>NW_019154105.1:36380485-36566338 GCF_002288905.1 Enhydra lutris kenyoni
GCGACCCTGAAGAAATAATTTTTTTTACCCATATTATATAGAAAAGAAGTCTAATAAGCATACTAACTAGGGAAAGATAGTGTACTCTGGCTAGGGATCCTAAATTGAACATTTCCCTTTGGTTTCCTAACTAATATCAGCAGCTAAAAATATTAATGTCATTTAAAATTACTAACAGCTACTAATAGCTATATGATTAATTTTAAGCTTAAAATAAAATTAGATGGTCCACATTAGGCCAGTTACTTTTGTCCAATTCTGTCTGAGGCATGACTCTAGGTACAGAGACATGGCTATGAATCAAATAGCCAAGGAAATTAAGAAATCAAAGTTAGTTCTGGGTCCGTGACAATTTTATGATTCCTATTCTCTGGGGAAAATTTTTGCAATTACTTTCCCAGAATTCATATAGAGTAGTACTTCTCAATGTTGGCTGCCATTAGAATTTCTTGGGGGGTCACTTGGGGTGGCTCAGGCTCAATCCAGATTTATTAAAACAGAATTACTAGAGATGGAGCCTGGATGGAACTTTCTTGCTTGATTTCCTTTTTTGTTTTGTTTTGTTTTGTTTTTTAAACTCTATGGTATACAGCCAGAATTGAGACCAAGCGATTTATTCTACAGTATGCTAAATCCAAAAAAGCAGATGGAAATTCTGTTTTGTTTCTGAAGGCAAACAGCCTCTTCCCTTAACAAACCTATGCTCAGAAATGTAAAGGGACTCTGTCACTTTGGAAACTAGTTTGATGGTTCCTCAAGAAGTTAAACATGGTATTACCATAAGACCCAGCAATTTCACTCCTAGGTATATATTCCAAAGAACTGAAAACAGCGACTCCAGCAAATACTTGTACACATATGTACAGCACTAGCAGGTTAGCCAAAAGGTGAAAACAACCCAAATGTCCCAAATGGATAAACCAATTATAATACACCCATACACACCCATACAGTGGAATATTACTCAGCCATTAAAAAGGAATGATGTGTTGGTACCTTTCATGCTACAGCATGGATAAATCCTAAAAATATGTTAAGTGAAAGAAGCCTGACATCGTCACATGTCATATGATTCTATATGAAATATCCAGAATAGGTAAATCCATACAGACAGATTGCAAATTGGGTGTTGCCAGGAGATGGGAGAAGAGGGAATGAGGAGAACTACTTGATAGTTAGGGGGTTTTCTTTTGCGCTTACCAGAATGTTTTAGAGCTAGACAGAAGTGGTGGTTGCACAACATTATGAATGTACTAACTGCTACTAAGTTAATTGTTCGCTTTAAAATGATTAATGTCATGGTATATGAATTTCGCCTTAATTACAAAAAAAACGCTATGTACAAACATCCGATCTTTACATTTAAGGTGATTTTCAACCCTGCGCACACCTCGGTTGTGGGGTAGTCCTTGGTGTTCTCTTCTGCACACGGGCTCCGTGGCCTAGCGTCCCTGTCCACGCCACCCGCAAGAGTGCACCGAGGCCCGGGAAGGGTCACCCCCGAGGTTTCCAGCAGCCCACCAGCAACAGCATGGCAGCCATCCCTTCCAGCGGCTCGCTTGTGGCCCCCCACGACTATCACCAGCCCTGCCCGGGCGCCACTTCCAGTAACAGCTCCTGCAGAGACACGGAGTATCCTGGGGAAGCCATCCCTCACCACCCTGGTATCCCCAACAGCCCCCGCCCCCGGCCCGGACACTGGTGGGGAAGCATTTTTTTCCCCCGAAAATCTGCTCTCCCTTAATGGCTATAGTCTTGGAGGCCCCAGAATGCTCAGACTCTCCCCAGGCCTCCAGTGGCGTGATCACTTGGCTTCCCTCCCCTCCGCCCTATAGATTAGGCAGGCTACAAGGAGCAGAAGCAGTTGGGTTCTTTTATATCAAAACAGCAAAACACCAAAAAGTAAGTTGAGAGACCCTGAAGTGGTATGCCTTGCACTTAAGCAGCCAGTTAAAAAAAAAAAAAAAAAGTGATTTTCCAGCTAAAAACCAGCTTTTCTCAAAATTGGATTAAAGCTTGTCATGAAAAACAACTAATGGGGGTCCCCTGGGTGGCTCAGTTGGTAAAGCAACTGCCTTCCGCTCAGGTCATGATTCTGGAGTCCCGAGATCAAGTCCCACATCAGGCTCCCTGCTCAGCGGGGAGTCTGCCTCTCTCTCTCTGTCCCTCCCCCCGCCATGCTCTCTCTCTCCCTCTCAAATAAATAAATAACAATCTTTAAAAGATAAAAAAAAAACAACTAATTAACCTAATTAAGCATGTGATCCAGGTGTTCTGTTTGTCTCATCGATAACCTCAGATAGAAGCTGTGACTTACCTATTTTCCAGAATATATTCTTAATATACCTAAGAATATGCTGTACCTGTATCTGGAGATTTGAATTTCTTCACACCTGGGTGATTAGGCCTTCAACCAGGAGCAGACAGGGACCGAAGCGTATTCCTTGTTCTAATAATTAGTGTTAGTGATTTCAAAACTTCTGGGCCTGTCCTCAAAGGGTAAAGGATTAAAGATACTGTCTTCTCTAAAAGGTAGGGAAGAAGTATACCAAAGAGAGAAGAGGAAATTAAGGAAAATGAGGAGAGAATAAGAAAAATCGAAGCAGTAGGGCTGAGAGATGTGAATATTGTCTTAAGTAACTACAGACTTAAAGGTTTTTCGTTCCGGTTTTTTTTTTTTTTTTTTTTTTTTTGAAACATACCAGAAATGTGAATTTTTTTTAAAAAAGAGATATAAAGATGCTCTTATGATATTTCAAAATGCCAGGCAATGGGATATATTTGGAACTGAGGAAAAAGTTGCTGTTTGAGAAACAATCTTCTGAAAGGGCGAAAATTGTGGGAAGTAATACAACGGGTCTACCACAAGATTTCATGATAAACACACAGGACCACACACGTAGGAGAGAAGGGGTCAGAGTCCTGACCTTACCCTTACATTCTTTCTGGCTAATGCCCATGTCCTCAGGAGCATGGTAGATATAATATGGAACTGAGGCCCTAACACACTCTGGTTACATCAGGCCTTTTCTTTTTTTTTTTTTTTTTTAAAGATTTTATTTATTTATTTGACAGAGATCACAAGTAGGCAGAGAGGCAGGCAGAGAGAGAGGAAGGGAAACAGGCTCCCTGTTGAGCAGAGAGAGCCTGATGCGGGGCTCGATCCCAGGACCCTAGGATCATGACCTGAGCTAAAGGCAGAGGCTTTAACCCACCAAGCCACCCAGGTGCCCCACATCAGGTCTTTTTTTTTTCTTTTTTAAGCTTTTATTTATTTATTTGACAGAGAGAGATCACAAGTAGGCAGAGAGGCAGGCAGAGAGAGAAGAGGAAGCAGACTCCCCGCTGAGCAAAGAGCCCGATGCGGGGCTCGATCCCAGGACCCTGGGATCATGACCTGAGCCAAAGGCAGAGGCTTTAACCCACTGAGCCACCCAGGCGCCCCCACATCAGGTCTTTTAAACCCTAAGTCTAGCCCTGAAGATAGAACATGTTTTGACCTTCCCGGTTCACGTGTAAAAAATATGCTATTTGTAGGAAATGCTGCCATATTGCCATCATGACTCATAAAAAGTGAATTGCCACGCATACCTAATAACCAGCAGTGCCCTCCCCTGCTCATCTTTGTATTTGCAAGAAAAATCATGCTAAATGTAAATATTTGATTTTTGTACATCAGCTTCCTTTACTTTTTACTTTGAAAGAATCACAAATTTACAGGAGCGTGCAGAGGAATGTGCAGGGAATTTCCATAGACTCTTCCCCCAGTCTCCCAAAACGTTACCACCTTACGCAACTACGGTGCAATACCAATGCCAAGAAATCAGTATTAGGGCAATCCATACCGTTTCAGATTTCCCTAGTTATATAGTCACTTGTGTGTGTGTGTGTGTGTGTGTGTAGAGCTGTAAGCAATTTTATCAGACTTAGCCTCAAATAACCACCACTGCAATCAAGCTATGCAACCGTACCATCCCAAGACTCATGTAGTATTCACGTATAGCCACGTTCATCCCCTCCTCCACCATCTTGAACCTCTGGTAACTGCTAACCTGTTCTTCACCTCCATAATTATGTTATTTCTTGAGTCTTAAGCAAACGGAACCGTGCCATGGGTAACCTTATGGCACTAGCTTTCTTCACTCATCGCCATTTCCTTTAGGAAGTTCATCCATGCTGTGGCATGTATCAGAGTCTCTTCTTGCTGAGCGGTATTCCGCGGTATGGACGGTATACCACATTGGTTGAGCCAACCACCAAGTGCAGGACATTTGTGTGGTTTCCGGTTTGGGGCTATTAAGAATAAAGCTTCTATGAACATTCATATGCAAGTTCATGTCTGAAAATCACCCTCCACTTCTCTGGGACAAATACCCAAGAATGCCACTGCTGCATAGTAGGGTAAGCCTATTTTTAGCTTTGAAAGCGACTGCCAAATATTTTCCAGTATATGCATAGGCTTGTAAGACAGGAAAATGTTCACTTTCAAAAAGAATGAATTTCACCAATGAAGTCTCCCATATTTCCCTAAATAAGTGGAATTTTTAAGGAAGAAGAGAAAGGAAATTGTTTCTTAACATAGAGGGGTGCCTGGGTGGCCCAGTCAGTTAAGAGTCTGAGTTTTGGCTTAGGCTCGGGCCATGATCTCATTGGTCATGAGTTCAAAGCCCTACATCTGGCTTTGTGCTCAGCAGGGAGTCTGCTTGAAGATTCTCTCCCTCTCTCAAAGAAAGAAATCTTTAAAAAAATAGGGTGTTTGGATTAATTATATTTTAAGTTTTGTGACTCAGAGATTTTCTTTTTCTACTTCACCTGTAATGGTTCAGATGTTGCTGACAGCAGTTCATTCTCTGTGAGTTGTGGTCTTAAAGAAAATGAATATAGGGGCGCCTGGGTGGCTTAGTCGTTAAGCGTCTGCCTTCGGGTCAGGTCATGACCCCAGGGTCCTGAGATTGAGCCCCGCATTGGGCTCCCAGTTCGGTGGGAAACCTGCTTCTCCCTCTCCCACCTCCCCAACCCCGGGCTTGGGTTCCCTCTCTCACCGTGTCTCTGCCAAATAAATAAATAAAATCTTAAAAAAAAAAAAAAAAGGAGAAGAATATGAATCTAACAAAACAGCAGAGACAGTTGTCAGAAACTCAGGGATAAAAGTAATTTTTTGTACTTTGTTTAAAAGAATCACAAAAACAGTATTTTCAAAGAAAGATTTATGAAAGAAGACAATAACAGTTTCTATTGGCCCACCGACTTATAAAGAAAGGAGGACTCTCTCATGGTTCATTATTTGAAAACTTCATATAATCGAACAATGGCAGCTGCTAGCCTTCTTAAATGATGAGGGAGAGAATGAAGGAGACGGAGCAGTTAGTGGCTGGCATATTAGGCCAGGGATATTCGCATATTTAGAATGGGGCTAGAGACATAAGGCCTTCAGCACCAATTAACCTGTTCCTGGATCTTGTGATTTTTCTTTAAATTTAAACGTAAAAATTTTCTATGTCTCTTTTCACCTTCTTTGTTCCTGTCTCCTTTTTACTTTTTCTCCGTCCTGGAAATCATAACTATCTGAAAAAGAAGCTTTTCCCTTGGCTCATCACTAGCAAGATATTGTAACCTAAGTATCACCTTAAACTCATAAAAATGTTAATTTCAGAGGTTTCAGCATTTCTTTCCGTGCCTTCATTCACTTTCTCTTATCTCTCCCACAGGAAAGGGGATCATTTTTCTCCTAAAAATTTCTTGAAAGGAAAAGAAAACTGAATTTTGTGTGCCTCATTTGCTCCATCACACATATGGTCATTTTCATAAACTCTATCTCATATGGTTGGAGTTATGCACAGAGAAGCTGCCATTGTTAGTTCTGAGATCAGATGTGCACTTTTCAAAAATCAATTATTTGCAGATGATTTGCAATTGCACCAATGTTTCCTATGCATCTGAGGAAAGCAAGAAATTTACTTTGTGGAAAACTGGAAGGAGGCCTAGAACATGGAGAACATGTGTCAAGCTGAAAACTGAGTCTTTTTTTTTTTTTAATATTTTACCAAATTTTGAAACAACTGGAGAGTTACAGAAACATAATTTTTTTCTGAAGGGTTCGTGAGAACATTGCGAGTTTAACGGTCCATCATCCCAGAATATTTTGTATTTCCTACAAACACACTTCTGTACAAAACCACAACACAACCATAAAAAAATTAGCAAGTTCACACAATACATTACTATCACCTGGTTGTCTCTATAATGTCTTTGATAGTGAAAGAATTCAACCCAGGATCATGCATTACATTGTGTAAGGGCCTATTCAGCCAGAGCAGCCCCACCCCGGTTGAACTGCCATTTTGCTGTAAAGCTTAAATTGACCTTGCCCCGCCCCGGGGAACTTATTTAAAAAGCAATTCCAGGAAACCAGTCCCAGGTAACAAAGTCCAAGTACAAGGGTGGGTCAGGCCAGGTGGAGGTATTCAATCAGTGGGGGCGCATATTGTCTCCTAGCTACCAAGGAGTATGGGCCCCCACCCTTTGGGAGTCTTTTGGCGCCAATTCTAACCAAGGTGTGATAGGCTGGTTCAAATGTCTACTAGGGTAAATTGTAATTCAGCTGGTCGCCTAGCATCACTGTGGAGTTTCCTGTGTGTGTTACAATCTTACTGGCCACCTGTGTGTGGCCGGGCCCAACCACATGGCCTTTGCTCTATAAAAGTTAGTCTGGAAAGCAGCGAGGGATCGCCCTCTCTGTAAGAGGTGTGGCCCTTGCTGGCCAGTTTGATTCCTGATGCTTGGCAAGAAATAAAGCTTTGCTTCACCTTCGCTTTGTATCAGTCTCGCTCCTTTAATCACGGACCCATTATTGGGGGTACCCAATTTTGGGGGGACCCAACAATTGGATTATCCTGTTTCTTTGGTCTTCAGTCTGGTACAGCTGCTCGATCTTTCCTTAACTCTCAAGCCTCAACACGTTTGAAAATTCCAGAGTAGTGATTTTGTAGAATGACCCTCCATTTTAGTTTGTCTGATAATTTCCCATGATTAGATTCAGGTTTTGCATCGTTCGCAGGAATATGAAATCACAAAAGTGATGCTGTGTTCTCATCCCATCCTCTCATGTGGCATAAGATTTTGCTTTGTCCCATTACTGATGATCACTTTGATTACTTTTTTTTTTTTTAAGATTTTTTAAAATTATTTTTTCATGAGAGGCAGAACGGGCAAAGGGAGCCCGATGCGGGACTCGATCCCATAACTCAGGGATCACGAGCCGATCGTGACCTGACCTCAGATTAACCAACTGAGCCACCCAGGCGCCCCTGATCACTTTGATTACTTGATTAAAGTGGAGACTGCCAGGCTTCTCAATTTAAAAGGACTCTTTGTCCTTTGTAATAAATGAATATTTTGGAGGGAGATACTTTAAAACTATGTAAATGTCTTGTTCTTCATCAAACTCTTAGTGTATGTGTTTTGATATCTGATGGGTTCATGTTTTATTCAAAAACTTACAGTTCATCATTGTCTTTTTTTTTTTTTTTAAAGATCTTATTTATTTGACAGAGAGATCACAAGTAAGCAGAGAGGCAGGCAGAGAGAGAGGGGGAAGCAGGCTCCCCGCTGAGCAGAGAGCCCGATGTGGGCTGGATCCCAGGACTCTGGGATCATGACCTGAGCTGAAGGCAGAGGCTTTAACCCACTGAGCCACCCAGGCGCCCCTGTCCTTTATTTTTAAGCTTAAATAGGCTCCAGTTTGTTTAGGGGAAGCCCCTCCAAGCTGGCTTCCATGTCCTTTTGCCATGTCCTCCACATTTTTTTGAGCACAATGTTGTTTGCTGTCACGGTAAGATGTTTTAGGCTGTCCTTGTATTTTTCCTGCCCCAAATCTGGAACCAGGCATTTCTCCAAAAATCTCTGCTTCCTGTTAGAAAATGGTATTCAGAAGTCAAGATCTGGGCACAAGGTGTGATCACTGCTATTCCAAGATTGTCTCTGTGGAGAGAGAGCGCTAAGGAATATTTGTCCATTTGTCTGTCTAAACTATCCTGAACTGTGAGTTCACACAGATGCATCCAATCCTAATTCAATACCAGGATTCATTCTAGTTTTTACTATTCTGTATTTATAACTCCCTTCTCCAACGGTGAGAATCTTGTGTTTCATTATCCTTAATAATTACTAATCCGATGAATCCCCTTTAACCGTTCTGGGACCAAACCCAATGTCTGTGGGTTTTTTCCACACCATCAAGTAATCCGTGTCTTAAAATTCAACTCAATTATTTTTTTTTTAAAGTTTTACTTATTTATTTGTCTGAGAGAGAGAAAGAGCAAGAGAGAGAGCACGAGCAGGGGGAGCAGCATGCAGAGGGAGCAGGCTTCCCACTTCGCAAAAGCCCACTGGGGGACTCGATCTCAGGACGCTGGGATCATAACCTGAGCTGAAGACAGATGCTTAACCGACTGAGCCACCCAGGCGTCCCTCCACTCCATGCTGACACTACCTGGAGATCGTGTCAGATCCCATAGGTTAAGGGTTCCATCCCACAAGACTGCAACCCCCATTCCCTCAGTTCAGACACTAATCACAAGTCCAGTTTGCCACCTGTGCATCTCACCAACTGACTGTGGATTAGAGTTTCCAACAACCCCCTCCTTGGGTTTGATTAATATGGCAGAAAGGCTCGCAGAAACATTTTACTTAACAATCTGTTATTAAAAAGATACAACTCAAAAGGAGAGCCCAGTGGAGAAGATGCATAGGGTAGGGTAGCTTACCTTAAAGATGTGGAGCTTCTCTGCCCCCCTCCCAACTGCCAGTTTCCTCAGTTCTCCATATATGCATCAACCCAGAAACTCTCCAAACGCCATCCCTTCTAGTTTTGTTAGGGAGGGTTCATTTCTTAGGCATGATTGATTAAATCATTGGCCACTGGTGATTGAACTCAATCCAGGTCAGGGGTGGGACTGAGAGTTCCAGCCAATAATTCACCTGGTTGGTTCCCCTAGCAGGGGCTTTCCAAAAGTCACCTCATTAACATAACCAAAGACACCTTCATTGCTCTCCCCACCTGGGAAGTTACAAGTGTCTTAGGAGCTCTGTGGGAGACATAAAATATGTATTTCGTATAAATTACAATATCGCACCTTTGTATGCACACACTTCCCAGTCCCTGTCCCCACTCTCTTCATGTCCAGATACCCACCGCTCCCCCCTGGGCTCTGACTCCCCCTTCCAGGTTGTCCCCCTTGGACACTTACTCACTCTGGCTCAGTCTCCGACTTGCCAATGGGAGCTGCCCCACGGTGTGGTTACCCTCCCTACCCTGCTTGGACTCCAGCCCCCTACACTGGGCCACCATGTCTTCCCTCAATACCACTGCCCATGTTGTCCTTGCCATGTTCCTCCTAATGGCTTTAGATTGCATTTTTAGGGAAGGAAAATGCTTTCTTAAAAATAAATTTTAGGGGCACCTGGGTGGTTCAGTGGGTTAAGCCTCTGCCTTCGGCTCAGGTCATGATCTCAGGGTCCTGGAATCCAGCCCCGAGTTGGGTTTCTGCTCAGCGGGGAGCCTGATTCTCCTTCTCTCTGCCTGCCTCTCTGCCTACTTGTGGTCTCTCTCTCTCTCTGTCAAAAAAAAAAAAAAAAAAAATCTTAAAAAAACACTTTAAACTACTTAAATACGATCTATGTTTTTATTTGAATAGGCCTATTTCTCCAGTCATTCTGTTTCTCTTACCTAGTTTTAAATCGGCTCAGCACGAAAATCAGATGGTACTTTGGGCTGGCATTACTGGTGAGCAACGGACATTTTTCAAGGGCTGTTGTTTTTACTTTTAGAAGCTGTATAGAGCTTGGTTTTTTTTTTTTAAGATTTTATTTATTTATTTGACAGACAGAGATCTACAAGTAGGCAGAGAGGCAGGCAGAGAGAGAGGAGGAAGCAGGCTCCCCGCTGAGCAGAGAGCCCGATGCGGGGCTCCATCCCAGGACCCTGGGATCACGACCTGAGCTGAAGACAGAGGCTTTAACCCACTGAGCCACTCAGGAACCCCTAGAGCTTGGTATTTTGTTCTCTACTCTTTATTTTCCCCTTTTCTGTTCAGCTTCGTGTTGTCCCCTGTAAACTTTTTTCTTCTGCCATCTTAATTTCTTTTTCTTTTCTTCCATTATTTAGTGAGCTCATTTTTTCCCCCATCTTTCCAGAGAAGGGTCCATAGGTTGGTACCACACAGTCTGAGACTGCCAGATTAGGTTTTGTTGATTGTTAGTTCAGGCAGAAAAGGAAGAGAACATCTCTCTTCCCTTTCCAGTTGACCTCTGGTTGGAACATGAGATTTACCTCCATGCCCATGTTGAATTTCTAAATCTGAAGTTTCACTGGGGATGGGCAAGGGTATCAGATTATGGAAGAAGAGAAGTAGACACTACACATTTATTTATTTAATTCAGCTGTCTGTGCCCCCCAGCTTGTGAGCTCCTTAAGACTGCTGAAGGGTTAGGGACTATGTCTTTTGGTTTCTGCAGCTCTCAGCACTCAGTGGAGATCACACACACACACACACACACACACACACACACACACACACACACGTTAAAATGGATTGAATTACCCTCTTCCTTCTATGTTTTCACACTATATCTTGATGCGCTGTGTCTTGTACTACCGATAGTCATATACGCTAGTCTTTAATTTATGCCTTCTCATCTCCAGTCTTCATTACGTGCCCTGTGAAAACAGAAATGGGCCTTTTCCTCCTTTTCCAGCTGGCAAATGCTAAATGCTGGAGACATGGCAAGAGGAAGGGGAAGGCCATCTATGGCAGTCCCTCGGTGTCCCTCTTTATTACTCTTAACCCTGGGCCATATCTCAGGGTGGTGTGTGTATGTAGAAACCTTGAGGACAAAGAGCTGGCTTGGTTACCATTTACCAGAAAATCAGTGAATTCCCTAAGCTCGGTGGATTCCCCACCTGCTCCTGTGGGACTTGGGGGCCAGGGGAGTTAACCCAAACTGTGATAGCCACACTCATTTTTTGTACTTTGGGTAATAAAGTTCTTTGTCTCTGCCCCAGTTTAGTGTTCTCTGCCAGCACCCATGAAACAATAACAGGCGGATTTATTAGCCTGCAAGTAGGGCAATCCAATCCCACACCAGGACAGCCAGCCAGCCCTGTACGAGTCTCACGTTCTGTAATAGCGCGTAATTCCTTATACCAAACCTCTGTTCCAGGTATGCTGTGGGTGCCGGCTCCTGCTTGGACCTTGATCGATCCAACACAGCTACAGAATCCTCCTCCTCACAACCTCAGAATTTGGAAGCCCTTGTCTCTTTGAAATTATAATTAAATGTTGAACAATGGATTGACGACTTGCTACTAACAGCTCATCGTCTCATTTCCATTTGTTACTGCTCCACCCAGCACCCCTCCCTTTGCTCTATTGACAGCAACAGCGCTCTGTACCCAGGACATTAAATATGCCACCCTCACTAAAATGCCCTTCTTTTGTCCTCTCCCAATACAGCGGCTCTTATTAAGGGCCTGTTTGTGTGCGCGCACAAGCGCACTCATGCGCGTAATAGGTAGAATTACGTAGCCTGTTCCTACTCATTAAAAGTGAACATTTACAATGTGGCACAGATGTGATGAGGACACTATCATAACAACTGACCTTGGCATCAAATATGTATCATCCTTTGAGCTAAAGCTCACCTCCATGTGGCAATCTTGCCTAGGTTTTTGAAGAAGGCTCTGAGGTCCTACAGATCTGGTTGGTTTTTAAATTTGGCTCTGCCATTTACTAGCTGGTTTCCACACCATGAAGTGGGAATGATCGTATCTACTTCATAGGGCTCTTGTAAAGATCTTAAAAATTAACATGCTTAGCACAGTATCGGCCACATAATCAAGTTGACTCAAACTCTGCATTTCAGTAAACGAACAGCCAAGTCTGAGGCAATTTAATAAAAACATGAGCTTTTAACCCAACTTCATTTGGCTACCTCAACAGCTAAGAGAATCTCTAAGTGTCTTCCGGCCTGGAGAAGACTTCTCCGAGACTCAGTGGGGAGGCAAACTGAGTTCACAATCTCATTCCTCGAACTTTCCTTCTCTCTCTTCTTCCAATCACTTTCTTGCTGTTGAAAGCTCCCTCTTGGTTTACCATTTTTTTTGCTCTGTATTTTCCTCATTTCCACCCTGTCAGAGGCCTCATCTCCTAGGTGATGGAAGAATGATCCTCCCTGTACAGATTGGCAAAGTTTTGCTGTAAATGTCAAGAAAAAGATACGGTTTCTGTCACAACTCAACTTTGTGGTCACGCACCAAAGTAGCCAAAGGCCGTATGTAAACAAATAGGCACATCTGTGTTCCAATAAAACTTTACGGACACAAACAAATGGCAGACAGATTTGCCCTGTGGGCTATGGTTTGTTGACCTCTGACCTCTAGTTTCTCTGCTTCTATTTAGTCTTTGGACCTAGAGAACTGAAGTATAATTTTGAGTTGGCCATCTTCCTCTGTGTTTGGTCTTCAAAAGAGGAACTCATTTGTGGAACTTTGCCTCGCCACAGGTAAAATCTTCATTTTAAACATATTCTCTATTCCAGTAGTACTTATTATATTTTATCACGGGCCTTCATTGAATGGTTCTATCTGGCTTCCTGAGATTCTATAGTCATAGGCTATTTATTATATGTATGTAGATGATTAGATACAAAAATACCTTTAGCTCTAATCTTAAAGCACTATGTAATTACTGAAAAAAATGGCAATGTGCTGAATAGCATTAACTATACAGTATCAATGAACAACCCAGATTAATCAATCAGCATAATTTTTACACTTTGATGTAATATTAGAAAGACCATAGTCTAAAATGTTGACTGCGAAAGACAAAGAAAAATGGAACTGAATAATTTTTATTATCAACGAGAGAGTAATTTCAAAATAATGACTGTTAAAATGTTTAATATTGGGGCACCTGGGTGGCTCAGTCGTTAAGTGTCTGCCTTCGGCTCAGGTCATGATCCCAGGGTTTTGGGATTGAGCCCCCCACTGGGCTCCCTGCTTGGCAGGAAGCCTGCTTTTCCCTCTCCCACTCCTACTGCTTGAATAACCTCTTTCATACTCACCCTCTCTATCAAATAAGTAAATAAAATCTTAAAAAAATGTTTAATATTAATTAAGTCATTGTTTTATTATGGTCAAAGAACTTACTATTATGCAGTCATGGATGTACTGGGATTTTGGTTCTCTTAACTAAACTGTCAGTTGATATTTTGTAGGTTTTTGCAACTCTTTCTGAATGCTCAAACATTATATAACATGCTTATACTAATGGCTATTGTTGCAGTGAACAACACAGAAGACTAGATTGAATTAGAGAAGTAACATCTTCACCATATTTTGAATAATTATAGAATTAGTTTAATGAACAAATTTTAGCATTGTTGAAGGTCATATGAATGAAATATTTTATTGAAATTGTGTAGATAGGGCATTTCTTTGACATCATTTTTCTGAAATTAATTACCTGAGCACATATTATTCTGTTTAAATACTTTTTAGAAAGATAGTCTTCCTTGACTGGTAGAAATTGTCTGAAAATATCTGGGCCTGGAGTTTTCTCTGTGAGAAGATTTTCTTTAAATGATTATAGGACTATTCAGATTCCCTATGTCTCCTGTGATGTAAATCTGGGGCAACTTTATGGCAGGGGTGTGTGTGTGTGTGTGTGTGTGTGTGTGTGTGTGTGTGTGTGTGTGTGTGTGGGCTTGCGATCACCTGTTCTGAAGAGATCCTAAGGCATTTTCTTTCCTCTTTTCCTTCCTTCTTCCCTCCCTCCCTCCCTCCCTTCCCTTTTTCTTTTTTCCTTTTTCTTTCTTTTTCAGTCTCCTGATAATGGAGAATGAAGTAGGTATTATTTTGGTTTGCCATTTCCCTTGGGCTGTAGCACTTTGAGATCTCAGCTTTATAGAGGTAATCTTCCCCTTCGGGCACATCTTGGGATTTAACTTTTCTAGCCCACACAGTAGGAGGCCAACAAAACCAGAGAAAAGCTCCTCAGTTTGGGGAATGCCCTGGGGCAAAAGAGGTTTAGTGCTCTCAGCTCATCTTTCTGGGTCTTTACTTTCACTTAGCTTTTTGTCTTCATAATCATTAATATTTCATTTGTTTTTCAGTGTTTTGAAGAAAATGCTTTTTATTTAGAATTTTTGGTTGTTTTAAGCAGGATGATTCATCTAAATGCTCTACACAACCACATTCCCAGAAACGAAGGAAGTCTGCTCTGAGTTGTTCATGTTTTTCAAAGCTGCTTTTCATTTTAGACCATCACAATATCTTTGTTAAATGAGTTTGTTAAAAATACTCCATTTCTTCTACAAAAATACTATACAGGCTCCCTGATTTGGTATAATTTGGGAAAAGCTCATCTAAATTGCGAAAACCTCTCAATGGTATGTAATTTTTAAAATAAATTGTATACTTTGCACATGCTAAGTAAAGCTAGCAAGATATCATCTCATAGTGGTCCTTGGGGGAACTTGAGCAGATAAGACTGATTTGCAAGCTCATAATTATGTGACTAAATGGCTCTCCTAAAACGGTTAGAAAGTTCCCTCTTGGTGTAACACTGTGGTAGTCTGTCCGGCTGCTATATATAAAAAAAAAAAAAGTCACTGACCAGATGGTTTATCAACAGTAGAAATTTATTGCTTACAGGTCTGGAGGCTAGAAGTCCAAAATCAGGGTGCCACGTGATTGAGTGAGGGCCCTTTTCTGGTTGCAGACTTCCCGGATATTCTCTCAAGGCAGAAGGATCTAAGGATCTCTGTGGAGCCTCTTTTATGAAGACACGAATCCCATCCAAGAGGGTTTCTTCCCTCATGACTTAGAAGCACTTTCCAAAGTCTTCGCCTACTAATACCATAACTTGTGGGGAAGAGGATCTTAACACATGACTTTTGGGGGGACACAAACACTCAGACTACACCAAGCATAGAGGGCCTTGATTTGAAGAAGTTGGCAAGCGGTGACGTAGTCTGAGGGGAGCGGAAGCCACACTGTGTAACACTGGCCGGGATTAATGGTTCTCTGCTGTGGCTGCACATTTGAATCACCTGGGTTCTGGCTGGGACTGACATCCTGCGATGGCATATAAGGGGTAGACCCCTTATATGGGGTCTTTTTAAAATCTGTCAAGTAATCCTGATGGGATGCCATGGCTTGGAATCCCTGGCGATGCCTGCAATGCGGTGATAACTCTGTAGCATTCTGGGTTCTGGTGGGGATGGTAGCCCCAGCTGTCATGGCTGGTGGATATCAATGCCCACAGATACTCAGATGATAGTAAACCTACTTTACTGAGTACTGGAGCTGGAAGGGACCTGAGTAGTCATCTAGGACAATCTTTGCAAAGACTAGTTCTTACTGTGAAAGGTTTAAGTAATGGACAATACAGATTTTCCCAACCGCCCAAATATTGAGTTCAATGGTCATGACACTTGAAAATCGTTATTGTTGTAATATTGCTGGGAGAAGAGAAAACAGACAATTTAGTTGATATATTGTAGCTGCACATGGTCCATATGGCTACTTAAATGAGGTCAGAGGGGAAGAGCAGGTAGACAGAGCATAATGGGGACCTACCCGTAGACTGCATCCCTGGTGTTTTTTATATCCTTCTAGAGCTTCTGCATAGTATTTTGGAGTCATGTGCAGATAAAAACGATGACTGTCCTTCTTGAGTAAAACAGTAATTGAGCCAATGTTTCCTTCCATTGCCCTGCATGTATCCGATGAATGGGCAGTCAGCCTGGGCTGCCCCTTCCTTCCTGAACATATTCTAGTTTCCTCACTCCCGTGTTCATGCTTTCTACCCCTCTCCTCATGTCATAACCCTCTTCCAAAATGTGAATAAGGAAATCTCCTAAATACTTTTTGTTCTTTCAGAATCTGTGTTACTATCGACCTGCATTTCAATATATCTGCAGGGACTGACCTCAAAGACCAAGTTGACCCCATATTTACGTCAACCGGTAATTAGCAAGAGCCTATTGGGTGAAGGTGTAACAGTGGGGAAAATGCTAAGTGCTGTCGTGGGTACAAAAAGATACCCCGGTACGTGCCCTTAAGGAATTAGCCTTCTTTCCCCTTCTTTGTGTCATGATCAGCGATTGTGTAAGATTTTAGTTTCCTTACGGCTTTGCTCAGTGCCTTATTGATCAGAAAGTTTCTGAGATAAATGATTCTCAATTGGATTAACTTCCCCCGCCCCCACTCCCAGTCCTTCTCTGCAGCTCCGCTGTTGAGTTTGTGATACAGAATCAGTCAGGTAAGTAGGTCAGCTTTTGCCAGACTTACTACCTGGCTTTTTCTTTCTCTGAAGTCCTCACACAGCCCAGCTAATCTTGTCACTGACAGGCAGATCTTTGAATGACAGCTTCTCTCTAACCTCATTGCTCCGGCCACCATGATGCCAAGACCTCCTTCCTTCCACAAAATTTTTCTCCATCTGGGTTTCTTTGGAACTGCTCAGCTTATCATGCAAAGATGCGAACTTCAAAGAAAGCAATTTTTAAAATGTAGTGTGCATTCTCCTTCTCAATTTCAAGTAGTGTGTCTGTGCTCTCGTAAAAAGTGACAACAGACTTTCTGGGTAGAATTCGCTCAGAAAAATATAAATAAGCAATGTGACTAGTTTTGAAACTAGTGTAGCTATGATAATTTTAATACCTTGAGCATGCCACCACTCCCGGTGTGACAAAAGGGTCACCGAGTCATTGTTTGCCTTCCCAACTTCTATTAGTTATCTTCTAAGCACATATTATACAAGTAGTATTCATTCAATAATATATCTGTATGCTGATGTATTTACAGATATCTCAATTAAATATGTGTTTATTATCCACAAAGAAATGTCACCAAATGGAACCAACATTGACTTGGGGAAAGATGGAGGACACTGAACATGGTTTCCAAGCTTCCTTGGCTTCACTCTTTGGAGGCATCTCATTAGCTAAATGAAATAATTACCCAGGGAAGGGGGAAATAGGGTGGGAGTAAACGCCAGATATGATGTTAACACCTACATCAATCAATATTGTATTTCTTCAAGAGATTCACAAGATGCCAGAGTTGCTCACGCCCAGGAGAAGATACAAAGTAAACATGGTCTTTTCTTTTCTTTTTTTAAAGATTATTTATTTATTTATTTGACACGAGAGAGAGAGAGAGAGAGCGAGAGAGACAGAGAGACAGAGATCACAAGTAGGCAGAGCAGCAGGCAGAGAGAGAGAGGGAAGCAGGACCCCCGCTGAGCAGAGAGCCCGATGCGGGGCTCGATCCCAGGACCCTAAGATCATGACCTGAGCCGAAGGCAGAGGATCAACCCACTGAGCCACCCAGGCACCCCAACATGGTATTTTCTTGGGAGTAAGGACAGAGTCTCTGATGGGGGAGTTGGTCCATTTTTATAAATCATGGAAGGTATCTGAGATTGAGAAGGATGAAAATGCCAAAAGTAGGTTTTAATTTTTCATGGCATTTGATTTTTTTACTCCAACTAAAAAATGAAATAGAATGAAAATATTACATGGGAATTTATAATCCAGTCACAGTAAAATGTCATTTCACTGAATATTTATTCAATAACAGTTAAGAAATTACAACAATTTTAAGCATTATTTTATGAAAAGATACTTTGACTTTTAACATTTATGGGATGCTTTTGGGTAGTAGGCATTGGAAAAGAGCTTCCAATCAAAATTTCCTGTCATTGTTTCTCACTCTTAGATTAGAATTACATTCTAAAGAGATATTGTCAGACTCTTAAAAATCTGTTTACTTGCAGATTGCATTTAGAAATAATCTCTTTGGGATGAATATAAATGCAGAGTTTTAATCCTAGCAATATAGAGAGAATGTCTGTTGTTATGACATTTAAATAACAATTTGTAATGTACCTACTAAGCTTTTTATTGTTGTAAAATATACATAAAATTTGTCATAAGTGACATTTAGTACCTTCACCCTGTTGTGTAACCACCACTAATTAGTTCCAGAACATTTTTATCACCCTGAAAGGAAACTCCTTACTCATTAAGCAGTCATTCCCCACTCCCTCTTCCTCTCAGACTCTGGTACCCTCCACAATTTTGCCTATCTTGTATATTTCATATAAATGGAATCATACAATATGTGGTCTTTGTGTCTGGCTTATCTTACTTAACATAATGTTTTCAAGGTTCATCCATGTTGCAGTATGTATCTGTACTTCATTTAAGACTGAAAAGTATTCTATTATATTATGTACCAAAATTTATCGGTTCATTGCTGATGGACATTTGGGTTGTTTTTACCTTTTGGCTACTATGAATGTTGCTATGAATATTTATGTGCAAATTTTCGTTTAAACACCTGTTCTCAGGGTTTCTTATTTTGGTTGGGGGGTGGATATATACCCAGGGGCAGAATTGCTTGGTCACATGGTAATTGTTTAATTTATTGAGGAACCACCAAACTCTTTTCCACTATATCTATACCATTTAACCATCCCACCAACAATGTATGAAGGTTCCAATTTCCCCACATCCTCTCCAATACTTATTTTCTGTTTTTAAAATTATAGTCAACCTAATGGATTTGAAATGGTGTCTAATTATGGTTTTTATTATCCTTCCCTAAAGACTAATGATGTTGAGCATCTCTTCATGTGATTCAGACCTACATTGGAGAAATGTCTATTCAAGTCCTTTGCCCATTTTAAAATAGGTTGCCTATCTTTTTGTTGTTGACTGTAGGAGTTCCTTATATATCCTGGATAGAACCTTATATGATTTGCTAACATTTTCTCACATTCTGTGGGCTGTCTTTTCACTTTCTTGATAGTGTCCTGTGATGCACAGAAGCTTTTAATTTTGATGAAATCCAATTTATCTTTTGTTGCCTTGTGCTTTTGATGTCATATATATGAAACCATTGCCAAATCCAAGGTCATGAAGATTTATGCCTATGTTTTCTTCTTAGAGTTTTATGGTTTTAGCCTTATATTTAAGGTCTTCAACTTATGTTAATACTTATTGTGTCCTATTTCATTCTTTTCCACATGAATATTGTTTCAGCACCATTTGGTGAAGAGACTATTCTTTCTCTATTGAACGGTCTTGGCACACTTGCTGAAAATCAGTTGACCATAGTTTATTTCTGGACTTTCTATTTCATGCTAGATTTTGAAATCAGGAAATGTGAGTCCTTTAGCTTTGTTCTTTTTAAAAGATTGTTTTGACTTACAATCCCATAGGAATTTTAGGATCACCTTTTCCATTTCTGCAATAAATGGCCATTGGGGGTTTGATAGGGATTACATTGAATCTGCAGACTAATTTGGAGACTATTGCCATCTTAACAATAAGTCTTTTAATCCATGAATGTGGGATGTCTTTCCATTTATTTAGAGCGTTATTTCATCAGTGTTTAGTATTCTTCAGTGTGCAAGCCATGAACTTCCTTGGTTAAGTTTATTGCCAAGTATTTAATTCTCTGTGACTACTATAGAATTGTTTTTAAAATTTCCTTCTTGTTTTTTTTTGCCAATTTGTGTATTGATCTTGTATCCTGCAACACTTCTGAATTTATATGCTCTCAAGTTTTGGGGTGTGTGTGTGTGTGTGTGTGTGTGTGTGTATTTGTTAGAATTTTTAAGATACGGGACCACGTCAGCTGCAAATATCGTCGTCTTACTTCTTCCTTTGTAATTGGGATTCCTTTTTTATCTTTTTCATGCCTAATTGTTCTTGCTAGAACTTCTGATGCCATGTTAAGAAGAATTGGTGTTAATGTCTCTTTAAATGTTTGGTAGAATTCACTGGTAAACCCATTTGCTGCTGTACTTTCTTTGTTGGGAGTTCTTCACCACTGATTCAATCTCTTTACTTGATATAGGTCTGTTCAGATTTTTTATGTCTTCTTGAGTCCATTTTGGTAATTTGTGTGTTTCTAGGAATTTGTCCATTTCATCTATATCATCTATTTTTTTTTGGCAATAAAGCCTTTTGACCAATAAATCTGTTTATGGTTCAGTCATCCAAAATACCATGTAATTTATCTATTATTTATAAAATGTGGAGTATATATCGTGTTTTCTTGCATGTACTTTTCTAAATAAAGCAAATTTATATGTAAAATTCCATAAGAGATTTAAACAAAATTTCCCTAGTGAGGGGTATGACTGGTATAAATTGTGATTCTAAAAATCATAATCCTTCATTTTCTTTTTATTAAAATAAATGATTTCTCATTTATTAAAATGAAACCTCTCTCTTTCTACCTAGAGAAAGAAATAAGAGTATGGACTCTCAAGTGCAGAGTATGTGCATTCAAATTTCTTGTCCTACCACTTACTTGCTATAGATGATCTTGGGCTTAACTTCTCTGTGCCCCCGTCTGCTCACTGTAAAAATGAGAATAACGGAACCTACCTCATGAGGTTATTGTGAGGATTAAATGCATTAATGCATGCAGAAAAACTGATTCTTAATTCATAATAAGCATTCAATAATTATTAACAAATATTTTTGCAAGGCATCACTAATCGAGGTTAAAATAAAGAGCACATAGACATCATCATCAATGAACCAGCAAATAAAAGTCAAGGCAGCTACTGCTGGATGATGGATACTAAGAGTCATATTTTCCTCCAGAGTCAGAAGACCCCAGAGGAGCAGAGGAAAGAGTATTTTGGTGAGCATTCTGTCACTAGAAAGAATTGGTTCTCTTTATTCCTATTCAGGAAAGCTGATCCTCTGGACCACAGCTGACCTTTGAACAACACGGGTTTGAACAGTATAAGTCCGCTTATATGAGGATTTTTTTTCGCTATAGTACAATACTGTACATATATTTTCTTTTTCTTGTGATTTTTTTAAATAACATTTTCTTTTCTGTAGCTTACTTTAATCTAGGAATACAGTACCTAATACATACAATATATAAAATACGCGTTAATCAACTGTTTACATTACTGGTAAGGCTTCTGGTCAACAGGAGGCTATCAGTGGTTGCGTTCTGAAGGGGTTAAAAGTTATATGCAGATTTTTGCTGTGCAGAGAGTTGGCATCCCGAAACCCTGTGTTGTTCAAATACCAACTGTACTAAACTGCATAAAAAACAGCCTCTCTCAGGGTAGAAAATCAAAGGCACTCTTTATGAATCCCATAAAGAAAAGGAAGGTCCTCAGAGAGGAGAATCAGGTCTTTTACTCTGACATGAGTCTGGCCTCCACTGTGGGCCATAAGAAGTCAGAGAGTGGGTGGTGAGCGTTCAAAGGAATAATCGCAAGTATAAATCCTTGTGCTTCTACAAGCATAGATTCCTTTCAAATCGCAGGCCTAAGCCTCCCCGAGAAGGTGATATGTGCTAACACGTTTCTGCTTTTGATTTTCGTTTTGTTTTGCTTCTTAAAACTTTCTTCTTTTCCCCTCTCTTCCCCTAAATACATAAATATACCCTAAGGCTGATCCCTCTTTGTCATGAAAAGAATTGAATTTATATCCATAATATAATGAATATAGAAAACTTTAATGTATTTTTCATGATTACCAGTATTTAGTTTGTGGCCACACCAATAAGATGACCATAAGATTTTTTTTGGGAATGGAAGCATTCAGTTTCTTGGTTTCCAAAGAAACATTTCAAGAGCATTCAAAATTGGCTCCCTCCCTCCCCACCCTGCCCCGCCTCAGTAAAAAAAAAAAAAAAAGAGCTTGGTTTAATTTTTAAAAGAAAGCAATTAGAATGAAGTCTACCTTGATATAAAATGTAAAAGCACATTAACCACGGCATTGTATTTTAAAAGATGGTTTATACTCATTTTTATATTAAGACATAAGTTAATGACTTTTATATCTTAAAGGATTTATCATAAAATGTTGCTTCCCAGTGCATTTTTCAGACAATAAACAATTCGCTGAGAGTATTAACATTCACATGTGTAATTGGAGTTTACAAATGTACAAAACTTCAGGTAATAAACACTTTAAACTTATTTTTCAGACATTCAATAAGCCCATTCCCCTCAAACTGTTTGATTACGAAGAAACACGAAGGGTTACTAACTGCAGCAAAATCTGAGAAACAAAGCAAAGGAGGCAAATCCAGACTTGAGGACGTAAGAATATCCAAACAGTTTTGTCAATATCAAAAGACAAGAATCAAAACATCTTTCATAATAAAAACAAATCCATATAATTATTACTTAGATGAAAGAACATGTTAGGGTATATGACATTTCTTTCCTCAACATAAATGTGCCTCTCTTCAATTTACTGCAAAACACCATCTTTCAGTTCCAATTTGAGGATATCATAGCCTGTATTGTTAGTGAATCTAACAATACCAGGAAGACCATTTTAAAATAACCCAAAGATCATTTTGTTTGCATTTGGTCATTGTTTTGACTCTCGTTTTTCTTTATTCATGAGACTAAGCCAATTGGGAAGTAAAAGTCCACAAGTCAAAGCCTATATAATGCAGCTGTTTCTGAAAAAAAAAAAAAAAAAAAAAAAAAAAAAAAAACCTGAAGATTAGCATAGTGTTTAGTATGTCATGAAAGCAGCAGTTGTGGTTAAACGGATAAAAATTACTGCAACCAACGTATGATAAAGTTATAAAGCAAATGTTCAAAGTGTTCTCTGGTGTATGTGCACTGTAGTAAAAGAAATCTGGGTAATGTTAGTAAAATGTGATTGATTATTAATAAATGACATCCCCAGCCAGCATAGGCTTCTGTTTTTAGAGCGGTGAATTTGTCCTCACACGTGGTGTCAGTCCCCCAGCTGTAGTTTTGATTTACTGAGAAATGACTTAATGGAGAAATGCAGGATTTAATCCCTGGTCTTCCCCTCGTTGCTGCCTTGTTTGACTGTCTTCGCTTTGAGATTGGGCACTCCGTGCCCAGGAATGCGGCATTGCAAATTGGCTAAAAATGTATCCCTTGGTAGGAGAATAATTTTAGTAAATTCGTGAGGAAGACGATATCTTCATTTAGAAAACAAAGCACTGTATTATAGTTTGACAGTTACGACGCAAGCCCCAGCTCTTCCTAGGCATAGTGGAGCAACCTAAAAACAAAAACAAAAACAATAACAAACACAAACACAAAAACAAAAAGACATATTTGTTGGGTGTGTAGGTACAACTGTTGATAAAACCACGTAGTTGGTAAAATATTGAAACAGGCTGTACTCATCAAAGAGCAGCTCCCAACTCTGCCGCCCCAGCCTTACTGTAGGGCCGGCCCATCCTCCAAGCCCCCTGTAGAAGTCCAAGTGTCACAGACTCAACTGTTTAGGGCACAGTACTAAGCAGTACTTCTTTTTAAAGGTACCTCCAAAAAAAGAAAAGATCGTTTGGGACTTACTCTATCTGAAACAATTTATTTGGCCAACAGGATGTGGGATATGGATAATGAGGAAACGCCCAACACTCCAGGACCCAAGTGGCGAAAATACCGCGTATTATCCAGAGAAGGCGTGTAATAGCTATGCTGTTTCAGAGCACACCAGAGTCGCTGTGTGCCTGGCTGCTTTTTCCCAGGGCACCAGTCATTGCACATTCACTGACTAACTTCTCTGTGCATGGCTGGACAATCTAAACCCACTCTCCTACTTCCTAGCACAGTAAATAAATAATAAATATACCTCCTCCAACTCCACCCTAGGAGTAGAAACAAACCTGGTGAATAAACTCTATGACAATGAGGTATAAGGACGGGTGCTAGGGAAAGAAACAGAATCTTAGTTTAGGGATAAGGAGTAATTCCTAAATCTTTCACTTACCCTTCCTCCCTCCTTCCCTCCCTCCCCTTCCTTCCTCCTTTCCTCCCTCCCTCCCTCCCTTTCTTCCTTTCCTTCTCTTTCCTTCCCCCCACCCTTCCTTTCCTTCTCCTTCCTTCCTTCCTCCCTTTCTTCCTTCTTTCCTTTCCTTCTCCTTCCTCCCTCTCTTTCTTCCTTCCTCCCCTCCCTTTCTTCCTTCCCTCCCTCCCTTTCTTCCTTCCCTTCTCCTTCCTTCCTCCCCCTCCCCTCTTTCCTTCCTCCCTCCTTCCCCCCTCTCTCTCCCTCTCTCCCTTTCTTTTTGAGCACTCTAGACACCAAGCAATTCAGAGTGCAAAACTACAAGTGTGGACAAGGATAGCTTTTAAAGGATTAATTTAAGCAGAGTAAGCCCTAAGACTTAAAATGACAGTATTTAGAGAAGGGGTGACTAATACAAAGTACTGAGAAAATTTGTACGTGTGTATGCGGGGGTATGTAATACAGTGTTATTGTCAAATACATGATATCAAAATGACTCCTTGGTCAGGTTGGCCTCTCTCCCAACCTTTCCAGACCAGTGACCGGATCTTAAAAATATACCAGACTTCAACTGAGACTTCTCAGTCGTTCTCTATCTGAATCAGGTGTTTTGATCCCTATTCTATCTCCTTGAACAATCAAATCACCCACTTTAAAACCATCTCTACTTAGAGTGTTCTAGGAGTAAACTCTAAGTCATTTCAATCAAAATGACTATTTGTAATGAGCAGCCTTTCTCCAAACACTGAAGACCTGAAGTCTTTACACTGTAAAGAGTTGATGTTCCCTAACAACCAGCTAGAAAGTTCAGCTTAGAGTATTTACTAAATACAATGGGCTCACTCCTGCTTTGGATCAAGGTGGACAGCAGGGTGGGTGATGGCTTCAGACTTTATAACCTCATTTCATTCCCTGGACAAATGTCCTCTTGCCCATTTGTTGGAACACTGAATGGAAAACATTTATTTTTCATATTCCAAAGTTGTAAGTTCAAATTCAGGTGCTTAAAAATAGTAATAGAGGGGACATGCAAACAAAATATCTATGTGGTCACAGGTAATTAATTTTGATAGTAATTCAGCATAAAGCATTAATTACCTGTAATAACAAGTTTCGAATACTGGCCAAAAAATTTCTTATAACTAGGCCTAAGTTTATAAATAAAATACACCTTAGAAAAAGAGATTCTTACATCTCTTTCTGTGCTCCTTGTTTATCATTCATGTTGCCACAGTGAGAGGCTAATGGTAGATAATCACATAATTTCTTTTTTTTAATTAATTTATTTTAGAGAAGGGGATGCAGAGGGAGATGAAGAGAGAGAAAAAATCTCAAGCAGACTTCCGGCCGATCATGGACTCTGACGTGGGGCTCATTCTCATGACCCAGAGATCATGACCAGAGCTCAAATCAAGAGTTGGATGCTTAATCCATTGAGCTACCTAGGCGCCCAAATCACATAATTTCTAGTGAAATTCTGCAGTACTGATTCAAGCTCTCAAATTATCTATACTTCTCTTCACCCAGTGACCACACTTAAATTGAAGAAACAAGATCAAGGTCAAGTCCCTTTTTTATAGTCTATCCTCTTCATTTAAAAATTCCCTGCCCCTTTCTACAATCATATTCTCATCTTCTTTCCCAGCCTTGGAAGAGATCTTTCCTCCAGTCTGCAGAGGACCAGTCTTTGCTTTCAATTCTGTATCTTGCCCTTCTTTCTTGCCCTTCAATGTTGCTCCTTCTAGCATCTGGAATCTCTACTCTCTTATTTTTACCTTTATTGTGAAAAAGACCTATGGCTCAAATTCTAACTGCCATTGATTTACTGTGTGGCTTGGGTCAACTATTTAACCTCTCTCTGTCTCAGATTCCTCATCCAATAGAGCCTGGTACATAAAATGTGTTCAATAAATGTTAACTTTCTATTATCATCATTTGAAAACTGTATGCTCCTCTAGCTCCTGCATTTACTTATTTTTCTCTCTACTTTTTACACTGTGAGTATCTTTTGCTTCTATCACATTCTCAAAGGTTCTTACAACTTCACGAATGATAAATTATCTTCATTCATCCTTATCTTGTTGAAAGCCTGTCTCCTCTCTCTAATGCTCTACCTCATTATCTTATCTAAGACACCCTCTGGTCATTCATTTGCTATTTTTCTTGAGAAGTTGAATCTTTAATTCAACCCTGCAAGTGTAGAAAGAAAGAACAGATAGGACTTGGTAATATCTCTTGAATCCATTTCTAGAGTTGACACCTCAAGCCTTAAAGTGAAGCAACCTTCTATATGTTTTATTTTTATTCAGCCTTTGCTTCCCTTGCCCCTAACCCAACTTATCCTGTCCCCAACCACCACATGAAATTTCTGTTACTGTATCACTCTCCTGGTTAAGTCTCCACCAGCTTCCCACTACCAAACTCTTGAAGCATGGCCTTTGCCAACTTCTATCCTGACCCCAACCTTGCCCTCCAATAAGAATGTTCACAACAGCCAAACTACAGAAAGAGCCTAGATGTCCATCAACAGATGAATGGATAGAGAAGATGTATATGTATACAATGGAATATTATAGAGCCATCAAAAATGAAATCTTGCCATTTGCAACAACGTGGATGGAACTAAAGGGTATTATGCTAAGTGAAATAAGTCAATCAGAGAAAGACAATTATCACATCTCCATATCATTCATATCACCACAGATATGTGGAATTTAAGAAACAAGGCAGAGGATCATAGGGGACAAGAGGAAAAAAATGAAGTAAGATGAAACCAGAGAGGGAGACAAACCATGAGAGACTCTTAATCACAGGAAACAAACTGAGGGTTGCTGGAGTGGAGAGGGGTGGAGGGATGGGGTAACTGGGTGATGGACACTGGGGAGGGTATGTGTTGTAATGAGCACTGGGTATTATATAAGAGTGATGAGTAACAGACCTGTGCCTCCAAAACAAATAATACATTATATGTTAATTAATTGAAATGAAATTAAAAAGGTGGGGGGGAAAGACGTCCTACTCTTACTAAGCATGGATCCTTAGAACCAGCCACGCTTTCTCAGTATATCTTGTGTATTTCTTCTTCACTGACATTTCTTTCATGTTTTCTCATACAATTTCCCATTTCTTTCTACATTTTGCATTGGATCAATTGAAAGCTTAGCTTAAGTCCAACTTCTTCTCAACAACTTCCAACTTCTCCAACTTCTAAAGCATTCTCAACAACCAATTTATTTTTTCTCTTTGATTTCCTACACCACTCAATGCCTACACCATGGGACACCTGCTACCAACTATTCTACATTGCGGGTTCTCCCCTTACACCCCCAGATTATACCTACTTAAGTCTTTAAGTTCTATGGCAGTGGGGATTCTTTTAAGTTTTGTTTTCTTGACAGTACTTACCATTGCTCCTTGTATGTAGAAAAACCTTGGGTCAATTAAACATCTGAGGGTCTTTCAGGTACCAGATTCTGAACTGGGGCACAAAATTCCTAATTCTGTTCTTGGTAATGATGGAAACAAAGATCTCAAAAGATCATTCTTAGAAGTACTAGCCCCTCCAGAAATAGACATGGCTGGAATTCCTTTTGTTAATAAGCTTGCCAGGTCAAGTTTCTTACTTGTTAATGTAATTTAAGGTTGCCATCTTTATTAGGTGATGACCAGACATTTCATTTGCTCCCAAATATCAGTGGCTTGAATATTTAAAAATTATACCTTATGTCTGCCTAAGTGGTTCACATTTTTCTGATTTCTATCTTTGTTTCTTATTTTCCACCATCTCCCCTCCCTCTGCCACAGCTCTCTTGTGGTTCTAACTGGCCTATCAATACTAGAACATCTCATCAGTTCCCAGTAAGCAAATGGTGGCAGATCAAAACTATTAGTAATTTCTCTGAGTATTAATTTATTCTTTAAAAATAATTTTGGATTTTAATTATATCATAAAATTAAACATTCCTTCTTGTTTTCATATATTTAATCAAAGAGATGACTTTATCATGTTATGCTATATATTTTGGTATTGACAAATGGAGATCATTTTTATTAAATGAATTGTTTTAATAAAAACAGAGAAGTGTAATAATGAAAAATGAAATGCCGGGGCGCCTGGGTGGCTCAGTGGGTTAAGCCGCTGCCTTCGGCTCGGGTCATGATCTCAGAGTCCTGGGATCGAGCCCCGCATCGGGCTCTCTGCTCGGCAGGGAGCCTGCTTCCTCCTCTCTCTCTGCCTGCCTCTCTCCCTCCTTGTGATCTCTCTGTCAAATAAATAAATAAAATCTTTAAAAAAAAAAAAAAAATGAAATGCCATACCTGGGTCCACTCATTTGTCTGGGGATCATAAGCCTCCACTGTATTAAGATAAGTCTGTCCATCATACCCTCCAACAGCATATAATTTATCACCAAGTAAACAGACTCCCACTGCGTCTCTGCTGATGCTCATAGATGCCACTGCAGTCCACATATCTGTTTTGGGATCATATCTGAAAGAAAATTTTAGAACTGGAGCTGACATTGTTCTCACAATATTTTTAAAAAATATTTTATTTATTTATTTGATAAAGAGACACAGCGAGAGGGGGAAAACAAGCAGAGGGAGTGGGAGAGGGAGAAGCAGTCTCCCTGCTGAGCAGGGAGCCCGATGTGGGGCTCAATCCCAGGACCCTGGGATCATGACCTGAGCAGAAGGCAGATGCCCAATCACTAAGCCACCCAGGCACCCCGTTCTCAGAATATTTTTATGTAAAAACAGTTTATGGATGAAAGACTAGCATGTTGGACCTGATACCATAGACCTTCTAGAAGAAAACATAGGGGGTAAGCTCCTTGACACTGGTCTTGGCAATGATTTTTTTGGATTTGACACCAAAAAGCAAAGGCAACAAAGGTAAAAATAAACAAATGGGAGCACATCAAACTAAAAACCTCTGCATAGTAAAGGAAACCATCAACAAAATGAAAAGGCAACCTATGGAATGGGAAAAATGTTTCCAAATCATATATCTGATAAGGGGTTAATATCTAGGAGATAAAAAGAATGTAAAAAAAAAAAAAAAAAACCCGGGGCACCTGGGTGGCTCAGTGGGTTAAAGCCTCTGCCTTCGGCTCAGGTCATGATCCCAGGATCCTGGGATCGAGCCCCACATTGGGCTCTCTGCTTGGCAGGGAGCCTGCTTCCCTCTCTCTCTCTCTGCCTGCCTCTCTGCCTACTTGTGATCTCTCTGTCAAATAAATAAAATATTAAAAACAAAACAAAACAAAAAAAAAAACCCAACAAATAAACCACTTAAAAATGGGCAGAGGGTCTCAATAGACATTTTCTAAAGAAGACATATAGATGGCTAATAGGTACACAAAAAGGTGCTTAACGTCACTAATCATCAGGGAAATGTAAATCAAAACCACAATGCCTGCTGAAAAGATAATAACAAGTGTTGGTGAGGATATGGAGAAAAGGGAACCCTTGTGTACTGTTGATGGGAATGTGAATTAGTGCCACTGCTACAGAAAACTATATGGATTCCCCCCCAAAATTAATAAGGGAACTACCATATGATCTAGTAATTCTACTTCTGGGTATTTATCCAAAGGAAATGAGAACACTAATTTGAAAAGACATATGTACCACCCATGTTCACTGCAGAATTATGTACAGTAGCCAAGGCATGGAAACAACCTAAGTGTTCATCAATGGCTGAACGGATAAAGAAAATGTGGTACATGTAGACTACACACATATGCATGCACACACTGAACATTATTTGGCCATAAAAAGAAATGAAATCTTGCCATTTTGACAACATGGATGGACCTTGCAGGCATGATGCCAAGTGAAATAAGCCAGAGAAAACAAAAACTATGGTCTCACTTATATGTGGATTCTAAAACAGAACAAAAACTAAGTTCATAGATTGGTGGTTGCCAGAGATGGGGCATGGAGGGGGTGGGTCAAATGGAGGAAGAGGGTCAAAAGGGACAAATTTCTAGTTATAAAATACATGAGTTATGGGGATGTCACGTACAGCATGGCGATGTAGTTAATGATACTGTACTGTATATTTGGAAGTTGCTAAGAGAGTAGATCTTTAAGGTTCTCATCATAAGAAAAAAATTGTAAGTATATATGGTGATGGATGTTAACTAGACTTACTGTGATCATTTCTCAATGTTTACAAATGTCAAATCATTATGTTATATACCTGAGAGTTGTATGTCGATTACACCTCAATAAAAGAATATCAACACATCCAGAAACACCTGGGAGAGGTGTATAGCAAAGTGGTTAGAGAATGGGCTTTGGATTTGGGCTGAAGAATCTCGAGTCCTTATCCTTCCAATCACTGGTTCTATGGTATTGTAAAGTTACTTAAAATCTTTACATCTTAGTCTCTTTATTGGTGAAAATATTGCTCCCAGGTAGCATTGAGGGTTAAATGAAAATGCACAGTAAGCATTTGATAAATGTTACCTTAAAGATAAGTTGGTTCATTTGTTACAACTTTTCCTATTAGTGAGGAATACATTCTTGTAACAAAAATTCAAAGATTACAAAAATATATAAAATATGCAATAACTAGCCTCATTTCCTTCCAACTTTAATTACAGAGTCAAGTGGTAACCCCTATTAACAGTTTGGTTTGTATTTGATCTTCTAAATATTTCACTTTTTATTCTTAGGGCTTGAGATGCCTATTTCAGAACATGATTTTTATTCAATTTAATTTTTCTTTCCATGTAAAACGTTAACATTTTTCTTTCAAGAAAATAAAAATGTTTTAGTTCTCTAAGCCTACCCTTTATCTTATCACTGCTATTTAAAGTACATTTGAACATATTTTAGAAAAAAAATCAGTATTTTCCTGAAAACTTTTAATTTACAATATTACAGATTCATTTGGTAAATCCATAACACTTAATGATCCAAAAGAGCTAAAGTAAATACTGAAAACTGCTGTAAGATTTTCGATTATCTACTGAAAATCTGAGGAAATCAATACATGAAGGGCTAGGTGAGATGACTGACAGACACAATCATGAAAGCTGTCCACTTTGGAGCCTTCTTGTTCTTTTCATGAAATATATTAATTAGAACAGCCCAGAGTTGTCTGTCTAAGAGCAGATACATCATGCTAAAATGCTAATACCTCTTGCACAATGAACAATTTTTCACTGGGTGCAGTACTGCGGTGAGCCTATAACTTATGGGGTAAAGTATACAAAGACTTCCATATTCCTTTCTTGGAGTGTAACACACAGGAAGCGTAGTCTGAATCACTTTCTCCCTAACACAGGGCAAAAGACTTTCCTGCTTTCTCAAAAGACAACAAACCAAACCTTATTATTTCACAGAAAGCACTCATTGTCATCAAGCTCACATTTCACTTTTTAACTTTCTTCCAATCATGTATGATTAAATAACACACACACACACACACACACACACTTACTTATCAACTTCCCATTGCTCTTTAAAATCCAGAATCCTTAAGATTCTATGTGATCTGCCGCCGTCTCCACCCTAGTCTGCCTCCTTTCCTGCCACTGTCTCCCTCCCTCTCTTTTCCCCCAGAAAGAGTGGCCTCCTTTCAGTTTTCTGAATGAATCGTATCCCCTTCTGCTTTGGAATGTTCATACATGCTCCATGGACTCTACCTCCTAAATCCACTCAATCCTCTCCATTCCTTGAACCAGACTAAAAATAACAGATGGAAGCCTGAACTGTTGTCCAAACTGTCCACTGATGTAATTAGGTTCTTTACCTGGCCCTATACGTGAGTTTCATGAGGCCAGTTTGGACGACTTGTGTAACTTTTAAGCCATACTAGTTTTTTAAAAATTTTATTATTTCATGGTATTTCCTTATATCAAAATGTGTTAGAAAGGCTCCTCTCCTTTTCACTTCTTCCTTAGCCTCCAGTCCCTACTACTTCTCTCTGAAATTCATCAAGCTCTTTTCCTTTTCTTGTCAGGTAGAGTATCCAATATGAAATATGTACACAATAAGTGTCATATGACTCAATTAATAAATTATGTAATCAATTCTAAGGTAAATCTTAAGTAGGCAGTAATATGGGGAGAGAAGAATCCGAGAAAAGCTGTTGGGAAAGAGACCAGGAGACAGCCAGAGCAGACGACCCAGTGTTCACAAAGCTGGGAAGAAACCGCCTTGCATGTGCTAGATGTTCAATAAGGAGTCAATGATTTGTCTGGAAGTGTCAGACAAAGTTTTCCTTCACAGGAAATTACCTCTCCACACAGTCTGAGAGTCTGGAAGTCAAGTTGGATGCAGGGGCATCGTGTCCTCCAATCGCATACAGCAATCCATTCCAGGTAGTTACTCCTACTCCCCCTCTCCTTTTTGACATTTGTGCACAGAGTGTCCATTTATTAGTGTGAGGATCAAAACATTCTACTGATTTGAGGCAAGAACTTCCATCACGACCACCAACTGCATAAAGTCTGTAAGAACAAATAGAATAATAAAAAAGATGAAGGCAAAGAGATTATTCTCATGGTATTTCATTGAAATTACGGTGCCATAGATTTTAAGACACACTCTCAGTTTATGTGCCATCAAGCAAGAAGATATGCTACCAATTATATGACATATGTATATATCATATGTAAATTACATATATGTATATGTCATATGTAAATGTGTTTATGTATATATACCAGCTATTACTCTGTATATACATAAAAAAAAAAGAACAAACTCACCTGAAAGCAATGACAACTATTTCTGATAAGTCAACACGGATTATAAGACACATCACAATTTTAGAGGCATAAGATGTGTCTTAGAATAGATAAAATGCAGTATATAAATATACCATGACTTCTTTCTTAAATAGCTAAGACAGGACTACATTATAAAGGAAAGAAATGAACCTTTTCTGTCCCTACCACAGGCTAGATATTTTACCTGTATTAACTTAATCATCTCAATAATGCTACGGGAAACCATTTATATTCCTGTTTCATGGGTGAAGAAACAGGCTCATGGAGATTAAGAGGCTTATACAGGGTCAGAAGCAGAACCAGGACACAGAGTAATGAGCAGCTGTACTGTGAGCAGTCACCTGGGATGTTCTTGCAGCAGTGAAATAGGAGAATAAAAGGATTGCTTGAAACAGTGATGTATAAATTAATATTTATTACATATGAACCGTGATCCTCTACTAATTTAAATTACTGCAGAGAAGGATACTGTAAGTTATCTAAAATGAATACGGTATGTTAATGTCCTAAATGTTGCCTAGCAGATAAATTTTAATTCATTACCCGTCAATATACTGCATTAATCTTAAAGTCTTTTACTCTGACCTTAAAATATATATAAAATATATTTTTATAATAGTTTTTTCAAGAGTAATAAATTCAGATCATTGCTTATACAGAAGTTCCCACATTTTGAATTTACAGATGCCTTAGTTAATATTTAACTAATTTTTTAGCTCAGGAAATAATATTTGAGCTATGCCAAAAATCTGCCAATTAAAACTTTTTGTTATTTTAACTTATTTTATAATGCTTCCTAATGCAAAATGTAATTGTTTTAGAGAAGAACTGTTTGAATGTTTTAGAGTTACATCTTGTATCTTGAAAATTTATTTATATTTATTTATATTTATATTTTTTATTTATATTTATATTTTATTTGTATTTCTATTTGGGTAAATATATATATTTTAAAGACATTTATTCATTTTAATTCATAATGTAAAGTTCACTCTACCACTCAAAGTGGTTCTTTAGTGAGAAGATGACCATATCTTAGACAGCAACATATCGGTGTGGCAATATCTTGTTTTAAACTTTGTATTAATAGTATGGAAACTGAAATTCATTTGAAACTTTGTTAAAATTTTTATTTGTCAAAAACTATTTTCTTGTGTTATTGTTCTTAAACTGTTCTCATTTTTAACTAATACTTGGTAGAATAATTGTTTGAATATGGATCACAGACTATCAGGAGACATCAAGAATTAGAAAACACCCATAATTTAAAAAACACGTACACGCATGCGTGCGTTATGTACACATGCATGCGTGCGTTATGTACGCACGCATGCGTGCGCACACACAAATTCAAGGCACTGTCCCCTCTTCAGAGTGAACTCATGGGTCTTGACTGTGAAAAGTGGTGCAGTACAGGGATTAAGAGGTGAACTATGGAGCTGGGCTCTGGATTTGAACTGTGGTTCTCACACTTACAAGCTCTGACTGTGGACAAGTTATTTAACCTCCACCTGCCTGAATGTCATCATTCAAAACATCTTTTAAGCCCTGCCTCGTAGGATTATTGATGACCAAATGTAAAATACTTTGAACAGTGCCTTACACAGGGTAAACATGGTCTAAGTGTTTCGGGGGAAAGAATGAATTCTGTCTCTATTTTTTCGGGGGAAAAATGAATTCTGTCTCTATATTCTTCTAGAAAATGTCAATTTTAGGTCTTAAGCGTACAAACAACATTAACACTGAGCTAATGTTAAGGGCTAACGTGTACCAATAACACTTCCTAAAGAAACATTATCTCAAGCAATGGTTTTCAAATTGTTTTCTAAGAATAGGATTCTGTGGAGTACTTGAGGAGATCCCCAAAATGGTGCATTTGAAATTCAAGTTTTGTTTTGTTTTTAGAGAGAGAGAGTGTGCACGTGCGTTTGCTCTCCTGTGCAAGTGGGGTGGCGGAGCGGGGGGCAGGCAGAGGGAGAGAGAGGATCTTGAGCAGGCTCTACACCCAGTGTGAGTCCCATGCAGGGCCCCCACCCACCACCCTGAGACCACAACTCAAACAGAAATCAAGAGGCCAAAACCCAACTGACTGAGCCACCCAGGTGACCCTGAAATCCAAGTTTTAATAATTTTCAAAATATCTGGCTCAATTAAATGCCATACAAGATTCAGAACTCATCTCTTTCCCCCATGACAGTAGCTATTACAAATAAAAAGAGAAACATTATGTCAAATTGTGATTGTGTCAAATTGCACTGTACTATAGACTTTAAAATAAGACTTCCTCATGCCTGACATTTAAAATTATGATCAAGAATGCAAGGGATTGGTGGATATTGAGATTTAACTTAGGAAAAAAAAAATTTCTAATACTCTCAAACTACATCAACAATTTAACTGAAAAGTTTCCTGAGAGTCCAATTAAATTGCTCTAGTAGTTAAAATAACTGTTATCTTCTCAGCTACTTATTTGTGAATCAGGATTTTTCTTTATACTGAACAACAAAAACAAAACATAGAAATAATCTAGTGTTCTTTAAAACAGACTTGTTCTTCTATCTCAATTTTTTATAATAAATACATGCTACAAATTTGAGCTTAAATTTAAGATAAGTCTATAATAATCTTGAGTTTCCATTTGTCTTAAGTATCAGGGTTTTTGTAAGGTTGCATTTGAGAGAGAGATTCTACTGTGAAAAATATTTGCCAGCCAGGGCCTTAAAAGTAGCCCAAGCAATTGGAATTCTAAAGTTTCTCTCAAACATGGTAGAAAGAAAAATTTTAACACTTTGAAATTTTCAAGATACAAGATGTAACTCATAAAACATTCAAACAGTTTTTCTCTAAGGAAACAATTATATTTTGCATTAGGAAGCATTATAAAATAAGTTAAAATAACAAAAACAATAGTTAATCTAGGCTTTTCATTTTATAGATTAAAAAACTCAGGCACAGGGAAATGATTTATTCTAAATCATAAAGGAGTAGAAAAGATGCATAGTTATTTTTTTTCAATCAACTGCATATTTAAAAAGAACATGATTTCTATTTTTTCATATTCTGGATATGTACCTCAAAATGGATAAAAACAAAATATTTTAAAATATTGCTACTTTGTTTTAAAGCACACTTAGAGGGGTGCCTGGGTGGCTCAGTCAGTTAAGCATCTGCCTTTGGCTCAGGTCATGATCCTGGGGTCCTGGGATTGAGTCCTATATTTGGGCTCCCTGTGCCTCAGGGAGCCTACTTCTCCCTCTGCCTGCTGCTCCACCTGCTTGTGCTCTCTCCCTCTCTCACTGACAAATAAATAAATCTTAAAAAAAAAAAAAAAAAAGCAAGCTTAGAAAAGTGTTAGTTGATACGTTAACACATCCTCTTCTTGGGGGTGATTACAAGCACCAGTGCATTTAATGGTACTGGAACATTCTTCAGTAAGATTGTACACTTCAGATTATGTTCCAGATACCATACTACGTATAAGAACGAAAAGACCAGGTCACTCAAGACCCTGATCTACATGGACTAGTAAATAGCAACAACAATAGAGTGGTTCCTGTTTTAACACAATCATATACAAATTATGCACAGTGAAAATGTTGAGGGTGGAAGGGACAGTTAGTGTAGGGGGCATTGAGGAGATGGGAATGGAAATGGAAAAGTGTTCCAGAGACTTCTGAGTGAGTTTTAAGGATGCTGAATTTTCCAGGCACAAAAATGGGGAAATAACACTCGAAGACAGAGGCAATGAGTTAAAACATTATGGGAGTCAAAATGTATTTTCCACAAATAAGTTAGTTTTTTTTTTTTTAAATATTTTATTTATTTATTTGACAGACAGAGATCACAAGTAGTCAGAGAGGCAGGCAGAGAGAGAGAGGAGGAAGCAGGCTCACCGCTGAGCGGAGAGCCCGATGCGGGGCTCGATCCCAGGACCCTGAGACCATGACCTGAGCCGAAGGCAGAGGCTTTAACCCACTGAGCCACCCAGGTGCCCCCAGGTTAGGTTTTTTAAATAAAACATTTTATTCATTTATTTGAGAGAGAGAGAGAGCACATGAGCAGGGGGAGAGGGAGGGGGAGAGGGAAAAACAGACTTCCCGCTGAGCAGGGAGCCCAACGTGGGGCTCGATCCCAGGACCCTGGGATCATGACCTGTGGTGAAAGCGGACACTTAACCAACTGAGCCACCCAGGTGCCCCACAAATAGGCTAGTTCTGCTGGAGTGTGATATGCACAGGGGAGTGGAGGGGAGGAGGGGAGGAGTGGAGATATGTGGACAGAGGTGAGACCATAAAGAAGGCTTAGTCCTGTAAGCTCCTGAAATTTCAAAATCAATGTCTTAATAGCTAGTAGATGAGAGATCTTCAGCTTCTGATCTGATTCTTTGATGGTCTCAGTGTCAATATCGAATAAATTGTACCTTAGATGAACTAAAGACTGAAATATTTATTTCTCATAAGAGAGCAAGAGAAAGGGGCGTCTGGGTGGCTCAGTGGGTTAAAGCCTCTGCCTTCAGCTCGGGTCATGGTCCCGGGGTCCTGGGATCGAGCCCCGCATCGGGCTCTCTGCTTGGCAGGGAGCCTGCTTCCTCCTCTCTCTGACTGCCTCTCTGCCTACTTGTGATTTCTGTCAGATAAATAAATAAAATCTTAAAAAAAAAAAAAAAGAGAGAGCAAGAGAGAGAAAGTGAGAAAGTAAATTATTTCCATGCCTCGAAGTTAAAGCTGCGGTAGGTCTAGAAATTAGATTTTACAGAAGGCAGTTATCCTTTTTGTGCTCTGAGAAACGTTTATTTCTAAGCTAGGAAATATGCCGGTGAGCAAGAATTAGATCAATGAACTACTCCCAAAAATTTTAACTGAAGGGTTAAAATGGAAAAGATACTGTTCATTTTCTCTCTTTTTTCTCATTTACTAGATTCTTTGGTGGCTGACTCTGCTAATTTTGAAGTTCTTTCTTCAGTTAAAACACATGAAGGGAGGGGTGTGGAGATCAGGTACATTTCAAAAAGTGGGTTTCTATTTCTCTATCTTATCACTTGTAATACTGCTAAAAACTAAGAAAACGTAGGACATAACTAATAGGTCCTGAGGAACCAAGACCTTAGGTCATAAAAATTTTTATAAATTTTCATAAAAATTTTACTAATATTTTCTCATTTTTTTCTTTTACCAATCAATCAATATAATTCTACAAATGATTTTAAGTTTCTTTTGATTCCTTCTCTTTTCTGTAAATGATGATAAAGCCTTTTGAGTGAGTAAAGGTATGTAACCAACAACATTTATTTAATAACCATATAGGGCTTCATTTTATGGAAGAAAGGCCTTTGATATGCATTTAAACTCTGAGTTACCAAGAGCTATTGGTGATGGTTCTGTCCAAATCCGTTAACTCCAGTTAGAGAAGACAAGAGTCAAGAGAGCACCTTTCTAAGTGCATTTCAGTTTTCAGCAGTTTACCAAGATAAGAAAGAAGTAAAAGTAAAGATAAGTCAGTAGATGAGATGGAAGGAATTATTTAGGAAAACACTTAGAGGGCATCTACTACATTTAAAACACTATATGCTTTTAAAGCTTTATAAACCTCCAGACTTGTACTCTATTGCATATTTATATAAAATTTCTCCATATAAAATAACTTGAAATTTATAATAATATATTATTATATATAGAATTATATATATGTATATATAACCAGTAATATTTTATATATATATGTAGATATATATATGTATATATAAAATCAGTATATTAGAATGAAAACCTAACATGGTGAGTTATTTATATTTACAATTACAATAAAAAGAGACTATTTTTAAAGTTTCCATCACTCTTAAAAGTTTTCCCCTTACGTGATTTTGTGTATTTTTTAATGTATATTTTTAACTTAGATGTATATCTCAATAAATTTGGCTTATTGTGTTTTAAATGGAATTTTAAATATTTCCTTACTTTCCACTTAGTACTGCCACACCTACTGTGCTCCTGGGGGTGGACATAGTGGCAACAAAATTCCACTGGCGAGCCTGAGGGTCCCATCTTTCTACTGTGTTCAGATAGCTCCAGCCATCATGTCCGCCTACAGCATACATGGGACCTTCCAATACAGCCACACCTGTAAGGAGACAGGAAAGAAACAATGACTTCAGGGGCACTTGGGTGGCTCAGTTGTTAGGCGTCTGCCTTTGGCTCAGGTCATGATCACAGGGTCCTGGGATCAGCCCTACATCAGGCTTCCAGCAGGAAGCCTTTTTCTCCCTCTCCCACTCCCCCTGCTTGTGTTCCTTCTCTTGCTCTCTCTCTGTCAAATAAATATATAAAATCTTTTAAAAAAGAAAAAAAGAAGCAACGACTTCAGATTTGCTGCTACATCTTAAAGATCGCATTTTAATTTAAATCTCAATATACAGTTTACCACCTACATTTTTATCTATGGTTTTATGGTTCAAGGTCTTATGTTCAATACTTTAACCCATTTTGAGTTTATTTTTGTGTTTGCTGTAGGATAAAAGTCCACTTTCATTCTTTTGCCTGTGACTGTCCAGTTTTCCCAACACCATTTATTGAAGACAGTCCTTTCCCCATTGTATGTTCCTGGCTCCTCTGTTGTAAATTAGTTGACCACATATGCATGGGTTTATTTCTGGACTCTCTATTTTGTTCCATCCATCTATGTGTCTGTTTTTAAGCCAACTACCATAATGTGTTACGTAGTATAGTTTGAAATCAGGGAGTTTGATGCCTCTAGCCTTGTCCTTCTTTCTCAAGTTTGCTTTGCTATTTTGTTTTGTTTTTATTTATTCATTTTTTTTGTGGCCTCATTCAAATTTTAGAATTATTTGTTCTTTTTCTTTGAAAAATGTCACTGGAATTTTGACAGGGAATGTACTGAATCGGTAGATTGCTTTGGGTAATACAATGAATCTTAAACATGCAAATTTAATTAAGGAAATATTTATGGTAAAGATACCTGATTTCTTTCTAGCTCTTCTTGCTTGGTAGGTTGGGGGGGAGTGAGGGGGCTAAGTAGCTCTACAGCTCTGGTCTAGTAAGTTTTAAAGGCAGTATCTTGAGGTCCAACAGTGGAAAGTTATTTAAAACCATATAATATGTACACATTGCCATAATAAAAAGCTTTTTCAGTAATTTTGAGAAATCATGTTTATTTCTTTCACTGTAGTTAGACTTTATACCACAGTCTATTGGTGTGATTCATCACCAGGGAACCAAGCCAGATTCATTTATTTCCTTATTCAACAAACATCTATGTAGTGTTTATTAAGTACCAAATGTTTAATAAAAGATAACAAATAAGGGCTCTACCATCATGGGCCTAATATTTTAGTCAGGAAACAGGCAAAATATATTTCAGGTATTGATAAATGCTAATAAGAAAAATGGAACTGAGTAGAAGGGTAGGAAGGGTCAGGGGAGACCTCTTGGACAAAGTGACATTTGGACAAAATGACATTTGAACAAAAATGTGGATGAAGTCAGACATGGAGATATCTGAGAGAAGAGAAGGTGAGATAAAGGGGATAGTATGTACAAACCACACATATACACCCACGTATATAGTTCCAAATATATAAAAAATATACCCAATTATCTGTGTATATGTGCATGGAATTAATTAAAGAGCTGGAAGAAAAATTAATGGATGCATCTAATTCAACTCCTTAAACAATATCTCTGAAAAAAAAATTTTAGCAGTAGAACCACTTCTACAAAATGAAATCTATTTAATTATGAAATCTTTACTTAATTATTTAAAATTTATTTAATTCTCACATTTTTAAAAGAGATAAAAGGAGTGTTTCCTGAAAAACAATCTGAGGGTTTTGAAGGGGCGGGGGGTGGGAGGTTGGGGGAACCAGCTGGTGGGTATTGGAGAGGGCACGGATTGCATGGAGCACTGGGTGTGGTGCAAAAACAATGAATATTGTTACGCTGAATAGAAATAAAATTAAATATATATATATATAAAAAATAAATACAAAAAAAAAGGAGTGTTTCCTATGTAAGAGTTTCTTTTTTAACTTTAGTTAGGTTTTTAAGTTCAAATTTTAACATTGATTTATTATCTGGTAAATAAGTAAATAAGAATGACAGAACAATCTGGAAAAAAGAACTACATGATCATTCCCCTTTGAATTTGCTTCAATAAAGCATTTTGTATGGTAACTAGAAGTAATGACAGTATTCTATGTACAATCTGATCTGCACAAAACATAACAGGATTATGGGCATTCTTATTCTACATACCATAAGAATTTACCTTAAGTTAAAATTAAATTTCTTTTCTCCACGGTGGGGGAAAGTATGCAGGTGAATCACACTATTGACCCTGGATTTTATGGTCAACCTGTTTTTAAGTCTCATTCATGCTGCTTTTAAGATATATTCCCATTCTGTGCCTAAGTAATAAGTTGACTTTACGGACTCAAGATTATTATCCTATAGTTTTGTTAGATCTCATATAGTTAATTTTAAGCTCCCCTTCTTAGTACTTTACCCCTAACCTTCTGGTTTTACTTCCTTACCAAGCTTGAAACTTAAGATCACCTTGAACTGAAACCTAATTGCAAATAGTAGAATCACTTGTTTCTCTGATTTTTTTGCTGTTCCCACTATCAGACCAATCTTCATGCCTAGATAATTTTCATTACTGGCTATTGACTTTTTTTGGCAGCTCTACTCTGGTGCTCAGCATTAATAAATTGAATGGAGTACAAGGCTATGCTATTGAAACTGAACTATGACTTCATTGCTACTCATCCATCTTTGAATTCATCTTTTATGATGACCTATCAAATTCTTTATTGCTACTAATTTAAACCTTTTCCAAATGGTGATACATTGACAATATGGCCACAAATTCTTCTCGCTGAATGCATGCCTGTTTTCAATGTGACTCTGCAGCTCCTCCCACCAAGAAGAGTTGTCCATCAATAGACGAATGGATAAAAAAGATGATATCTTTCACACACACACACACACACACACACACACACACACACACACAGGAATATTACATTGTAAAAATGATGACATCATGCCATTTGAGACAACATGAATGGATCTAGAGGATATTATGCTAAGTAAAATAAGGCAGACTGAGAAAGACAAATGCCATATGATTCCATTCATAGATGGCATCTAAGAAATGAATAAACACGGGTTCCTGGGTGGCTCAGTCGGTTAAACGTCTGCCTTCAGCTCAGGTCATGATGCCAGGGTCCTGGAATCGAGCTCTGTGTTGGGTTCCCTGCTTGGCAAGGAGCCTGCTTCTCCCCCTGCCTCCTGCTTGTGTTCTCTCACTCTCTCTCTATCTCAAATAAATAGAAATCTTTTAAAAAATAAAATAAAAATGAAAAAATAAATAAAGAACAGAATCAGAACTACAGATACAGAGAATAAACAGATGGTTGCCAGAGGGGAGAGAGATGGAGGGCTGGACAAAATGAGTGGAGAGGGAGATACAGGCTTCTAGCTAATGAGCAGGTCATGGGAAGAAGAGGCAGAGCCTTGAATATAGTCAATTATAATGAAATAGGGATGTACAACAGGACAGATGGTAATTATACTTGTGGTAAATATAGCATAATGTATAAACTTGTCAAATCACTAAGATGTACACCTGAAACCAATGTAACATTGTGCACCAACTAGACTTAAATATACACATGAATATAAACATAAATACATACATGCATATATATATATATAGGTAAGAAGAATAATCTTTTTCTCTCCTCTTTGAACCTGGGCTTGCCCATGGGACTTGTCGTGACCAATGCAACATTAGCAAACACGATGCAAGCAGAAGCTTGAAAAGTCTGTGCCCTGTGGCTTGCCGTCTCTTGCTGCTTTTGAAACCCTGTGACTGCCCCCATGTGAAGAAGCCTGCCTAGCCGGCTGAATGATGAGAGGCATGTGGCCCAACTGTCTCTGTTGCCCAGGCCAACAACCTGCCCACCACTACACATGTGAATGAGGCCATACGAGATCACCTAGCTGACCTGCCAGCCCACTGGAGATCCATGAGAAAACCCAGCAGAAATCATCCAAGGCAGCCTGGACCAGAAGAATGGTTCAGCGGACCCACAGATCCTTGGGCCGAATGAATGGTGGTTGTTTTAAATCTCTGAATTTCAGAGTATTTGTTACGCAGCAAAAGCTAGGGTGAAACAGATACATGTCAAGCCCCATCTCATTCTATTTCCAGCTGCTTCACGCTCATCGAATAATTCTACTTCACCTATTTTTTTCTCCTATCAAAAAAGATAGGTCCTGTGATATAGGACCCTAAATTATCTTGTCATCTCAGAGTGAGACATCAGTTCCTTCAGATAAAGACAGTGTCTTCTATGTCTTTGTAGACCCACAGAGCAAAGAGCACGGCACAGAGTATATGCTAATCAATGTCAGTTCAGTGAATTATTGAATGAAAGAATGAAAAATCTCTATCATTACATTCTCTGTGCCACCTCAGGATTTCTCTGGGTTTTTACCCACTTCTACTTAAAAACCAGGGGCTATTGATGAAAAACAATAATGCTAAAGATTTTTAAAGAAGCATTTCATTCAGGTTAGATTAACACTGATTGTCAACCCAGAACACATATTTAAAAAGGTGGCTTATCACTCCCTCATGCTACGATAAAATCCTGAAATATCCATGTTTTTACTTATGCTGGTTGCTGTTACATTTATGTATATGCTTGTTTGTCCAGATGCTGCTTTCAGGTTAAGGAGCATGTGAAGGAATGGTTGGTGACTGACTGCTCCTGACTCAGCTGCTATCCAGTAGTCTTCTGCCTGGTACAGAATGTAAACATGCTGTGGAAGCTTAATGTATGGTATCATGAACAAACCTGTATAGTTATACTCACCAAGGCCATGTCTGTGGGTGGACATAGGAGGCATTACACTCCACGTTTTTGTTTTGGGATTGTAACATTCTACAGTGTTCAAAGTCTTCAGTCCATCTCTTCCTCCAACCACGTACAGTTTGTCATCTAACACAGCGACACCAAACTGTAGCCTCCTCCCATTCATATTTGCTACAGGAGTCCACATATTTGTACGAAGATCATACTTCTCGATGCTTGTTGCTCCTTAACAGTAATGCATAGAAGTTATGTAAATAAAAACTTTACTGTGTTTGAGTATTTTATGAATTTATACATATAAAAGTATAATTTTATTAGCACTGACAATAATCCTTTCATTATACTTCAGTGAGCTCCTGCATGGCCAGGCCCCTGGTTCTATCTCTGACATCATCTCCTACTATTCTCTAGGGCATACATAAGGCTCTATATTAAAAGGTCAAGTGAGAAAGGATTATTTGTAACAGACAGAAATGGGAGGAAAAGCAGGGTAGATTAGTGTCTTGGAAGCCAAAATAAAAAAAAAATTTAGTAGGTAGCTTTAAAAAACAAGTTGGTGGCCGTCCCACAAATACAACTAGATAATTATAAAATCCTAAATCCCCCAGGAATGAATCTGAAGACTGGGAGAACAAACTCCACAACTAAAGGTAGGGAAGAGGCCACACTGAAGATGTAAGAAGTCTAGAAACACAGCTTGGGAGAGAAACAGATCATGGCCAATGCAGTGAGGAGGGAACCATGGTCTCAGAGAAGGGCAGGAGACAAACTAGCACACAGGAGAGTGCGTGGGGAAAATGAATTCCCTTAGCAATTGGCTTGGCAAGCGAGAGGGTCTGCATTTCCTGAGTTCTTGCAACCAGTGGGGCTTAAAGTCTGGAGTTTTAAAAATCAGCATGCTTTGCTCTTGGAGAGCTTGGAGGACACTGCAGCTGCTCCTGAAGATAACTGTGGACACACAGCATGGAAACAGTAATCTGAAGAGCATCTAGGCACACAGTGAGGAGGTTAGTTGCTATCAGAGCATGTCCCAGGGAGGCAGCATTCATGGAAACCCCTCTGGGAACAAAGGAACTGACAGGTATCATTTCCTTCCTCCTGCTCCTCGGCACAAGCACAAGACCAGCTGTAGGAACCAGTGCAGTGCTAACACTCACCACCTACCTTGCTTACACCAAGCCCTGTTCCCCCAAACTCCAGTGGAACTGTCCTTCCCAGTCACACTTGCCTTAGTCCCAGGACAGCAGGCCCCTTTCCCAGAAGACCAGCCCAAACCCCTGCCAGATGAGGAGTTTTGTGAGGTCTCAGTTCCCATGGTGGTGGTGGCAGGTCTCATTTCACAAGGAGACCAGAGTACATCTAGTTAAAAATGCACCACATTCAGGCCAGGGACCAAACACTGCCCACAACAAGCAAAGACAGCCCCTGCAGACAACTGGTCTGAAGGATAAAGTGGTCAGGTCACAATAGCAGAGCACACACAGCACACACTGGAGACACTCCTGGAAGCACCAGGCCCGAGGGAATAGGGGCCACTACACTATGCAGGGCACCATAAGACCTCTTCTTCATAGAGTCATTACCCTCAAGTCATTACAGGAGATATAGCTGGTTTTTCTAACATAGAAAAACAGGGAGACTTAGACAAAACATAGAGACTTAAACAAAATGAGAAGACAGAGGAATATGACCCAAAAGAAAGAACAGGACAAGGCCACAGCTGGAGAATCTAAGCAAAACAGATATAAATAACATGCCTAATGGAGAATTTAAAGCAATGATCATAAGGATTCTCACTGGAAAGGATACTCTTGAGAAAGGTGTGGAGGACATCAGTGAGACTGGGAATAAACTTAAGGGAACACAGTAATTCCATCAAACATAATTAACATTTGTATTATAGAAGTCCCAGAAGAAGGGACAGAAAGGTGGCAGATAACTTATTTGAAGAAATAATAGCTGAAAACCTCCCTAATCTGGGGAAAGAAACAGATATCCAGATCCAGAAACATAGAGACCCCCCAACAAAAGCAATCAAAGCAGATCCACACTAAAACATACTGTAATTAAAATGGCAGAATAGGGGCACCTGGGTGGCTTAGTAGGTTTGGCATCTACTTTCAGCTCAGGTCATGACCCCAGGGTCCTGGGATTGAGCCCCACATTGGGCTCCCTGCTCTGCGGGGAGACTGCTTCTCCCTCTTCCTCTGCCTGCCGCTCCCCCTGTTTGTGCTCTCTGTCAAATACAAAAATAAAATCTTTAAAAAATGGCAAAACATAGTGATAAAGAAAAGATATTAAAAGTAGAAAGACAAAAAACGGTTACATACAAAGAAACACCATAAGGATAGCAGCAGATTTTTCAGTAGAAACTTACACCACCAGAAAGGAGTGGCATGACATATTCAAAGTGCCGAATGGGGAAAAATCTGCAACCAACAATACTCTATCCAGCAAGGCTATCATACAGAATAGAAAGAGAGATAAAGAGTTTCCTAGACAAAAAAAACCTAAAGTAGTTCATGACCATTAAACTCAGCCCTGTGAGAAGTCTTTAAAGGAGAGTATTTGGTAGAAAAGAATGACCAAAACACAATATGAAGGTAGGAAACACAAAAGCGGGAAAAAGAATATTTCTATAAAAAGTCAGTCAAGGAACTCACAAAATAAAAGGATGTAAAATAGGACACCATATGCCTAAAATGTGGGGAGGAGAGAAGAAAACAATGGGTTCAAACTTAAATGACCATTAGCTTAATACAGACTGCTGTATCCAGAAAAGGTTATATATAAACCTAATGGTAACCAAAACAAAACAAATCAAAACAAAAAAACATGAATAAATATGCAAAAAATAAAGAGAAAGAAATCCAAATATATCACTAAAGAAAACCAGTAAATCATGAAAGAGAAAAAGACAAGAAGTGTTCATAGAAAATCTTTAGAAATGATCATAAAACAAGTATTAAAATAGCAGTAAATACATATCTATCAATTATTACTTTGAATGTAAATGGACTAAATCAAAAGACAATCAAAAGACATAGTATGACAGAATGGATAAAAAAAAATAGATCCATCTGTATGCTGCCTACCAGAGACTCACTTTTGACCTAAAGACACCTGCAGATTAAAAGTGAGGGGATGGGGAAACATTTATCATGCAAATGGATGTCTAATAAAGCTGGAGCAGCAATACTTATATCAGAAAAAACAGACTTTAAAACAAAGATTATAAGAAGAGACAAAGAATGACACTATATAACAATAAAGGGGACAATCCAACAAAAAAATATAACAATTGTAAATATTTATGCACACAACTTGGGAGTACCTAAATATATCAAACAATTAATAACAAACATAAAAGACCTAACTGATAATAATACAATAATAGAGGGAACTTTGATACCTCACTTATATCAATGGACAGATCATCTGAACAGAAAATGAACAAGGAAACAATGGCTTTGGATGACATACTGGACTAAATGGATTTAACAGTTATACTTGGAACATTTCATCCTAAAACAATAGAATATATATTCTTTTCAAGTGCACATGGAACAGTCTCCAGAATAGATCACATGTTAGGCCATAAAACAAGTCTCAAAAATTTAAAAAGATTGAAGTCATACCATAAATCTTTTCTGACCACAATACTTTGAAACTAGAAGTCAATCACAAGAGAAAAAATCTGGAAAGACCAAAAATACATGGAGGTTAAATATCATGCTAACTAAACAATGAATGGGTCAACTAGGAAATAAAAGAAGAAATTTAAAAAACATGGAAACAAACGAAAATGAAAACACAATGATTTAAAACTCTGGGACACAGCAAAAGTGATTCTAAGAGGGTAGTGTAGAGCAATGTAAGCCTATAAGAAAAATCTCAAATAAACACCTAACCTTACACTGAAAGAAGCTAGGAAAAGAACAACAAAGAAAACCTAAAATCAGCAGAAGGAAGGAAATAATAAAGATTAGCACAGAAATAAATGATATAGAAACTAAAAAAAAAAAAGAAGAAGAAGAAGAAATCAATAAAACCAGGAGCTTGTTCTTTGGAGAAAAAAAATAAAATAAAATTGACAACTCTCTAGCTAGACTTACCAAATAGAAAAGAGAGAGGACCCAAATAAGTAAAGTCACAAATAAGAATGTTGAAATAGGGCGCCTGGGTGGCTCAGTGGGTTAAGCCGCTGCCTTAGGCTCAGGTCATGATCTCAGGGTCCTGGGATCAAGTCCTGCATCGGGCTCTCTGCTCAGCGGGGAGCCTGCTTCCCTTCCTCTCTCTCTGCCTGCTTCTCTGCCTACTTGTGATCTCTGTCTGTCAAATAAATAAATAAAATCTTTTAAAAAAATGTTGAAATAGCAACCAACACCACAGAAATATAAGCAATTTTAAGAGAATATTATGAAAAACTATATAGGAAAAAAATTGGACAACCTAGAAGAAATGGATAAATTCCTAGAAACATATAAACCACCAAAACTGTAACAGGAAGAAATAGAAAATTTGAACAGACTGATAACCAGCAGAGAAACTGAATCAGCAAAGAACTCCTAACAAATGAAAGTCCTGGACCAGATGGCTTCATGGGAGAATTCTACCAAACATTTAAAGCAGAGTTAATACCTATTTTCTCAAACTATTCAAAGAAATAGAAAAACAAGGAAAACTTCCAAATCTATTCTATGAGGCCAGCATTCTCCTGATACCAAAAGCAGATAAAAGCCACCACCACCGCACATACACAAAAAAAAATCATCAATATCCCTGATGAAGATAGATGCAAAAATTCTCAACAAAATACTAGCAAATTGAATCCAACAATACATTAAAAAAATCATTCACCATGATCAAGTGGGATCTATTCCTGGGTTGTAAGGGCAGTTCAGTAGTCTCAGATCAACCAACACGATACACTGCATCAGTAAGAGAAAGGATAAGAACCATATGCTCATTTCTTTTCTTTTCTTTCTTTCTTTTTTAGAGAGAGAGAGAGATCATGTGCATGAGTGAGTAGGGGACGAGGGAGAGAGAGGGAGGGAGAGAATCTCAAGTAGGCTTCATGTACAGAGTGCAGCCTGATGTACAGCTCAATGAGACCATGACCTGAGCCAAATCAAGAGTCAGACACTTAACTGACTGAGCCACCCAGATGGCCCATGATCACTTCAACTGACATAGAGTATCGATTCCATTTACGATAGCACCAAGAACCATAAGATACCTGGAAATAAACCTAGCCAAAGAGGTAAAGGATCTGTACGCAAGGAACTACAGAACTCATGAAAGAAACTGAAGAAGACTCAACTGACATAGAAAAAGTACAACAAAGTACAACATTCATTCATGATAAAAACACTCGACAGAGTAGGGGCGCCTGGGTGGCTCAGTGGGTTAAAGCCTCTGCCTTCGGCTCAGGTCATGATCCTGGGGTCCCGGGATCGAGCCCCGCATCAGGGTCTCTGCTCAGCGGAGAGCCTGTTTCCCAGCCCCCCTCTCTGCCTGCCTCTCTGCCTATTTGTGGTCTCTGTCTGTCAAATAAATAAATAAAATCTTAAAAAAAAAAAACACTCAATAGAGTAGATTTAGAGGGAATATACTGCAACATAATAAAGACCAAGGCTAGCATCATTCTTCATGGAGAAAAACTGAGAGCCTTTGTCCAAAGGTCAGGGAAAATACAAGGATGTCCACTCTTACCACTTTTATTCAACATAAAGCTGCAAGTCTTAGCCACAGCTATCAGACAACAAAAAGAAATAAAAGGGATCCAAACTGGTAGAGAAGAAGCAAATGTTCAACTATTTGCAAATGACATGGTACTATATATAGAAAACCCAAAAGATTGCACCAAAAAAACTGCTAGAAGTGATAAACATATTCAGTAACAGGATATAAAATTAATGTACAGAAATCTATTGCATTTCTAGACACAATAATGAAGCACAGAAAGAGAAATTAAGAAAACAATCCTATTACGATTACACCAAAAATACTAAGATACCTAGGAATAATCCTAACTAAAGAGGTAAAAGACCCATACTCTGAAAACTGAAACACTGCTGATAGAAACTGAAGATGACACAAAGAAATGGAGACATTCCATGCTTATGGATCGGAAGACCAAATATTGTAAAATGTCCACACTACCTGAAGAAAGCTACACATCTATCTATCTATCTAATCTATCTGGTTTTTTTTTTTTTTTCGCTTTTTAAGTAGGCTTCACACCCAGTGTGGAGCCCAACTTGAACTCATGACCCTGAGATCAAGACTTGAGCTCAGAGCAAGAGTTGGACACTTAACTGAGACATGGAGGTGCCCCTATCTAGCTAGCTATTTTAAAGTAAGTTCTATGTCCAATATGGGGCTTGAACTCACAACCCCAGGATCAAGAGTCACATGCTCTACTATCTGAACCAGCCAGGCACCCCAGCAATGTATACACTTACTGCATTCCTCTCAAAATACCAACAGCATTTTTCACAGAAGTAGAACAAACAATCCTAAAATTTGTATGAATCCACAGGAGACTCCAACGAGCCAAAGCAACCTTGAAAAAGAAAAGCAAAGCTGGAGGCATCACAATTGCAGACTTCAAGTTATATTACAAAACAAGCTATAGTGATCAAAACAATATGGTACTTGCAGGAAAACAGACATATAGGTCCATGGAACAGAACAGAAAACCCAGAAAGAACCTCACAGTTACATGGTGAATTAATCTTGACAAAGCAGACAAGAATATCCAATGGGAAATAAGCAGTGTCTTCAACAAATGGTGTGGGGAAAGCTGGACAGCAAAATGGAAGAGAATGAAACTGGGCCACTTTCTTACACCACATACAAAAATAAATTCAAAATGGATGAAAGACCTCAATGTGAGACCTGAAACCATAAAAATCCTAGAAGAGAACACAGGTGGTAATTTCTCTGGCATTGGCCATAGCAACTTTTTTTCTAGATAGGTTCTCTGAAGCAAGGGAAACAAAAACAGAAATAAACTACTGGGGCTACATCAAAATAAAAAGCTTCTGCCCAGCAAAGGAAACAATGAACAAAACTAAAAGGTAGCCTATGGAGTGGAAGAAGATATCTATAAAGGACATATCTGATAAAGGGTGAGTATCCAAAATATAAAGAATTTATATAACTCAACACCCCAACACCCCAATTAAAAAACGGTCAGAAAAGATGAACAGACATTTCTCCAAAGAAGACATGCAGATGGCCAACTGACACATGAGAAGATGCTTATCATCACTTATCATCAGGGAAATGCAAATCAAACTATGAGGTATCACCTCACACCTGTCAGAATGGCTGAAGTCAACAACAGAAGAAATTAACAGGTGTTGGGGAGGATGTAGAGAAAGGAGAACCCTATGGCACTCTTGGTGGGAATGCAAATGGAGCCACTCTGGAAAACAGTATGAAGGTTCCTCAGAAGGTTAAAAATAGAACTACCTTATGATCCAAAAATTGCAGTATTGGGTATTTAACCAAAGAACACAAAAGCACTAATTCAGGGGTGCCTGGGTGGCTCAGTTAGTTAAGCGACAGACTCCTGATCTCAGCTCAGGTTTTGATCTTGAGGTCACGAGTGCAAGCCCCATATTGGGCTCCATGCTGGGCATGAAGCCTACTTTTCAAAAAAAGGAACTAGGTCAAAGGGATACATGCACACCTATGTTTTTAGCAGCATTATTTATGATAGCCAAGATATGGAAGCAACCCAAATGTCCATGGATTGATGAATGGATAAAGAAGCTGTGGTGTATATATACACAATGAAATACTGCTCAGCCATGAAAAAGAATGAAATCTCGACATTGCAATGACATGGACAGAACTAGAGAGTATAATGCTAAGTGAAATAAGTCAGAGAAAGACAAATACCATATGATTTCACTCATATGCGGAATTTAATAAAAACAAAACAAATGAACATAATGAGGGAAAAGAAAAGAGAGGAGAACCAAGAAGCAGACTCTTAACGAGAGAGAACAAATGGATGGTTACCAGAGGGGAGGTGGGTGGGGGATGGGCGAAATAGGGGATGGGGATTAAGGAGTGCACTTGTCATGATGAGCACCAGGTGATTAAAATAAAAACTTAACTCAGGTCATGATCCTGGGGTCCTGGGATCATCCCACATCAGCAGGGAGCCTGCTCCTCCCCTCTCCCTGTTCCCTCCACCTCGCTTGTGCTCTCTCTTGCTCTCTCTGTCTTCCAAATAAATAAATTAGATCTTTAAGAAAATTAACTGTATAGAGGGAAAAAAATTTTTTTAAATAAAAAGGTAAAGAAAATTTTGTAGCAAGTAAAACTACTAACAGTATCAAATGCTACCAAGAGGACCAAGTAAGATGAAGACCACAAAATATTACTAGATTTATCATCACGGAAGTCATTAATAACTTTGTGGAGAGTCCCTTGTCTGAGTGGTTAAGGCATGATGGAGAGGTGAGGAGATAAGAGACAATGAGCAAAGATGATTCTATGAAAGTTTGGCTATAAAAGGGAGGAGAGAGCAGATACTAAGTGGGTTGAGAGAGGTTTTGCTTTTTTTGCTTTAAAACTGGATAAAGGGGCGCCTGGGTGCTCAGTTGGTTAAGCACCTGCCTTCAGCTCAGGTCATGATCTCAGGGTCCTGGGCTCTTTGATCAGCGGGGAGCCTGCTTCCCCCGCCCCCCCTCTGCCTACCTCTGTACCTACTTGTGATCTCTGTCTGTCAAATAAATAAATAAAATCTTAAAAAAAAAACTGGGGAAACTTGAGTTTGCTCACATGCTAATGGGGAGGATCTAGTTGTGAGGAAAGAAGCTAAAGGGGTTCTACTTAATGGCGAGGTTCCTGAGGAGGGAGGAAAGAGCAGTGTCAGAACACAGGTGTGGGGCTGGCTTTCCTAGGAGGAGGGAGGGGGTACACATCTACTGCAACCTGGAAGGACAAGAGCATAAGTGCAGATCATGAACTTTGGAAACTATGAGTGTGGGAAGTTTGGGAGTAACTATCTGGTCCTGCCTACATTTTTTTAAGAATTAGGAGACTCCAGGGGTGCCCAGGTGGCTCAGTCAGTTAAACGCCCAACTCTCGGTTTCAGGTCAGGTCACAATCTCACAATCATGGGATCCAGCACCACATTGTGCTCTGCACTCAGTATGGAGTCTACTTCAGATTCTCTCTCCCTCTCACTCTCTCTTTCAAATAAAGAAAGAAAATCTTAAAAAAAAAAAAAAAAAAAGGATTAAAGGATTCCAGGAACTCTCTTGTTTTTTGAAGTGAAAAAGAAGTGTAAAAGTCCCACCCCTCTAAAAGAACCCAACCTCCATTTATGAAGTGTTCGATCAGAATCTATTTTATGTCTCTCATTCTACATTTCTAACACAACATGTAATCAGAGATATCGTTATAGAATTAAAATCAGGACAAGTATTTATTCTAAAGCATTTGTTATAATTAGTTCATCAGAGCACTAATACTATTAATAATCTCCTAAAATTCAGAAAGTTTTGTGATATATATATGTATATACATATATATTTTTTTCTCATATGTTACAGTTTTTATTTTTTTAATTTACCCTACAAAATTATTTGGTTATGTGGGGTAGATTCCAAGTCTTTTTCCATCTCTGTGTTCTTTTTTTTTTTAAGATTTTATTTTTAAGTCATCTCTACACCCATCATGGGGCTTGAACTCACAGCCCTGACATCAAGGGCCAGACTCTCCACAGACCAAGCCAGCCAGGCACCCCACCCCACCATCTCTGTATTCTTCACAGCCACAAATAGAGTTCCTTGGCTGTTCGAAAGTTTTTTTTGAGCTTGAATAATCTTTCTTTATAATTTTTAGGTATAATGAGATTTTATTCATACACTCAGATTATTTTATGTAATAGTATTCTTTATTCATCACTCTAAATTTGATCTTTAAAAATGTCTTCATTCTGTTAAATAAAAGCCAATGGTAATCATCTTTCTTCACTAATGAGTTTAAGGAATATATTTTTTTCATTCCAAGTTATTTTACTTCCAGTTCACTGAGCAGTATCATAGTTCTATGAATTGGTGAGTAAAACTTCCTTAGCCAACACCAAACATAAATTTACTTTTTAAACACTCACTTTTCAAATTTTATTCATAACCATTGAATATTTGCATGAGAATGCAAATATATTACTAGAAAGATAATTTAAATAGTTAAACAATAGACACAGTATAAATAACTGTAACACAATGATATTACTGAACAAGTCAAAGCATAATCTCTTGTGACATTTTTGCAAAAAAAAACTGGTATTTTTATGGGGTACTTTATATAGTGTTTAATTTAATTTTAATTTGTAAAAAGATTTATTTATTTATTTTCAGGGGGGCAGAGGAAGAAGGAGAGAGAGAATCCCAAGCAGACTCCCAGTTGAGCCCCACTCAGGGCTTGATCTCACAACCCTGAGATCATGACCTGAGCCAAAATGAATAGTCAGACACTTAACAGACTGAGCTAATCAGGCATCCCTATAATATTTAACTTTAAAGGAAGTAATATTGTTATCAAGGCTGTTGAATAATGCCCCTCCAAATCCATGTTTACTCAAAACCTCAGAATGTAAACTATTTTGAAAATGGGGTTTTGTAGATGTAATTAGTTAAGATGGAAACAAGTTATAGAAAAGTATGTTGGTGTGACCAAACATAATTCTTTTTTTTTTTTAAGGATTTTATGTATTTATTTGTCAGAAAAAGTGGGGGGGGTACACAAGCAGGGGGAGCACAGGCAGAGGGAGAAGGAGGGTGTCAGCTGAGCAAGGAGCCCGATGCAGGACTTGATCCCAGGACCCTGGCATCATGACCTGAGCCGAAGAGAGATACTTAAATGCTTGAGCCACTCAGGCATCCCATCAAACATAATTCTTAAAAAATATATATATATCCCTAGAGTGGGGTGTCTGGTGGCTCAGTGGGTTAAAGCCTCTGCCTTCGGCTCAGGTCATGGTCCCAGGGTCCTGGGATCGAGCCCCGCGTTGGGCTCTCTGCTCAGCAGGGAGCCTGCTTCCTCCTCTCTTTGCCTGCCTCTCTGCCTACTTGTGATCTCTGTCTGTCAAATAAATAAATAAAATCTTAAATATATATATATATATATATATCCTCAAATAACAAATTCCTGATAATTATAAAATTCTATATAAAAGGTTAGAACTTCCCTGACTTATACTAAACAATTAACCTTTAAAAAAGTAAGCAGAAATATATTCTTTTCCTTCATGGCTATTAAGAAACATTTGCAGCTCTTTTTTTGTGCCCTCTACTAAGACATATGGAGGGACCAAGAACCCAGTGATCAGACTGCCATCCAATGAATGCAAATTGCTCTTCATTACAAAGACTTTGGGTACAAAGTAAGTTTAGGCCAGGGAAGATAGCTTGAATCAGACAGGCGAGAGGAACTGGCATCTAGGAAAGGCTCAGAAATAAAGTTGGTCAAGTAACAATGGCCAGATCACAGAAAGTCTTGGGAACTAGAAAAAGGAACTGGCATCTTAGGTGGTAAGAACTGAAGAACGCTATCCCTTTTGAGCAGAGTAGTGCATGTTGAAGAAGAGGTAATAAAGCAGAGGGTGTAGTCTCCTGAGTGAATGCCTGCTTTGAATCCTGATTCCATCACTAATTAATTGTGTACTCCTGGGGAAGACCGTGAACTCTTCTAAGCACAGGTATCCTAGGGCAATAACATTCAGCTCTTAGAGATATTATGAACATGAGATTAAAAATGATAGGGGAAGGGCTTAAAGTCATGCCTGGCCCAGAGTAACAACAAAAGGAATGCTATTCACACTCAATGGACATGATCAAAAGATGTAGGCTGATAGAAGGCTACCAGGAACTGGAAAGTAGCAATGGAAATTTAGAAGAATAAGACCCATTTGAGGGGTGCCTGGGTGGCTCAGTGGGTTAAGCCTCTGCTTTTGGCTCAGATCATGATCTCAGGGTCCTGGGATTGAGCCCCGCATAGGGCTTCTGCTCAGCGGGGAGCCTGCTTCCTCCTGTCTCTCTGCCTACTTGTGATCTCCCTCTCTCTGTCAAATAAATAAATAAAATCTTAAAAAAAAAAAAAAAGACCCATTTGAAAGAAGACTGGGTGATTGTCAGAAGATAAGATTTGAAAGAAAATGTATTATTTACTTCGGGTACCCCTTCTCATGCATGGGGAACTTCCCACGGAACCAAAGAGCTTTGTTGAGAGGCAGGAACCCCATCTCCCATAAAGCTGAAGACAGATACTCATCCTCACTCTCCTTGGAAGTTTTGGGCCCAGGATGGGCCTGCAGCTAGTAAAATAAGTACTTGAATCTAGGACTTAAAATCCAAGGCAGGCTTTATAAAGAAGGTGTAGTGGACATAGTTCCTGCCCATTTCTCCATGGCCTTCCTTCTCGGCCTAAATGAGCCAGGGTTGGTGTCCACTGATGCCACCGAAAAATGATGAATTTCAGTTCCAACCCCCGAGTCTGGGAGACATGTTCAGAGAAGACTTGAACACACAGAGTTTGAGATGAAAGCTGAACAACGACTAGATCTTTCATGCAAGCTGAAAATATGAAAATAAAAGCAACACGAGAGTACAAGCAATACAAAAATAACAATTACAGCCTTAAAAAAGAGAGGGAAAGAAGGAGAGGAAGAAATGCTGGTAAGGATTACAAAGCTGAGCTCCAGTTCAAGGCATAGAGGAAATACTTAGTAAGTATTGATTACCTGGACTGTGGGGCTCTCCAGACATTTCAAATATTTATACTATAACTCTCACCAGCTATTTAACTTTACATATTTCTCTACCATTCAGTGATCAAGCCTATATTTAGAACTCAAATTACTATAAATATTTAGTACCATACTATGTTATATGGGATAATATCGACAGCTATCCCTTTGTTACCATGAAGCAGAGGAATGAGATACAAAGAGGTATGCACAAGACTAGAAAGTGATGGACAGCTCATGACTGGCCAATGGAAGCCTTTTTGGTTAGACTGATGTTTGGAGATCCCAGTGAATAAGTTCTGCTAGGCACTCCAACATTAGGGCACAGAGCATTCCAGCGAGAAGGAACAGCTAATGTAATATCCCCAATGTGGGATAATGTTTGGCTTGTTACATGAACAAGGAGGCCAGTGGGGCTAGAACAGAAAGGGTGAGGGGAGAAGTAGAATGAGTTGAGCTCAGAGCTATAGTCCCAACTCAGAGAGGTGCTGTCAGGGGATGGAAGGCTATTAGTACTAGGAATTCAGAGGGAAGGGAGATCAATGTACTCTAACAGATAACGTACAGAAAGCTTCTAACACACTGCCTGGCACTGAGTAGGAACTATATATAATGTTTATTACTATTATTGTTGCCATTAGTAACAACTGTTGCAAGAACAGTACAAAGAATTCCCAGGGACCCATGGCCAATATTTTCCAAATGTGGATATTTTACATTTGCTTTCAATGTATATGGTATGTATACTTCCCCGAACCCACCGCCATGCCCTTGTACCCTAAATACTTCAGCGTAGCGTTCTCAAAACAAGAAACCCTGTTACGAAACCACACTAAAGTCATCAAAATCTGGAAGCTAACATTTATACAGTGCTGTTATCTAATCTACAGGCTTTATTTTGGATCTTATCATTTGTTCCAATTATATCCCTTATAGCAGAAGAAATTCAAGATGATGCATTGCCCTGTCTTTATTTGTATCAGTGTGGACTCATGAATACTTCCTGTTTTAATAAATGATCATCTTTTATCATCATTATCTATTTTGGTGTTGAAATTATCCCAGATTTGGACAGTAGGGGCCTCTACAAATGGCCTCTTCTGTCCCTTGAACTGTCTCCATTATTCTTTGAGCGCTCCCTTACTTTGTGGCACTACAAGATGTTCTGGATCTACCTTGTATTTTTCCAGTCCTGGAACCAGCCATTTCTCTAAAGAGCTTTTTAGCCATGTGTGTTACTAATTAAAATTCCTCCCACCAACCCCCACGTTCCCTCCCGAAAAAGATTATTTAATACCTTTTGTTGAATCCATTCCTCCAACTGCAAATAACGTTCCAACTGTTGACTTTCTAGGTTTTGTCCGAGGGCTTTGTAACATGGGTCGTCTCTCTGGTAATAAATGGTATTTCATCGCTTCCATAATAAGTTTCTGACATTCTATATCATCCCGAAAAAGTGCATTATTTTCCATGTCTGCCAGGAACTAGAAAAGAATAATGAGTATGTGTGCTGAATGAGCAAGAAAATAGTAATTAAAAGAATATATAGTTCACAAATGGAAAGGATCTCATTTAGGAAAAAAAAAATCCAAGACTGGACACCTATTTTTAACTAAAATATGCAATATTTACAATGTACAAGATTTACATTTTAAATTTCATTGAAAAATATAAACTGAAGAGGATAAGTGGTATGCTCTGAAACCTGAGTAGTGTTTATCTCTGGATAGTGGAGAAATGGTGCTTCTTAAATAATCTTTTTACTGCTTTTCTATATTGTCTAGGTTTTCTAAAATAAGTCATTTTAACCTTATAAATTAGAAATGATTTTAACTGAAGAAGAGTAACTGTAAGTAGAAGTTGACTAATTAGACTGCATTTACCTGACCTCTCTAAATGGGGCTCAAAGAACAATAGCAGGGGCACCTGGGTGACCCAGTGGTTAAGCATCCAACTCTTAATTTTGGCTCAGGTCATGATCTCAGAGTCATGAGATCGAGCCCTGAGATGGGCTCTGCGCTGGGTAGGGAGTCTGCTTGAGGTTCTCTCTCTCCCTCTCCCCTGGCCCTTCCCACATCTAAAAACAAAACAAAACATAACAAAACAAAACAAAACAAAACCCGAAACCAGCAAAAACAACTTCCCAGTTTCTCAAGGAGCAAAGAACTCTAAATGGTGATAATCCTATGATAACTTACATACCTTGTGCTTCACTGAATCCCTTTTTAAAAATTTATATAATTTTATGCAAATGAATAGATACGGTTCCACCCTTTTTAAAAGATGATTTTCTTGTCTTATCAGATAAAGGGCTGGTATCCAAAATCTATAGAGAACTTCACAAACTCAACATCAAAGAACAAATAATCTAATCAAGAAATGGGCAGAAAAGGAATCTAGTAAGAAGTTGGTTGAAAAAAAAAAAGGAGAGAATGTGATTAGGCTGGAGACTAGAACAAACCATACATTAGATTTAGGGTATATTTTGGTCTGTTAGAAGAAACCGTATCCCAAAATTTTAAAGAAAGAAAAACTTATATGTATACAAAAAATAAGAAATGGGCAGAAGACATAAACAGACATTTCTCCAAAGAAGACACACAAATGGCCAACAGACACATGAAAAAATGCTCAACATCACTCGTATCAGGGAAATATAAAGCAAAACCACAATAAGATACCACCTCACACACTGGTCAAAATGGCTAAAATTAACAAGTCAGGAAATGACAGATGTTGGTGAGGATGCTGAGAAAGGGGAACCCTCCTACGTGGTTGGTAGGAATGCAAGTTGGTGCAGTCACTCAGGAAAACAGTATGGAGGTTCCTCAAAATTTGAAAATAGAGCTACCCTCTGACCCCGCAATTGCACTACTAGATATTTACCTCTACAAATGTAGTGATCTGAAGGGGAACCTGCACCCCAATGTTTATAGCAACAATGTCCACAATAGCCAAACAATGGAAAGAGCCCAGATGTCCATCAACAAATGAATACATAAAGAAGAGGTGGTATATATATACAATGGAATACTACTCAGCCATCAAAAAAAATGAAGTCTTTCACGAGTACTTTATAGTTTTCTGTGTATAGATTCTTAGCCTCTTTGGTTAGGTTTATTCCTAGGTATCTTATAGTTTTGGGTGCAATTGTAAATGGGATTGACTCCTTAATTTCTCTTTCTTCTGTCTTGTTGTTGGTGTAGAGAAATGCAACTGGTTTCTGTGCATTGATTTTATATCCTGACACTTTACTGAATTCCTGTACAAGTTCTAGGAGTTTTGGAAGTTGGTGGCATCACAATTCCGGACTTCAAGCTCTATTACAAAGCTGTCATCATCAAGACAGCATGGTACTGGCACAAAAACAGACACATATATCAATGGAACAGGATAGAGAGCCCAGAAATAGACCCTCAACTCTATGGTCAACTTCGACAAAGCAGGAAAGAATGTCCAATGGAAAAAAGACAGCCTCTTCAATAAATGGTGTTGGGAAAATTGGATAGCCACATGCAGAAAAATGAAATTGGACCATTTCCTTACATCACACATGAAAATAGACTCAAAATGGATGAAGGACCTTAATGTGAGAAAGGAATCCATCAAAATCCTTGAGGAGAACACAGGCAGCAACCTCTTCGACCTCAGCCGCAGCAACATCTTCCTAGGAACATCGCCAAAGGCAAGGGAAGCAAGGGCAAAAATGAACTATTGGGACTTCATCAAGATCAAAAGCTTTTGCACAGCAAAGGAAACAGTTAACAAAACCAAAAGACAACTGACAGAATGGGAGAAGATATTTGCAAACGACATAATAGATAAAGGGCTAGTGTCCAAAATCTATAAAGAACTTAGCAAACTCAACACCCAAAGAACAAATAATCCAATCAAGAAATAGGCAGAAGATATGAACAGACATTTCTGCAAAGAAGACATCCAGATGGCCAACAGACACATGAAAAAGTGTTCCATATCACTGGGCATCAGGAAAATACAAATCAAAACCACAATGAGATACCACCTCACACCAGTCAGAATGGCTAAAATTAACAAGTCAGGAAATGACAGATGCAGGCGAGGATGCGGAGAAAGGGCAACCCTCCTACACTGTTGGTGGGAATGCAAGCTGGTGCAACCCCTCTGGAAAACAGCATGGAGGTTCCTCAAAATGTTGAAAATAGAACTACCCTATGACCCAGCAATTGCACTACTGGGTATTTACCCTAAAGATACAAACGTAGTGATCCGAAGGGGCACGTGCTCCCGAATGTTTATAGCAGCAATGTCTACAATAGCCAAACTATGGAAAGAACCTAGATGTCCATCAACAGATGAATGGATAAAGAAGAGGTGGTATATATACACAATGGAATACTATGCAGCCATCAAAAGAAATGAAATCTTGCCATTAGCGACGACTTGGGTGGAACTAGAAGGTATCATGCTTAGCGAAATAAGTCAGTCGGAGTAAGACAACTGTCATATGATCTCCCTGATATGAGGAAGTGGAGATGCAACATGGGGGGTTAAGGGGGTAGGAGAAGAATAAATGAAACAAATGGGATTGGGAAGGAGACAAACCATAGTGACTCTTAATCTCACAAAACAAACTGAGGGTTGCTGGGGCGAGGGGGGTTGGGAGAAGGGGGGTGGGGTTATGGACATTGGGGAGGATATGTGCTACGGTGAGTGCTGTGAAGTGTGTAAACCTGGCGATTCACAGACCTGTACCCCTGGGGATAAAAATATATTACATGTTTATAAAAAATAAAAATAAAATAAATTAAATAAAAAAATAAAAAAAATGAATTCTTCTCTTCTGCAATGATGCAGATGGAACTAGAGGGTGTTATGCTAAGAGAAATAAGTCAATCAGAAAAAGACTATTATTATATGATCTACTTCATATGAGGAATTTAAGAAACAAAACAGAGGATCATAGGAGAAGAGAGGGAAAAATAGAATTCTATAGAATCTATAGAATTAGATGTCTAAAAATAGAAAAAAACCCGAACATTTTAAAATTCCTCATTTGGACAGGTCCTGAGTTGAAATCACATTCATCTGCATGAAGAACTGTTTTAGGTCAGAAACACTGTGTTTTATAACTCCCAATCCTGATCTTAGATTTGACTGGTGAGGATTCCAGGCACTGCATGACAGGAGAGACGTCTCTCCTGTCATTCAGTGCGCCAATTCCAGTATGTGTCCTACCTGGCCTGTAAAGTTTTATAAATATTTCTTAAACCTAAACCTCTGGTTCTCTGATGCCGATTGTCTTAATCTGATTCTCAATACTTTTTTAAACAAATAAACAAAAAATTTCCCTGCAAGATCACACATTTAAGTATTTGTTGCTTGTGGACAGATACAGAGAAACCAAGTATGTATGTGAATTAACAATTCAGCAATGGAGCTGTGAATCTCTGGATGGCTGCATATGCTGCAAGAAAAGTCCCTCGCTGGCCCTGCACTCCCTCCCAGAGAGGGAGACAAACCATAAGCAACTCTTAATGATAGGAAACAAACCTAGGGTTCCTGGAGGGGAAGGGAGTGGCGGGATGGGGTAACTGGGTGATGGACATTAAGGAGGGCGTATGATGTAATAAACACTGGGTATTAATAAGACTGATGAATCACTGAACTCTAGCTCTGAAACTAATAATATGTTATGTTAATTAACTGACTTTAAATTAAAAATAGCAAAAAAATTAAAAAATGAATTTCTTTTCCTTTTGTGCTTGTTTCTCCATCCCCCTCCCTACCTCTTTTTGCTGTATTTCTTTTATTCAGCCTATTGATCTATGTGAACTTAATTTTTAAATAGAGTATGAGCTGAGGAATATTTTATCTTTTTAAAGATTTTATTTATTTACTAGAGAGTGAGCAAGAGAGAGAGAGAGAGAGAGCACAAGCAGGGGAGAGGGAGAAGCAGGCTTCCTGCTCAGAAGGGAGCCCTATGCAGGGCTCAGTCCCAGGATCCGGATATCATGACCTGAGCCCAAGGCAGATACTCAACCGACGGAGCTACCCAGGCACCTGAGCTGAGGAATATTTTAATTTCCTTCAAGGTAGATGGCCAATTCTGTACCAGCACCATTTATTAAACAATCTCTGCCATTTCCAAGTGAATCAAACCTTGGTTATATTATTCTCATAAATACATCTCAGGATATATGAGACCTGTTTTCTGACTCTTCTATTGATCTTTTTGTCTATTCTTATTCTAATACCACATTTTTTTAGTGTCTTGATAGCATATTCTGGTTTTAAAAAAGATTTGTCAGAGAGAGTGAGAGAGCGAGCATAAGCAGGGAGAGCAGCAGGCAGAGTGAGAAGCAGACTCCCCGTTGAGCAAGGAGCCCAGTGTAAGACTCGATCCCAGAATCTCAGTACCATGACCTGACCTGAAGGCAGATGCTTAACCAATTGAGCCACCGAGGCATCCCAGCATATTCTGATTTTTTGATAGAAATCTACCCTTACTGTTCATTTTCATGGATTTCTTGGCTATTTTTGAATCTTTAATTCCCCTACAAAATAAAGATAAATTTATCTAATTCCCCTTCACCAACTTGATCCTATTGGAATATTAATATGAACTGCATTATTGTAAGAATTTACATTTTATGATATTAAGTTTTTTCAGGCAGCCTTTCTATTTATTGTATATCTTTTTCATATAGGTGATATGCCTTTTTTAAAAATTAAATATACACATTTAATACAGATCTTATACATTTTATTATTTTTGTTGCTGTTGGAAATGGATCTTTATTTTCATTTTGCATATATTTTACTGGAGAGAAAAATCTTTTGATTATTGTATACTTATAATCTACTATTTTACTATATTCCCTTATAAAACTATAGTTATTAGGCATACAATCTTAATCACAACAAAACAGGGACAGTGGACATCTCTTTCTAACGTTTATGTCAATTGCTTCATCTTTATTTTATTATTACAATTGCTGTAACATTCAAAGCGATGGTAAATAACTAGGATGACACAGAGTACCTGTTTCTGGTTTGAATTGACATGGTTTTAGTGTTCGAATAGGATGAAAGCTGCTAGAGCATTTAATAACCCATCTTTATTATATTTGGGCTCTTTTCTCCCTCTTTTACTTCAGAGTAAAACTAAGAATGGTGAAAAACACATTTTTCCCAAATGCCTTTTATACACCTCGTGATATGATCATATGGCTTTTTCTCCTTTAAGTTACTGATATAATAATTATCTTGACAGATTTCTTGATAATCATTCTTCCTGGAAAAAAAAGGTTCCTGGTCATAGTGGGCCATTCTTTTTGATACACTGCAGGATCCTATGTGATAATATAAGGTATATCTTACAGATCATCCAATTCGCCATTCAGAATTTATTGGTTTTTAGCAAATTCGCCAGGTTGTGCAACCATTACCATAAAGAGCTTTGGGACACTTTCGTCACCCCACCTAGATCTCACATGCAGTTTGCTGTTTGATCTCTGTTCCCATCTCCTGTCCCATGGGCTTATCTGTCTCTACAGATTCATTAGCCTTTTTTTTTTATGTTTTCTATAAAGTCATACAACATGTGGTCTTTTGTACCTTGCTTTTTTCCCTTAGTGTGTTTTATGAGGTTCATCCATGTGTAGCATGTATCAGGACTTCATTTCTCTTATAAAAAAATTTTTTTGTTGTAGTTGGCACACAAGATTCCATTAGTTTCAGATGTACAAGATAGTGATTCGACAACTACAGGTTATGCCATGCTCGCCACAAGTGTACGCACACTATTTGTCACTGTATAACACTATTACAACAACACTGACTATATTCCCTACGCTGTCATATATGCTTCTACACCCACATTTATTTATCCCATTCCGGAAGCCTGTCTCTCCCATTCCCCTTCATCCATTTTGCCCATCCCTCATCCCACTGCTCTGGCAACCACCAGTTTGTTCTCTGTGTTTATGGCTGTTTCTTTTTGTTTTGTTTTTAGACTCAATATGTAAGTTAAATCAACAGTATTTGTCTTTCTCTGACTTCTTTCACTTAGCATAATACCTTCTAGGACTATCTATGTTGGCACAAATGGCAAGATCTCATCCATTTTTATGGCTGAATAATATCCCTGTGTGTGTGTGTGTGTGTGTACACCACATATTCTTTATCTACTCATTACTGATGGACACACGGGCTGCATCCTTATCTTAGTTATTGTAAATAATGCTGCAAGAAAAACGGGTGTATGTATCTTTTTGAATCAGTGTTGGTTTTCTTTGGGTAAATACCCAGTAGTGGAATTATTGGATCATACAGTACTTCTATTTTTAACGTTTTGAAGAACCTCCATACTATTTCCCACAGCGGCTACGCCAAGTTATATTCCCACCAGCAGTGCACAAGGGTTCCTTACAAATTCATTTCTTTTTATTGCTAAATAATATTCTATTTATGGATATACCACATTTGGTCTATCTGTTCACAGTTGATGGACACAGATTATTTCCAGGTTTTGGCTGTTACAAATAAAGCTGCTAAGAACATTTGCGTGCAAGTCTTTATGTCGATAAATGTTTTCACTTCTCTTGAGTAGATACCTAGAAATAGAATTGCTGGGTCATATGGTAAATACATGTTAACTTTTTAAGCAACTGCCAAACTGTTTCCCAAGTAGCTGCATCATTTAATGTTCCCACCGGCAACATATGAGTGTTCCTGTTCCCCCACATTCTCACGAACAATTGTTATGATCTCCTTCTATTTTAGCCATTTGAATGGGTGGGGAATGCAGTTTTACTTGGCAAATGCAAATGAGTAATAATTTTGAGAATATGTTCACATTTTGACAATGGAAGAGTGTCTAAACAAAAGTCACTATAAAAAAGGGTTTGTGGCATTTGGAAACTAGAGCAGCATGTTAACAGCAAAAAAGCCAAATTAAGACATAAGTCTCAGGACCTATGCCAGAGTATAAATTATGATATTAATTATTCCATATTTTTTCTATGCACACAAAGTATAGTTATACTTGTTACAGAAACCGCAACTGAATAATGCACTGAGTTGGCTCATTACGATTGATCTTAATGTTTATATTACTTCCATTATATATAATTACTTTAGTTCTTTCTAAATAAAAATAAATGTGAAAAATTACAGAAACTAAAGTCTTGGGAGACTTAATAGTTATTGCAATTTGAAGTAAAACAGATTCTTTTTTTTTTCTTTTTTTTTTTAAAGATTTTATTCATTTATTTGACAGACAGATATCACAAGTAGGCAGAGAGGCAGGCAGAGGCAGAGGGAGAAGCAGGCTCCCTGCCGAGCAAGGAGCCCGATATGGGACTCGATCCCAGGACTCTGGGATCATGACCCGAGCCGAAGGCAGCCGCCTAACCAACTGAGCCACCCAGGCGTCCCAAAACAGATTCTTTTTTAAAAAAAATTTATTTATTTATTTGAGAGAGAGATTGAGAGATTAAGAGAATGAGTGGGAGGAGGAGCAGAAGGAGAAACAGACTCCCCGGTGAGCCGGAGCCTGATGGAGGACCCGATCCCAGGACCCCGGGATCATGACCTGAGCCGAAGGCAGACACTTAACTGACTGAGCCACCTAGGCGCCCTGAAGTAAAGGATATTCTTAAACATGTTAACAGTCTCTATACATTATGAATAAATGAGATTAATCATATTTAAGTAGAGAGATGAGAATAGAAGGGAATATAAAGCCATTAATCCATATCAGATTAATCAAATAGAAAGTACCAGAAATAATTCAGAAAATCATTCAGAAGGCAATGAAAGAGAACTAAAAATTATAGACTCTTGGATACTCTGCCTTTTAGATGAACACGGTATAACTTCTCTGCCCTTAGATAATGACAAATTACTTACATGAAGGCATTTAGAAAAAAGAAGAAACATTTTCAATGTGTATATTTTTATCTTCACTCACATACTTAATCTCCATATGACTATTTCTCTAAAACTGCCCCCTCCAATACTACTTAAAGATAGAATGTGAATAATTTCTGAATTCTGTAGGCTTTAAAAATGTTTTGGTATCGGGGCGCCTGGGTGGCTCAGTGGGTTGAGCCGCTGCCTTCGGCTCGGGTCATGATCTCAGAGTCCTGGGATCGAGCCCCGCATCGGGCTCTCTGCTCGGCGGGGAGCCTGCTTCCTCCTCTCTCTGCCTGCCTCTCTGCCTGCTTGTGATCTCTGTCAAATAAATAAATAAAATCTTAAAAAAAAAAAAATGTTTTGGTATCAAAAACATGCACATTAAAGAACAGTAAAGGTAAATCCTGGCTCATTTTATATTTTTTACTTTCAGTAGAAAACAGTAATGGGAATTGAGCACAGAATAGTGAAGACCAAGATACTTAAAATACAAGCTAACCACTGGGACCTTTAAGAATTTAGGTGGCGGGGCACCTGGGTGACTCAGTGGGTTAAAGCCTCTGCTTTCGGCTCAGGTCATGGTCCCAGGGTCCTGGGATCGAGCCCCGAATCGGGCTCTCCGCTCAGCAGGGATCCTGCTTCCCTCTCTCTCTGCCTGCCTCTCTGCCTACTTGAGATCTCTGTCAAATAAATAAAATCTTTATTAAAAAAAAAGAATTTAGGTGGCAAAATATTTTAAGTAATGTACATCTGTCCTATCCACATTTAACATTCGATCAAATAGAAAAGCCTGTAATGCATTCAAAGGTAAAACAAAAAGCCACAAACATGTATCTTCTGGATTATTCAGAGTTAAAAAAAAAAAAAGCCACCACAACCAACCACACTAAATGATCAGTTGGCAGAGGATGATAATTACATATATTATTTCTCAGGCCTTTTCAAGGATCTACTGTGGGAGACACTATAATAGATTTACTATATATTTAAGTTGCATCCTTTATAGCTTGACTGAATGGTGTTTCATATTAACAGAGAAGAGTAAAAGTTCACCGAGGAAGGAACTATTTCACAAAAGTGGATTCTTTTTAAAATTTTTATTTATCATGTTTAAGAATTTTAACATTCAGCGTTATGTTAGTTCCAGGTGTACAATATAGTGATTTGACAATTCTATACAGTAGTCAGTGCTCATCGTGATAATAAGTGTATTCCTAATCCCCTTCACCTATTTATAAATATAAGTTCTTTAGGTAACTGGACCTGATGGCCAGTTCGTATTAGTCACTTATTATTTGATACCCACTGGACAATTTAAATAAGTGTCACATTTTCCTACCTTTTACAATAAAAATGTCCAGAACACAATCCAATGTTTTCTTGATGATTTGGGTCTACTTCAACACTTCATCACTTGATAACTATCATTTTGCAAACTTGCCTTTCACTTTTAGCAAGGAAAGAAAAAAAAAAACAAGGAAAGAAAAAAAAAAACCAGTCCTACTAGTATCTCTAAGCGTCACAATAGTGCAACATGTTATTATCTTTGCAGAAAAGAAAAACATGGCTCAGAGAGGTTAAGTGACTTATTTGAATCATACAGGGAATGTGACATCAGTCACACGACATCGGTCCCCACTACTCAAACGTGAGTGTGCTTCAAATCCACTTACAGGCACATTATTTTTTTTTAAATTTCAGTTCCTTTTTTCAGTGTTCAAGTTCACTGCACTTGCAGGCATATTAAAGCCCAATCTGCTAGGCCCCACCACCAGAGGCTCGGATCCTATAGCTATAGAATCTGTATATTAAATAACTTTCCAGGTGGTGCAAATCCTAGAGTTGGGGACCACACTTTGAGAATAAATGGGCTAATCCAGGGGATCTTCCATCCTTAACTGTCTCCTCTGTCATATCTGTTGCTGTTAGAATTTCCTCCTCCTTGAACGTGGAATCTTTTTTTAAGAGCACCAAGTTATTTAGGCAGGGTTAACTACCACTAATTACTACTACCCGTGGTGCCCTTGTGTTCTCTTTGGGCCATGTCATTCTCTTCTTTTTGGCTGTGACAACCTAAACAAGAAATTTTCAAACACTTCTAGGCTCCGAGAGGATTAAAGGTACCAAGAAGCTCTGGGAACATGATTCTTCCATTTTCTTCCCCACTTGAAACAGAGCTCTTCCTCCTGTATTCTTTGCCTTATTTGACAGCACACATCAGAATCATTCAGGATCCCTCTTTTTTTGGTACCCCACACCTTCCAATCGGTCATGACGGTGCATTACTTCTACTTCCTAAATAGCTCTTGAGCCTGGCAATTTCTCACTGCCCAAGAGCACCTAATTCACTTGTCTGAATCCAACAGTCTTCCTAATGGATTTCTACCTGGACCGCTCCAATCCAGTCTCCGCAACGCAGAGAATCTTCCTAAATAAAAGGATAATTATGCTTAAAATCCCTGCTTAAAATCCTTTAGTGCTTCCTCACTGCTTTTGGGATAAAATGCAAACTCCTGGCATCACTAGAAATTCTTTGTCTCTCCACACTGCCCATGTATGTCTGCACTTGACCCAGGTGAGCTCTCTTCGAATTCCAGAGTAGGACGTATTTGCTCAAGACTCCATAACCAGACACAAGCTCCCGTCTCTCCTGGGCTCTCATGGCCCCTCTGCTGGGTCGCTACTCAGGATGGAGACCAAGGAACACTTGAGAAAGTTCTCCCAGCTTTCCCACCATGAGCCCGGGCTGGCTACTCCAGTTACTTTCATAATGTCATGTTCATATACCTATCACAGCCTTCCTCACATTATTTTGTCATCACAAATTTATTTTTTAATCTATTTCTTCCTCCACTTGATATACCTCCCCTGACCCAGCAATTTTACACGGAGTATGTTCAGGAGGCTGACTGGTTCAGTGAAAAAGGCACAGAACTTAACTTGGGTTCAAGTTCTCCCTCTGTCTCTTACTAGCTCTCCGAGGTTAGCCAAGAAACAAAGGCAAATAAAACTACAGTGCAGAAGGGCGGAAATTTAGACAATTGCTTTTGGATCTTCAATATATGGTTTTACTTTTTTGGTCTGTTACTTCCTTTGTACAACAGGTATTAGGCTAAATGATCACCTTTCAACTCTAAGATCTTATGGCTGTGATCATCCGCTGTATCCTGGATAACAGAAATGCTGAAGATCTCTCGGAACCATGCAAATACAGTATCATAAACATAGGAAACTGCAGGACTGAAGTCAGTCATCACGTTACTTAATCGCACAGATTCTTTTCAACGTCTACTAGGATTTTTCAGATTTTATTTGCTTTAACCTAGAAAAGGATAGGAAAGAAACTTCTGCCAAGTACCCGTAAAACGTAACCTTCTTCTTTAAATCTGATTTCAAGGGAAACGTTTTACAGCGTTATTCTTCCTGAATTGCCATCAGGTCATGCAGTTTCACTTCTATGAATTCACGTAACATTCGACCTCTGAAGAGGATGTCTTTCTTCTAAAGCATCAGCACTACTCTTTGGCTCTGTAAGGTAGAGAATGCACAGTAGCTTCTGCTAACAACCGCTGGAAATAATACATAATCCTCAAGATAAATACAAAGCAGATAAAATTTATGGCACTTGAACAACGGACATCTGCCCCGAGCAGTCGCAGTTCATTCTTTCTTCACTTTCAAGGCCTCTTGCTCTATTCAAGCCTTTGAGCTAAGCAGCAGAGTTAATTATCGATCAGTAGTCTCCCTGAACCACGGGGATATGTTTCCTGACCCTCCATGGATGCCTGAAACCATAAATAGCACTGAACCCCATTATAGACCATGTTTTTGTTCCCTCTACATATGTCTCTACGATCAAGTTTAAGTTAAAAGTCAGGCACAGTAAGAGAACAGCAAATAATAACAGGAGAGTGAAACTAATGGAAGTTATGAGAATGCAGTCTCTCTAAATATCTAATGGTACGGTACGCGCTTTCCTTCCTCTTGGGATGACCTGAGACGGTAAGACGCCTATGGGATGAGATAAAGTGAGGCGAGTGACATAGGCCTGTGATGTATGGAAGGATCCTACTGACCTCCTGAATAGAGGTCAGGAGGACCACTGGCTCCCTGACCTTGGCTGACACCATGGAAGGCAAAACTGCTGAGAAGGGGGGACTGCTGTACAGCCCAGTTAGAACTGTATAAAGGGGAAATTATGCATGCAAATGTGTTCAGACTGACTGCTTGAATGCACTAACCAGGCAGCTTTCAATTCTAAAACAATGCTGATAATCCTACCATGATTATTTGTAGCACATTTGATGGTACAGAGCACTTTTCTCATCTTCATAATAATCCTGTGAGATGGTGAAAGAGGATGTTATCTCCACCTGACAGATGAAGAGCCTGGGGTTTATGAATATGTCAAGACACAGAGTTTTAAGATGTCAGAGCTGGAACACTTACCATGCCTCAGTTTATAAATCACCAGAATCCAGCATTCAGTGGGTACTTAATAAACATGTAGCAAATGAATTAATCTAAATTAATTTAACTTTTCTGTCCACTGCTACTTTCACCCATGGCTTTACTAATTCTTCAATTGCTAGGATAGGTTTGTAAACTGAATCAAATAAAATTACGAACCCCTAAGTGATCACGTTATAATGCAATTTAGGCAGCCAGAACTTCTGGGTCAAAAACACAAGCAGAAAAATTTTTCTAGTTAAGTATCTTTTCACTTACACACTTCATAGGATATATAAAAGAATCTTATCTGGTAGAAGACCCAAAGGGAAAAAAAGGGAAAAAACCTATAGACATGTAATATTAACATGATTAGTATAAAATCAATACACAAACGTTGTTTGTGAAATGAGGATACTGATTTTAAATAATCAAAAAGCAGTTTACCTGCGGTGCGAGAAGAGGTAGCCTAATATAAGCCAGAAGTTTACTGAGATCTTTCCGTCTCTGTTCCAAATCATGACGGACCCAAGTAAGAAGAGCATTCAGTATTGTCTCCTCGTTAGGAATGTTCATGTCATCACTCGCCAAGAGCTTTGCGATTTCACTGGCTGGTAATAATACAAATTCCTGGTTTCGAATTACTTCCATGAAATGTTCCTAGAGGGGAAAAATTGCACATTTCAACAATATTGCTCCTTCTGTCCATCAGTTTGTTTAAGAGAAAATAAACATTTTTGGATTAGATGCCAAAACACAGTTTATACTTGAAAGCTTCCCTACAATAGCATTACTGTTTACCAGGAAAGAAGCACAGTATAAAATAACATTTAAGCTGCTATTATGTTGTTACACTGTAAGTCTCCATATCAGTAGAATTAAATTTTATCATTTGGTACATTTTATTTTTAAAAAAGATTTATTTATTTATTTTAAATATTTTTTTAAAAGATTTTTATTTATTTATTTGACAGACAGAGATCACAAGTAGGCAGAGGAGACAGGCAGAGAGAGAGGAGGAAGCAGGCTCCCCATCGAGCAGAGAGCCTGATGTGGGGCTCGATCCCAGGACCCTGAGATCATGACCTGAGCCGAAGGCAGAGGCTTAACCCACTGAGCCACCCAGGCACCCCTTACTTCGGATTTTAAATCTATTCTGTGGACCTGGGATTCCTAGGCTTTGCTTTACTCGAGATAGGGAATAGTTCTGGTAAGTCTTTCGAGAGGTAGAGAGTAGAAAAAAATGAATGAGACTCTGAGATGCAGGACAGTCTAACATCCAAGTTAGGTTACATTTGTGGTTGAAGAAGAATTTGGCTTATGTCCAGCCAGATCCCTGGGTGAGCTGGGAAGTTCTTTCTCTTATCCAGAAATGGCTGCCAGGTGGCTGGGTTTCCCAAGACCGACCTGGACCACAGAAGCCTTCTCATACTGCCCAGGGAAGACTACATATCCTTAGGGCTATTCTGGCTCTGATTGGCCTTCAAGAATGTTTTAATGTAATTCTTGAGACCACCCAGGATTTTAGGTCTATTTTTAAAACTACAAATCTGATTTATGTATAACGTCCTTTTGGTCTCAGAGAAAAAGAGCCAAAGCAGAAGTGTTGACATCGAAGGCAATGGGACTCCAGAACCGTGGACTGAAGATAATTCAGTTGCAACTACATACTAGAATCAGGCTCCTTTTAATTTGAAATGGGAAACAGAAATGACTTCAGCTGGGAGATAATGACCTTTACTAGGATATTATGCTGAACAGTCTGAAGAGATGGGAAACTTACTATCTGGTGTGCAAAGTTACAAGTCTTAAGGCATGGACTGTTTACTTAGCTATAATATAAATGCAAATGCTACACATATTGTCCCTTAATGTTTTTCTTACACTTCCTAGTGTGCTGGGGCTGTCTCAGCAAACATGGTTTTAGTGAAATAGGTAGGGCCATTGAAATTAGATCTAGAGATAAGGATTACCAGCAACCATCTTCTATATTAAAATGAGAATTATAGGTTCCATATAACTTGCAGTAACCCAAATTAGGTACTGATCTAAAATCTATCTTGGGTTGACATTCCTTTCTTAGCAATTCTTAACAGGAAACCATGCATGAATAATTAACTAAATTCAATTGCTTCAATTCATCATGATTTGTTAAAGATGCCCAAATGTATCTATTTTAAATGACGGATTATCATTTTTAGAAATATATTTTAATAAAACCTCGATGTTGGCTTCATGTAAACCGTTCTACTCAATCGTATACTGACATTATAAAACGAGCTGTAACACACTGTAAGAGCTATAAAAATGTTGAAGTTCTCAACCCAGTTATCCTACTAGCAGTTTAATCCTTAATAAATAATTCACAAGAGGAAAAAGAAAGCTGATGCTTCTCTAATGATGTTTCTCTGTATTATTATTTATAATAGTACAAAATGGGAATTAGCCTAAAGGTCCAGCTATAGGGGGCTGTAATTCAATGGGCTATTAAGCAGGCATTAAAAATTTCAAAAACAAAGATCACATAGATACATGGAAATAGATTTATTACATAACATTAGGTAAGATTCTCAAGAAATCAAAGTAATACACATTTCTAATTGCTCAAAGGTAGAGTATAGGAGGATCGACATTTAAGGCATACTGACAGAACTTTTGCTTTGCTTTCAAATGGTATTAATGGAATTACCAATGCCATGGTATTAGTTCATCAAGGAGAAAAGGACTATTATGTATATTATTATTTAAACATTTTTTTTTAAAGATTTTATTTATTTATTTATTTGACAGACAGAGATCACAAGTAGGCAGAGAAGCAGGCAGAGAGAGAGAGAGGAGGAAGCAGGCTCTCTGCTCAGCAGGGGCTCGATCCCAGAACCCTGGGATCATGACCTGAGCCGAAGGCAGAGGCTTTAACCCACTGAGCCACCCAGGCGCCCCTATATATTATTATTTATTTGTTGATTTTCTATTTCAGAACCATGCCCCTTCCATTTTAGTACAATTCACTTTAAGTGAAAAATCGAGGCTCAACAACTTACAGAAAGACTACTGACCTCAAGGTTAAACACAAAGTGCTTTTCAAAAGTATTATTTGGTTTTATAGCAGGTATTTTAGCAAAGTTCAGTGTTTTTTCTAGGTCGAGAAACAAAATTCAAAAATTTAAAATTAAATGCCTCTATTTATGTCACAAATCCATATTGCCATTAGATACTTGTAATGACACACCCAGTGTTGGGTTTTGGTAGAGGTTAAAGGACTCATGCCAGGTCACATTCAGTGGCAGTCAGAGTGAGAACAAGTTTCCAGATTTTGGGATTATTACAAGGAAGAACTCCTCATCCTGTCCTACCTGTGTTCCTAGAAGTGGAGTGGACATTCCAAGCATGTGTACCTTTTACTGATTGTGACAACTGAATTCACTATGTGGCATGATGCTTACTTCAGATTTTTTTTAAAGATTTTATTTATTTATTTGACAGGGAGAGATCACAAGTAGGCAGAGAGGCAGGCAGAGAGAGAGAGAGAGAGGGAAGCAGGCTCCCCGCTGAGCAGAGAGCCCAATGTGGGGCTCAATTCCAGGACCCTGAGATCATGACCTGAGCCGAAGGCAGAGGCTTAACCCACTGAGCCACCCAGGCACCCCTTACTTCGGATTTTAAATCTATTCTGTGTCGTTGTGATGAGCACAGGGTAACGTACGGAACTGTTGTGTCACTATATTGTACACCTGAAACTAATATAACACTGTATTACTAACTAGCATTAAAATAAAAACTTAAACAAAATCTATTTTGTGATATAAATAGCTATACCTTACCAAACACTTGCTAGCAAACATCCTTTCTCCATTTGGAATTAGCTTTCAAGCAAATGAAATTACTGAGGGATTTATTTAAATTGAAGATTGAATTTTGCTATACATTTTCATTGAGTTCCCATAGCAACAATTGAAATCAGACAGTCTGCCTCTAAATGACTTACTGTTATTAGAATTAAATTTCACCTCTCTGTTGAAACTGAATGTCAAATAATAGCCCTGAGGGGGGGAAAAAAAAACAAAACTACCCAACTAATTGGCTATGAAAATAGCTTTAAAAACATTGAGCTGAATCGATAATATTGTAAAATAACTCTGTATGGTTACAGAAAGTAACTGCACTTATCATGGTAGGCACTGCATAATGTATAGAATTGTCGAGTCACTACGTTGTACACCTGAAACTAAAATAACACTGCATGCCAGCTTTAATTAAGAAAAAAAAAAAAAGAGCTAATTTAAATTTAATTTATGTCTAAGCAGCCACTGTGCCTCTAGTATAAACAACGGGCTGACCTAAATGCATAGAAATGTTTTCATGTGAATCAAACTCCTTCCTAGGAAAGACATATTATTTAAATGATGAAACGATTATGAAAGAAAAGGAACCCAATTTTATTTATAGTCATCTTACTTCCCAAATTATTTGAACCCAAGGTTTAAGGTTAAAATGAGAAATTTGCAAGGAAACGATAAAAGACGGAGGTGGGGAAAAAATTTTCCATGGGACTTCATTTAGAAAATGCAAGGTCTGTATAGCATTGCCTTGTCACACAATCTCTGACTGTTATAAACAAGAAACACTGGGCGCCTGGGTGGCTCAGTGGTTAAGCCTCTGCCTTCAGCTCAGGTCATAATCTCAGGGTTCTGGGATTGAACCCCACATCGGGCTCTCTGCTTAGCAGGGAGCCTGCTTCCCCCCTCTGTCTCTGCCTGCCTCTCTGCCTACCTGCGATCTCTGTCAAATAAATAAATAAAAATCTTAAAAATAAAAATAAACAAGAAACATTCCTGAGGAGTGACGATACCGCAGGGGGGAGTATGAATCGTAAAGGTCGCCCTGCGGTATGAGTGCTTTTGTTCACTCCCATCAATCCCTGTTGTGTTGAACAGAGTAAATCCGTGCGGTGATGGGACAATGCTAAGGATATCATTTATTGATTGGATATGCTATGGGTCAATCACTATTTTAAGTGCTACACTCCCATGAACTCATTTAATCCTCACATTGAGCTTATGAAGTAGGTAGAATTATTCTTCCCAATAGTCGTAAACCTCTGTTCTTAGAATTGTTCCAAAATCTCTATTTCTGTAGTGAAAGATTCCTAAAGTATTTGTCAATCCCTTCACAGACAAGCCAACTTCATGGAAGGATGGAGAAGGTAGATAAAAACATCTCCAGATTGATAAAAATCAGTAACATGGATAACTAGTGTGTGCATATTCTTTCTTCTCTTAGGAGGTGTACTGGCCTAATTTCAGGAGACAAAGCAACAGTTCTCAGTCTTGGCCCAGCTATGAAGGCTTAACGCCACGGTGGGACAAGATGGTCATTCCTTAAAAATCCAAATATCCTCCCTTCCCCAAATCCCTGTACTGTGAAGACTGTGGGGCCTGGTCCTAACAATATACCCTCAACATGCCCTTCCTTTCTTGCTGTCCTAGATCAGTCTGTATCCATTATCCTCCAGTGTCTAAACAAGAACCTCCTCTGTAATTTATTTTGAGCACACAATTTGCTACAATTCATACCCACATTTTTCTACACAGCTAAAAATGCTTCTTATATATAATCAGATCTACCTTTAATAAAAAGCCATCTGTACCATCATCTGTACTGCACCAATTACCCCCCACCCCATTGCGGTTACCAATTTCCATCTGTGAGTACGTGGGCAATTCTGAAATTCATCCAACTGCTACAGAGGAAAATGTCGGAGAAATCCTGCTTTAAAGTGCAGCAGATCTGAAAATCTTGATTAGAACAGTCCTAGGCCACTGCTCTGCTTCTTAGAGACTGTAATAACTTCAGGCTTGACTCACATATCCAGGAGAAACAGGACCTGGTGTTTCCCCTTGTAACTCAATGACAGTATCACGCAGTAGACCGTGAACCTGAATCTCAGGACGTGTGGCATAGCCAGGGGAAAACAGCACCATGTAGGTAAGTCTGCAACAAGAAGCGATGAGGTAAAGAGCACATGCCTTTCTGCGTCTCAGGAAATACATACCATGGTGTAATTGTGAGCCACTTTATGTAAATCTGTACAACCCTGGGCATCGGCAAAAGAACGGATTCCAAGACAGTTGGATGGGTGAAGCTGCTTCATTAAAAACTTACAACAAGCTTCCACAACCTGTGAAAGCTGAAGGAGGCAAGCTGTGGACAGCAGGCACTCAATATTATCTTCTTTTAATTCAAGGCGGCCTAAATGATAAAGAGAAATTCCATTACCATAGAACTATATTAACTTTAATTTATAAAACAATCAGTATTAACAGTAATAATTCTAAACAAGAGCTCTGTAAATGAATTCTAAATGGTTTTAGATAGTCCAAAGAGAAAAAAGAAAAGTACTAACTATGAAAAAACCCTTTAGCTCCTTGTGACTTCTATTAAAGTAAAAAAACAAATGGCTTCTTTTCAGAATTTTTAAATGATGCTTTAATTAAGTGGCATACCTATTAAATATAATGCTCAAATTTTAAATGCAATAACTTAAAAACATTACATTATTCATCTAATTATTATACTTTCCTTGTTAAAACAAATAATTTTTTTTAACATATAATGTATTATTTGCCCCAGAGGTACAGGTCTGTGAATCATCAGGCTTACACATTTCACAGCGCTCACTATTACACATATACTAACAATTAAAAATACCAATCACAGGCTTAATTATAACCACCATTTTAAAGATTCTAATATAGAGATTTTTAACATTTTATAAAGGTATCATCAGCAGTGGTGATTCGAACAGCAGGATTCACTGTTAGCTTTGCCAGGCTTTCCTAAAAGCAGAAATCTGAAATCTCATAGTGCAACATAATTTTAAGATTATTATAATTTTAGATTTACATTTTCAGTTTTATTACCTGTATATGCATACTGAATCAAGGACCATAGTGAATTCGGTTCAACACCTTCCATTTTTATTTCTTCTTGTCTTGCTTCCCTGACATCATTAGTAAACATGGCAGCAAAATAATCTGAGACAGAGGAGAGCACCAATCTGAGAACATACCAGAAGAAAAAAAAAATCAGTGACCACATTAAAGTTGATGGTCATTAATAAATGTTTCTGCTTTCTCTCTCTCTTTCTTTCTTTCTTTTTTTTTTTTTTAATTTGTTACCCACAGAAAGTACGCGGTACCGGGAAATGCCTTTTAAATTTGACAAATTGCTTTATGCTCTAGTTCTTTCCTTGGAATAATAAATTACCATTATTGAACATTTCTGCTGAGGTAAATGATTTACCCATTCATTACTCAAATATCACTTCATAACATTCAGACAAAAAGCTAAAGGACGCAGCATGAAACTGACTATATAAAAAAAAAAAAAAGAAAAAAATATAAAGGTTACTTTCTGTTTATCACTTTTGGAAATAACCTAAGTGCTTTTCTTTTTAAATTTAATTGTAGAAGTAACAGATATATGGGAGAAATCTGAGGATGGTTTCAGCATGTTGTTTTTATAACTTTAGTGATTTATTATTATTATTGTAATGCTCACATTTTATTATCAAATGATAATATTTTGTTATAAAACTACAAACTATTTTTTTTTAAAGATTTTTATTTATTTATTTATTTGACAGACAGAGATCACAAGTAGGCAGAGAGGCAGGCAGAGAGAGAGGAGGAAGCAAGCTCCCTGCTGAGCAGAGAGCCCGATGCGGGGCTTGATCCCAGGACCCTGAGATCATGACCTGAGCCGAAGGCAGCGGCTTAACCCACTGAGCCACCCAGGCGCCCCTACAAACTATTTTTGTAATAGTACATTATTATATATTAGGTTCATCTCTGATCAGATTTTTGATAGCCAGATATGAACAAAAATAGGTTATAAATATGTATTTTGAAATGTGCTTTTTTTTAAATTTGACATCTTGGAGATCTACCCATGTCAGCACATTTATATTGATTCACTTTATTTCTTTTTTTAATTTTAAGAAATAGAAACAGATCATCACTGAAGCTTCCTCCGTGTTCTTCTCTGCTTTCATTCTCCTCTCCCCTCCAGGAGTGCACTGCCGTGTCCTAGGTTTGCCAGACAGCCCTCCAAAGTGCTGTGCCAAGTTAGACCCCCACCGGCACCGTATGAGAGAACATTTTCCCACAACAGCGTCAGATGTTAAAATTTCTGGCCATCAGCAAGGTGTTAAATGGGATCTTGTTGTTGTTTTAATTTTCATTCCCTTGATTGCTAGTGAGACTGAAGATCTTTTCAAACGGTTATTGGCCATTCAGGTTTCTTCTGAGAATTGCCCATTTATTCACTCACTAAAGACATTCACACCTAATAAGGACCAGGCACTTGAGTCACTGGTATAAATAAGAGATAAAAGATCCCTTCTCTCAGGGAGTCTTACATTCTGGAGGGAAGGGAGATAAACAATTAACAGCAGAAGTAAATTCTAGAGTACATTAAAGAGTGGGGACTGCTAAGAGAAAAAAGTAGGATAAGGGCAAATGGGGAGTAGGCAAGGGATTTAAATAAGTGGTCTGACTGGAAAGCGGCATTTGGGCAAAGAATTAGTCATACAGGTATGTGGGAACAGCATTTGGGCAGAAGGAACAGCCAGTGCAAAAACCCAAAGGCAGGAGCAGCAGGCCTGGCACATACAAGGATCATGGGGGCTGTGCGGCTCAAGTAAAGTACACAAAAACACAATGTCAGAAGGCAATGGCCACCACATGGCCCACTGACAAACTGCTTTATCATCATCTTTTGTCTTTCACAGTGATATGAGGAGTCACTGAAAAGTTAGATCACAGGAGTGACTGGATCTGAGTTTCATTTCAAAGGATCCCTCAGGTAGCTGTGCAGCAAACAGAATGTAGGGGAAAGAGTGAAAGCAGAGAGACCGGTTGGCAGTTTCTGGCACTGACTGAGACGCTGAGAGTTTACACATGCGTGGAAGGGAAGCTAATGAGCTCTGTTTTGGAAAATGGAATTTTAGCTATCTCTGTGGTGCACAGGTTGAAATATCTTTTCTAGTAAACCCATGCTCATAACACAGACTTTTTGTTACAGTATCTAGTAGCATCTCAATAAACATATGCCCATTGAATCATTGGAAACTGAAACCAAGCCCATTTTTCCTAATGATTTCACTTCCACTTTGGAAGGCTTAAGAAAACCTTTGAGACAGAGTGTTAATTAGCTTTTAAAAGCATTAAGAAAAGTCATAACAGTGATTAACATGGAACAACTGAACATGGGATTATCAAAGGAAACATAATGAATTGTTCTTTATTAAACATCTCTCTTTTCTTATTTCAAAAATAGAACTTCATTTGTGTCAAAGGTTTTTGTTCCCTAACATCACTGCTTTTCATATTTCTTGGAGGTCAGCAAACAGAAGTTGGGATAGATGCTGCTATTTTAAGACTCTTCTGTTTTTGCTATTTCATTCCACTGGCTTTTTTGCTTCTAAATACTCAGAGCTTTAATTTCTGTTGAGTTTACTTATCTAATAGGTAGAATTTAGGAGAAAAGCTGCTCATAGGAGCTGAAATCTTTGTTGAACAATACTGACCGATCTAAGGCTAGTGTGTTTTGTTTCTGTGTTTTTGCAGAAGCAAAGTGACCCCTGAGGGTCACTTAATGGGTGGCTCAGTGGGTTAAAACCTCTGCCTTTGGCTCAGGTCATGATCCCAGCATCCTGGGATAGAGCCCATCGGGCTCTCTGCTCAGCAGGGAGCCTGCTTCCCTTCTTCTCTTGCTGCCTGCCTCTCTGCCTACTTGTGATCTCTGTCAGATGAATAAATAAAATCTTAAAAAAAATAATAATTTCACATGCACTGTTTTCTTTGCAGAAATCCCATGAGAGATGCCCCTTCCCAAAAGTTAGTTGGAACAAATGATCTCAACATGCATAACTAAATTAGTAAGGAAATATTTCTCACATACAGAGATTTAGAAAACAATTACCTATGAGCTGGAATTCTGCGATCACCTGCAATTAGAATTACATCACACAACTGTTTATGTCTCAAATAGTTTTCCATCTTTTTAAATGTTTGCTCAGCATGATTAAGGGCTTGGAAAAATTCATCTGATGAACATGGCTCCATAGTATGGCAGGATGATAACGTCTGACTACTGTTGGAAGTCCTGAAAAGAAAGAGAACACACCTTTTGAAATGTTACTATGACACTGAAGAGATCTTCTCTATCAAGTTCTTTAAAAACCTTTAAGTGTAATAGAAGTCATCAATGCTACCAGTCAATAGTAATGTGTAATCATCATCTTTTGTCTTTTAAATTCGATGATGGCTCAAATCATACGTGTGTCACTCACACTGTGAGTGAATGTGACATCTGGTAGTTAATAACCATAAATACTCTTTGAGGTGTCTGTTTTTGAGATCTTTTCGTTGGTCAACATATCTTCCCTGTTAAAAAAAGAGCCAAGCTATATTCATAACGACGGCGTATCTCCTTTAACATTATATTTAAGGGTATAAGAGATCATTCTTTGAAAGCAGGAAGGCAACTAAACTGTTTTAGTGACATAAATCCAAGCCATCCTTTACTTAAAAATGGGTGATAGTCCACAGTTCATGTACAGGGTAATGGTTTAGGATATTAAACACAGTTGACCTTTGACCAACATGGGCTTGAATTGTGGGGGCCCACTTATACATGGATTTTTTTTCTTCCTCATATTAGTCTTTACAACATTTTCCTTATTCTAGCTTACTTTAAGAATATAGTATATAATACATAAAACATACAAAATGTATTCATTGACTGTACATGTTATTTGTAAGCTTTCCAGTCAAGGGCAGGCTATTACTAGTTAAGTTTGTGGGGAGTCAAAAATAATATGTGGGTTTTGGGCTGTGTAGGGTCTGGTATCCCTAATGCCTGCATTGTTCAAGGGTCAATTGTACACCGACATAAAAACAATGTTATAAATAATTCATTTGATTCTCTAGTCAGTCTTGAAAAGCCCAGTTAACCTATAACTTATATTATAGGTAAAAGAAATGTGATGGCCTAACCTAGGTATCTAGAAATTATTTGAAATTTCCAAATCAGAATTTGAAAGGTATGAGTTCTATATTTTCATATAATTTACTGATGGAAATTGTGAAAAAGTAAAAAGGTTACTACTAGGAACTAAGTCCTAAGTTCCACCAAGATCACCTGAATAGCATAATCAACATCCATTGGGTATGCAATAAACTACCAAAAAGGTCATAACTTGGTTCTCAGTTCTGGTCACAATTACTTTTAGGGATATTTTCATTCTGACAAAGGCTTTGTTGACTCAATCCTCACTGCATCTTAAGATATAGATATATATATATATTTTTTTTAATATTTTATTTATTTGCCAGAGAGAGAGAGAAAGAGTACACACAAGCAGGCAGAGAGGCAGGCAGAGGCAGCGAGAGAAGCAGGCTCCCCGCTGAACAAGGAGCCGGATGCGGGACTTGATCCCAGGACCCTGGGGTCATGACCTGAGCCGAAGGCAGTGCCTTAACCCACTGAGCCACCCAGGCATCCCTTAAGATATATTTTTAATATAAACAGCTAATAAACTTCCCCCCAAAAGAAAAAGTCACTGCATCTTTTAGAGTCAAGAGAACTGAAGCCAAAGAAAGGAGGTGCCTGTCGAGAGTCCTACAGCTTGTGCTTGACAGAGACAGGTATGTCACAGAGACCACTTTTAAGACCCTTTCTATTTTTCTTCAGAGAGTATAACTAGGCTGCATTTTCCAGACTCTCTCAAAGACAGGCATGGTCTTATGATGAAAATGAACTACGTCACCTCTAGGCTAACATGGCTAAGGGCAGGTGTTCCTTTCTCATTTTTTCTTTCTCTTTACAGGAGCTGAATGGAGAGGACCGAGGGTTTAGAGGAAGGAACAGGTAAAATACACACGTGGGGGGCGCCTGGATGGCTCAGCTGGTTGCACAACTGCCTTCCGCTCAGGTCATGATTCCGGAGTCTCGGGATCGAGTCCCACATTGGGCTCCCAGCTCCATGGGGAGTCTGCTTCCCCCTCTGACCTTCTCCCCCCTCATGCTCTCTCTCACCCTCTCCCTCTCTCAAATAAATAAATAAAATCTTTTTTAAAAAAATGTATGTGGCGGGAGGAGTCATGATGGCGGAGAAGTAGCAGGCTGAGACTACTTCAGGTAGCCGGAGATCAGCTAGATAGCTTATCTAAAGATTGCAAACACCTACAAATCCAACGGGAGATCAGGAGATCGAAGAGAAGAAGAACAGCAATTCTAGAAACAGAAAATCAACTACTTTCTGAAAGGTAGGACTGGCGGAGAAGTGAATCCAAAGCAGCGACGGGAAGATAGACCGCAGGCGGAGGGGCCGGCTCCCGGCAAGCGGCGGAGCAACGGAGCACAAAATCAGGACTTTTAACAAAGTCTGTTCCGCTGAGGGACATCGCTCCAGAGGCTTAACTGGGGTGAAGCCCACGCGGGGTCAGCGTGGCCTCAGGTCCCGCAGGGTCACAGAAGGATCGGGGTCTCTGAGTGTCGCAGAGCTTACAGGTATTAGATCGGGGAAGCCGGCTACAGAGACAGAGCCGAGGAGTAAGCTCTAAGCTCGGGGTTACCTTGAACCGGTCACAGTCTTGGTCAGCTCGGAGCGCGGCCAGAGGCCAGGGTGACGGGAGTAATTGGGCGCTGTTCTCTGGGGGCGCACTGAGGAGTGGGGCCCCGGGCTCTCGGCTCCTCCGGGCCGGAGACCGGGAGGCTGCCATCTTCATTCCCGCCCTCCGGAACTCTACGGAAAAGGCTCAGGGAACAAAAGCTCCCGAAAGCAAACCCGAGCGGATTACTCAGCCCGGCCCGGGTAAGGGCGGTGCAACTCCGCCCGGGGCAAAGACACTTGAGAATCACTACAACAGGCCCCTCCCCCAGAAGATCAACAAGAAACCCAGCCAGGACCAAGTTCACCTACCAAGGACTGCAGTTTCAATACCAAGGAGAGCAGCAGAATTCCAGAGGAGGAGAAAGCAAAGCACGGAACTCATGGCTTTCTCCCCATGATTCTTTAGCCTTGCAGTTAATTTAATTTTTTTTTCTTTTTCAATTTTTTTTTCCCTTCTTCTGCTAAATTTTTTTAACTTATACCCTTTTCTTTTTTAATGTTTTTTAACTAGTTTATCTAATATATATATATTTTTTTCCTTTTTATATTTTTTCTTTATTGGTTTTCTTCTTTTAATTGTTTCTTTCTTTTTTTTTTTTTCTTTCTGAACCTCTTTTTATCCCCTTTCTCCCCCCTCACGATTTGGGATCTCTTCTGATTTGGCTAAAGCATATTTTCCTGGGGTTGTTGCCACCCTTTTAGTATTTTACTTGCTCCTTCATATACTCTTATCTGGACAAAATGACAAGGCGGAAAAATTCACCACAAAAAAAAAGAACAAGAGGCAGTACCAAAGGCTAGGGACCTAATCAATACAGACATTGGTAATATGTCAGATCTAGAGTTCAGAATGACGATTCTCAAGGTTCTAGCTGGGCTCGAAAAAGGCATGGAAGATATTAGAGAAACACTCTCGGGAGATATAAAAGCCCTTTCTGGAGAAATAAAAGAACTAAAATCTAAACAAGTTGAAATCAAAAAAGCTATTAATGAGGTGCAATCAAAAATGGAGGCTCTCACTGCTAGGATAAATGAGGCAGAAGAAAGAATTAGCGATATGGAAGACCAAATGACAGAGAATAAAGAAGCTGAGCAAAAGAGGGACAAACAGCTACTGGACCATGAGGGGAGAATTCGAGAGATAAGTGACACCATAAGACGAAACAACATTAGAATAATTGGGATTCCAGAAGAAGAGGAAACAGAGAGGGGAGCAGAAGGTATATTGGAGAGAATTATTGGAGAGAATTTCCCCAATATGGCAAAGGGAACAAGCATCAAAATCCAGGAGGTTCAGAGAACCCCCCTCAAAATCAGTAAGAATAGGTCCACACCCCATCACCTAATAGTAAAATTTACCAGTCTTAGTGACAAAGAGAAGATCCTGAAAGCAGCCCGGGAAAAGAAGTCTGTAACATACAATGGTAAAAATATTAGATTGGCAGCAGACTTATCCACAGAGACCTGGCAAGCCAGAAAGAGCTGGCATGATATATTTAGAGTACTAAACGAGAAAAACATGCAGCCAAGAATACTATATCCAGCTAGGCTATCATTGAAAATAGAAGGAGAGATTAAAAGCTTCCAGGACAAACAAAAACTGAAAGAATTTGCAAACACCAAACCAGCTCTACAGGAAATATTGAAAGGGGTCCTCTAAGCAAAGAGAGACCCTAAAAGTAGTAGATCAGAAAGAAACAGAGACAATATACAACAGCAGTCACCTTACAGGCAATACAATGGCACTAAATTCATATCTCTCAATACTTACCCTGAATGTTAATGGGCTAAATGCCCCAATCAAAAAACAAAGGGTATCAGAATCGATAAAAAAACAAAACCCATCTATATGTTGCCTACAAGAAACTCATCTTAAACCCGAAGACACCTCCAGATTTAAAGTGAGGGGGTGGAAAAGAATTTACCATGCTAATGGACATCAGAAGAAAGCAGGAGTGGCAATCCTTATATCAGATCAATTAGATTTTAAGCCAAAGACTATAATAAGAGATGAGGAAGGACACTATATCATACTCAAAGGAACTGTCCAACAAGAAGATCTAACAATTTCAAATATCTATGCCCCTAACGTGGGAGCAGCCAACTATATAAACCAATTAATAACAAAATCAAAGAAACACATCGACAATAATACAATAATCGTAGGGGACTTTAACACTCCCCTCACTGAAATGGACAGATCATCCAAGCAAAAGATCAACAAGGAAATCAAGGCCTTAAATGACACACTGGACCAGATGGACATCACAGATATATTCAGAACATTTCATCCCAAAGCAACAGAATACACATTCTTCTCTAGTGCACATGGAACATTCTCCAGAATAGATCACATTCTCGGTCCTAAATCAGGTCTCAACCGTTATCAAAAGATTGGAATCATTCCCTGCATAATTTCAGACCACAATGCTCTGAAGCTAGAACTCAATCACAAGAGGAAATTTGGAAAGAACCCAATTACATGGAGACTAAACAGCATCCTTCTAAAGATTGAATGGGTCAACCAGGAAATTAAAGAAGAATTGAAAAAATTCATGGAAACAAATGATAATGAAAACACAACGGTTCAGAATCTGTGGGACACAGCAAAGGCAGTCCTGAGAGGAAAATATATAGCGGTACAAGCCTTTCTCAAGAAACAAGAAAGGTCTCAGGTACACAACCTAAGCCTACACCTAAAGGAGCTGGAGAAAGAACAAGAAAGAAACCCTAAACCCAGCAGGAGAAGAGAAATCATAAAGATCAGAGCAGAAATCAATGAAATAGAAACAAACAAACAAAAAAGAACAAATCAACGAAACTAGGAGCTGGTTCTTTGAAAGAATTAATAAGATTGATAAACCCCTGGCCAGACTTATCAAAAAGAAAAGAGAAAGGACCCAAATAAATAAAATCATGAATGAAAGAGGAGAGATCACAACTAACACCAAAGAAATACAGACAATTATAAGAACATACTATGAGCAACTCTACGCCAACAAATTTGACAATCTGGAAGAAATGGATGCATTCCTAGAGACATATAAACTACCACAACTGAACCAGGAAGAAATCGAAAGCCTGAACAGACCCATAACCAGTAAGGAGATTGAAACAGTCATCAAAAATCTCCAAACAAACAAAAGCCCAGGGCCAGATGGCTTCCCGGGGGAATTCTACCAAACATTTAAAGAAGAACTAATTCCTATTCTCCTGAAACTGTTCCAAAAAATAGAAATGGAAGGAAAACTTCCAAACTCGTTTTATGAGGCCAGCATCACCTTGATCCCAAAACCAGACAAGGATCCCATCAAAAAAGAGAACTACAGACCAACATCCTTGATGAATACAGATGCAAAAATTCTCACCAAAATACTAGCCAATAGGATTCAACAGTACATTAAAAAGATTATTCACCACGACCAAGTGGGATTTATTCCAGGGCTGCAAGGTTGGTTCAACATCCGCAAATCAATCAATGTGATACAACACATTAATAAAAGAAAGAACAAGAACCATATGATACTCTCCATAGATGCTGAAAAAGCATTTGACAAAGTACAGCATCCCTTCCTGATCAAAACTCTTCAAAGTGTAGGGATAGAGGGCACATACCTCAATATTATCAAAGCCATCTATGAAAAACCCACTGCAAATATCATTCTCAATGGAGAAAAACTGAAAGCTTTTCCACTAAGGTCAGGAACACGGCAGGGATGTCCGTTATCACCACTGCTATTCAACATAGTACTAGAAGTCCTAGCCTCAGCAATCAGACAACAAAAGGAAATTAAAGGCATCCAAATCAGCAAAGAAGAAGTCAAATTATCAGTCTTCGCAGATGGTATGATACTATATGTGGAAAACCCAAAAGACTCCACTCCAAAACTGCTAGAACTTGTACAGGAATTCAGTAAAGTGTCAGGATATAAAATCAATGCACAGAAATCAGTTGCATTTCTCTACACCAACAACAAGACAGAAGAAAGAGAATTAAAGGAGTCAATCCCATTTACAATTGCACCCAAAACTATAAGATACCTAGGAATAAACCAACCAAAGAGACTAAGAATCTATACACAGAAAACTATAAAGTACTCATGAAAGAAATTGAGGAAGACACAAAGAAATGGAAAAATGTTCCATGCTCATGGATTGGAAGAATAAATATTGTGAAAATGTCTATGCTATCTAAAGCAATCTACATATTTAATGCAATTCCTATCAAAGTACCATCCATTTTTTTCAAAGAAATGGAACAAATAATCCTAAAATTTATATGGAACCAGAAAGACCTCGAATAGCCAAAGGAATATTGAAAAAGAAAGCCAAAGTCGGTGGCATCACAATTCCGGACTTCAAGCTCTATTACAAAGCTGTCATCATCAAGACAGCATGGTACTGGCACAAAAACAGACATATAGATCAATGGAACAGAATAGAAAGCCCAGAAATAGACCCTCAACTCTATGGTCAACTAATCTTCGACAAAGCAGGAAAGAATGTCCAATGGAAAAAAGACAGCCTCTTCAATAAATGGTGTTGGGAAAATTGGATAGCCACATGCAGAAAAATGAAATTGGACCATTTCCTTACATCACACATGAAAATAGACTCAAAATGGATGAAGGACCTCAATGTGAGAAAGGAATCCATCAAAATCCTTGAGGAGAACACAGGCAGCAACCTCTTCGACCTCAGCCGCAGCAACATCTTCCTAGGAACATCGCCAAAGGCAAGGGAAGCAAGGGCAAAAATGAACTATTGGGATTTTATCAAGATCAAAAGCTTTTGCACAGCAAAGGAAACAGTTAACAAAACCAAAAGACAACTGACAGAATGGGAGAAGATATTTGCAAATGACATATCAGATAAAGGGCTAGTGTCCAAAATCTATAAAGAATTTAGCAAACTCAACACCCAAAGAACAAATAATCCAATCAAGAAATGGGCAGAAGACATGAACAGACATTTCTGCAAAGAAGACATCCAGATGGCCAACAGACACATGAAAAAGTGCTCCATATCACTCGGCACCAGGGAAATACAAATCAAAACCACAATGAGATACCACCTCACACCAGTCAGAATGGCTAAAATTAACAAGTCAGGAAATGACAGATGCAGGCGAGGATGCGGAGAAAGGGCAACCCTCCTACACTGTTGGTGGGAATGCAAGCTGGTGCAACCCCTCTGGAAAACAGCATGGAGGTTCCTCAAAATGTTGAAAATAGAACTACCCTATGACCCAGCAATTGCACTACTGGGTATTTACCCTAAAGATACAAACGTAGTGATCCGAAGGGGCACGTGCTCCCGAATGTTTATAGCAGCAATGTCTACAATAGCCAAACTATGGAAAGAACCTAGATGTCCATCAACAGACGAATGGATAAAGAAGATGTGGTATATATACATAATGGAATACTATGCAGTCATCAAAAGAAATGAAATCTTGCCATTTGCGACGATGTGGATGGAACTAGAGGGTATCATGCTTAGCGAAATAAGTCAATCGGAGAAAGACAACTATCACATGATCTCCCTGATATGAGGGAGAGGAGATGCAACATGGGAGGTTAAGGGGGTAGGAGAAGAGTAAATGAAACAAATGGGATTGGGAGGGAGACAAACCATAAGTGACTCTTAATCTCACAAAACAAACTGAGGGTTGCTGGGGGGAGGGGGGGGGGGGGGGGGGGGGTGGGGTAATGGACATTGGGGAGGGTATGTGCTATGGTGAGTGCTGTGAAGTGTGTAAACCTGGTGATTCACAGACCTGTACCCCTGGGGATAAAAATATATGTTTATAAAAAATAAAATAAAAAAAAATGTATGTGGCAATGAATGACTAAAAGAAAGCATTTCCCTGAGTTCAAGTTATACTATCTTTAAAATAAATAAAATAAAATAAAATAAAATACACACATGGAAGGTCACTCAGGTAAGAACATTCATAGGCTACAGTTACAAGAATTCTCACATTGTATGGAGGTTTGTGAGTTTTAGAATGTAGCAGTGTCTCTGCCTAAACTCTCCCAGCCTGACGCATTTTTAACACATACAAATAAGGGCCCTAAAAAATGTTCTTGGAGGATAAATGTAACAGAACGAATAATAATAATAATAATAATAATAGAACCAAAATATATAGTATCTAGAATGCATGTGTCATACACTATGAACATTATTGGTGTAATGACTTGGAAAACCCAGGATAATATAATCAAATTTACATTTAAGGTAATTATCATAAAAATATATTGAGTAATGTAAATTATATTTTGCTTATGCAAATGAATGAGAATTTAAAACTATTTTAAAATCTAGGAGAAAACATAACATGAGCAATAACGGATGACGGTAACTTTAGTGCATAACAATTTGAAGATTTAAAACATTTTAATAAAATGAAGTTTTATATTGTCAAAATGCTGACAAATGATCATGAGTTTTACTGATCTAAGAAGGAAAGAAAATCAGAACATTTAATTTTCATGAACCACAAATTCTTTTAAGAACAAGATTAAGTAAGGAAATTAAGTACTTCTTAGGGTTCCTAGATGTTGTATCACATTTCTTTCTTTCTTTTTTTCTTTTAAAGATTTTATTTATTTATTTGAGAAACAGAAAGAGAGAGAGCATAAGTAGTGGGGAGAGGGAGAAGCAGGATCTCTGCTGAGCAAGGAGCCTGCTTATGGGGCTGGATCCCAGCACCCTGGGATCCTGACCTGAGACAATGGCAAAGCTTTAAGCGACTGAGCCACCCAGGAGCCCCCGTATCACATTCCTTATATTAAATTCTTAGTAAGGGCAGGAGAGTGAGGTAGTTGAATGTTTTTGAGTGACAAATAATCAACATTAACTTTTGAAAGAACAAAAGAAATTTATAATATGATTATAAGGCTAGTTTTGATATTGGTAAAGGCCATCTCTTTTCTTTTCAGGAATTTTCAGAATGGTTCTTTAACTTCTGGAATGCATAAGAATAGCCTGGGGAGCCTTTCAGCATCTGCATTCAGAGCCTCATTCTCTAAGACTGATTGACTAGGTCCGAGGTAGGACTTGAACTTCACATTTTTTCGAAAGGTGTTTTGAACACACATCACGGGCTGAAAAGCAGTGTGGTGTGCACTTCACGGAGAGACAGAGACATTATACAAATCAGCATGTGATGAACGTACAGGTTCAAAACATAGTTTTACACGATAGAGACTTCAAATATTTGTCAACTGAATTTCTTTGCCTAAAATATTTTAAATGAACTAGCTGAACTTAATAGAATATTTGTTATTTTTAAAATGAGCACAAAGGTAAATAATGAGAATCAATATGTGTATGTATACATATTAACAAACAATAACATATTTCTAAATTAACATTTCAAACTTTGTTATTTGCTTTCAAGGCTTCCACTGCCATCACATGTTAAATAAACATATTATTTCAATGGGACAATTAATTTACTGAGATTGCTGGGTACAGAAATCACTTCCACCCACTGCTACAAATGAAGGATCTTAAGGAATGCAGGTTTCCGATTTGTAGCCAATGGAAAAGTGAAGTCACCCATTCACAAAAGGAGCATGAAAGCTGCACAGCCTTCTAGTGTTTCTTGTTTTGTTTTTAAGAAATTTGGGGGTTTACATACATAATTTTAATAATACAAGAATTTACTAAAAAAATTACTGTATCTCCATACAGTTAGAGGATCTTGACAATTAGAAGAATTATATATGGAATTTTTACATCTAGGAGCAACCTATGTATTTAATTTAATTCCCTTATTTTGATATGAGAAAATCCAAGGCCCAAACATAGTAATCAGAGACACACAGCCAGCCAGTTACAAAGCCAAGATCAGGAAGCATCCAGAGTGTTCGCCAAACCACTCACAGAGAGAAATGGAAATTCTTGCCTCCCTTTACCCCAGGGCATCAGTGAGCTCAAGGACTAAGGGTATGAAAGGAGAAGGATGCTACAATATGAATGAGGGTAATTTCACAGAAAGAAAATATCATAGAATTAAGAATTGTAGGGGTACCTAGGTGGCTCAGTGGGTTAAAGCCTCTGCCTTAGGCTCAGGTCATGATCCCAGGGTTCTGGGATCAAGCCCCACATCAGGCTCTCTGCTCAGCGGGGAGCCTGCTTCCCCTCCCCTGTCTCTCTCTCTCTCTGCCTGCCTCCACCTACTTGTGATCTCTGTCAAATAAATAAATAAAATCTTTAAAAAAAAATTCTAGACAAATGTCTCCTGCTGTGTGGCTGCCCCTTTGCTGGGTGTAAGAGAGCAAGAATCTTTTCGGTTTCCATGGGACAGAGATCACATCTCTATCCCTGGCTAATCGGAATGCTTTTAATACTATGACTCCTTTACAATGCTAATATTTTCTAATTATTTCTTTTCCTATTATGTACTTTGGTTTGGACAGTCGAATTGGAGAGGTACAGTGTAGTGATCAAGACCATTTTAGGAAAATTCTAGAGCTGTGCTATCCAATACAATAGCAATAGCCTCATGGTGCTATTCTGGTTTAATTACGATTAAATGAAAAATTCGGTTCTTTAGTTAGAATGGTCATATTTCAAAAAGTCAGTAACTTCAGGGGGATAATGGTTGCCAAAATGAATGGTGCAGGGGCGCCTGGGTGGCTCAGTCATTAAGCATCTGCCTTGGGCTCAGATCATGATCCCAGGTCCTGGGACAGAGCCCCACATCGGGCCCCCTGCTTGGTGGGAAGCCTGCTTTCCCTCTCCCACTCCTCCTGCTCGTGTTCCTACTCTCACTGTATCTCTCTCCGTCAAATAAATAAATAAAATCTTAAAATAAAAAAACTTAAAAAAAAAAAAAGAATGGTATAGATATAGGACATTTCCGTCAGTGCAGAAAGTTCTATTAACTTTTTCAATAGCAAAACAGGAATAAGTAATACACAGTATTTTCTTTAAAGGATCCCTCATGGGAGACCATTAAATGAAATGATGAATGGATAGCCCTAGCATAGAAGAAGTACAGAATCAAGGTAAGCTACTGTTAATAGAACCTCTGGTTTAAATGGCAAATGGAAAGGCCTGTCTCTTGTCTTTATATAATATTGTTTGGCTGGCTGATCGGCTGTCTTTTAAAAAAACAATTCCCAGCATTATCAATTTATAACTAAATCTCTTATTTCCTAATTAAAATGGTCTTTAGTAAACTTGGTAGACTCAAAACCCATAACAGAGATATTTGGGAACAGGCCATTTACAGAGCATTTAATATATATTTCCCGGAGATCCTACTCAATCTTTTACATGATAACAGAGGAACTATAACATCTCTGCTTCATTTTATTTATATGATGTAACTAGGATGGTAAATCATTAAAACCATTCATAACAGATGTTCACTGTAGAGAACTATGCATGGCTGGCTATTTCTGGGCTACAAAGAAACATTTAATTTTTAGCCCACTGTTCCTCGGCAGTAGGCAATGAACTTGTAACTCAGAAAAATGCCTAAACATAGAAAAGAGGCAAGTATCAAACAGAATCAAGTCATCAACTATTTACAGAATAACTCCTAATATGCAGTACTGCCCCAGTTGTTAAAAACCGAGGGACGCAAAGGAAGAGAGGATCCTTCTAGGAAGGAATGTAAAGAGTCAAGTTTCATGAACTGGAAAAAAAAAAAATTAAATAGCAACACTGCCCCGCCCTTGCAATTCCTCAGTCTTCACACATGTGCACACTCGCAAATGCACGTACAAAATACGTTCCAGGACCACTGGTACCACTAAGTGGTAAAAACCACTTGGATTCTTCCCTTTTGTCATCAGAATTTGCATTAGGCTTTCTTCATGGAGTGATTTTTCAAAATAAGTTCTAAAAATCACTTCCTAAGAATTACACTATATGTAGATTTGCGGCAAAAACAAAGCTGCGTTGAAAGGCTAACTGGTCTGCGTGGCTGGCTCCCTCGGTAAGTGATTTATTCCCAGCTACCTGCCTCAGAGCTTCTGGCCTTCAGAATTCATGCTTTTGCAAAAGTGCAAGTTACTGGATCATGAATCTTTTGGCATCCTCTACAAATATTCAAAACCACAAATGTAAAATAAGAATGCAAATTCCTCGGTATAGGCTAGCAGTCTCTAAATCTTTTTTATGCATATCCTTTCCGGTATCTTTTTAAGCATGTGCCCAAATGCATGGATATTTACTAATTTATAAAGGATATACAGACACCATTGTACAGTTATTATTTATATTCTAAAACATAGGAAAAAAATAGAGCTTGAAACGATAAGATAAAGGAATATAGTCAATAATATGGTAACAACTTTGTTCAGTGACAGATGGTAGCAAGATTTATCATGGTGATTACTTCATAATGTATGTAAATGATCGCAGTTGTATACCTGAAACTAACATGGCGTGCCAACTACCTCGCAATAAAAAAGCATAAGAGAAAATGTAAATAGAACTCTATTTTTACCATCTCTCCAGCTGATCACTGTGTACATCCCCAACTGGAGAGTAATTGCTATTGGAATACAGAGAAGGGGAAGATCAATACGAACTATTGTTTGGAAAGGCGACAAGTAGCAGGTGAGATCTGAAATGCGCCTTGGAATTAAGTGGGTGAGGAAGAAGATTCGGGGTGTCTCCTTTAAAGCGGGGGACAAGTCAGGTATATAAGGAGAAATGACAAGAAGAAAGGAAAGAGAATACCTTCACCTCCTCCCTTCTCAAGACATAGATTTTTGATTTTAGAATTCAAAGTCTTTTTTCCTGGCACCTTGATCAGAATATCTACAGTGAAGACAATTAAATGTTTATAAGAATCAAATTTTATTAAATAATAGTCAGTATGAATGGGAAGGGCCAGCGGACACTTTCATACAATGGTGCTGAGAATTAAAATACTAGTAATGTTCCTAAAGCGACTTTGAGAATACAAATCAAACACCCTAAAAATGCGCACATCCTTGGGACTTTATCCAAAGGAAACAATCATCTGTGGTATATAGACCTTACCACATTGCAGATTGTTTCTAACAGGAAAATACTGGAAATAATCTAAATTCCAAAAGGAAAAAGAACATTGGTTAAACAGGTTTTTCTGTGCATGGGGGGGTGGGGGAGGTTGGGTGATGCAGTCATCTAAAAAGATAGAACAGTTAATGACATGGAAAACTGTTTTAGTGGACACTGTTTTTGCCTATCCAGACCCATTTCTACCCTTTGGGAAACCACACTTTCCCCAGCTCAGTCCACATGGTGTGGGCAGAGATGAATCTTCCCCCCAGGCAAAAATGAACAAGCTCATAAAAGTTATCCTATCTCTGGGCAATTCTGATTGGTTTGAGTGAACCCATGATGCAAACAAGGCCAGTCAGAGTCAATTTCAAGATGTGGGCTGGCACTCCTGGAAGAGTCACTCTCTTTCCATTGGGGTTGCTAAGCTGATAAAAAGTAAACCTAAGTGGCTTTTGCTACCACACTGAGAACCTGCCTGAGAAAATGCCATCACAAAGGAAAACAGAATCTAGATAGGGAGAATGATCAATTTCTGGTGGTGTTTGAGTATCTGGTTTCAGCCATGGATAGAGCTAAGTTCTATCCTTGGGCATTTTATTTATTTATACAAACCAAAAAAACTCTAGTTTTTGCTTAAGTCACTTTGAGTTGGGCTCCTGTCTTTTGTGACAAAATAAGACTTGATTTTAGTATTTACATTAGGGAAAAAAGTGGTTTACAGGATGCCAGGGTGGCTCAGTCATTAAGCATCTGCCTTCAGCTCGGTTCATGATCCCAGGGTCCTGGGATGGAGCCCCACATTGGACTCCCTCCTCAGCGGGAAGCCTGCTTCTCCTCCCTTTCCCCTGGCTTGAGTTCCCTCTCTCACTGTCTCTCTCTGTCAAAGAAATAAGTAAAATCTTTAAAAAAAAAAAAAAAAGGTGGTTTACAAAATAATATCTACAGGAAGATTCATATTTTCACTCTCAAAATACATATTTTTTACACATGTATAGAAAATATACTGAAAGGGCACTTCCCCAAATTGTTATTGGCTGTTATTTTGGGGTGGGAGCATAATTAGTGATTTTTTATATTTCTCTTTTTACTTATCTCTATTTTCCAATGTCTCTATGGTAAAAATATTACATAATGTGGGGAAAAAAGCTAATTAAAAAATTCGATCTGAAGAATTCTGTTGAGCTGTCTTCACCTTTGCACCTGTTGATTTTAACTCCTAAATCATTCTTTCCTTCTACGGCAGTAAGGAGTTTTGCTGGACACACGGCTATACTCAGAGAAGATAACAGTTTGGAGCCTCCCTTCCAACTAGTTGTGGCCATCTGTCTCCGTCTGCAACAACAGAATGGTGTTATCAGCAGAAATGATACATGCAACTTGTGTTGTTGGCTTAACGTCCTCCCTTTTCTTTTGCGGGTCCCTCCCGTGGACTAGAATGCAGAGGGGGAGATGAGTAAGCTGGCTTTGAACATAAAAAAAGACATAATACCCTGCAGGATGGATAAACTGTATGGAAGAAATCTGGGTCACTGAGTGAACTTGAGAAGCAGCTCTACCTAACTGCCCTGAGCCACCTTCCATCTGTTAGGAGACAGAGAAATAAACTTCTATTTTATTTGAGCCACTGTATTTCGGAATCTCTTACTCTATCATCTTAGCCTACTCCTTACTTGATCGGCTCCCTAAAGTTAAATGACCAAATTCTATGGCTATGTGCACATGGGGGTGTGTGTGTTGATTGTTTTCATGCCTAATATATCTAATATTAAAAATATAAAGCCTCAGGGCGCCTGGGTGGCTCAGTGGGTTAAGCCGCTGCCTTCGGCTCAGGTCATGATCTCAGGGTTCTGGGATCGAGTCCCGCATCGGGCTCTCTGCTCAGGGGGAGCCTGCTTCCCTCTCTCTCTCTCTCTCTGCCTGCCTCTCTGCCTACTTGTGATCTCTCTCTGTCAAATAAATAAAATCTTAAAAAAATATATAAAGCCTCACATTCTAGTTCCAAATGGATGAAAATGAAATAGAAGCAGTAAATGGATAAAGGCAGGTTCATCTGCCTTGCAAATCTGGAGCTGTGAAGGCCAGCTGTGCAACCGAAGTGCCTATCCTTTGTCCTAGGCTGATCCTGCAGCTTTCCTGGCCGTTCTGAGAACTAACAGGATTCCCATCCATGCCTATTCTGTTTCAGTCAGCCAGTCAATTTCATTTGCTTAAAGCCCAGAAAGCAGAATGGTACAGCAGACAGAGGGTTCATGAGCTCCTTGAACTCTGTACAGAAAACTTAACACTCACATGTGCATACACTTTCACGCACACACCTGCACGTGCGTGCACAAAGTGTCATGTGGGAAGAAGTTCCATTGTTTATGTCAAAGGAATTCATGCTCTGACTTGGGCATATACGTGTCAGGGAGGACGAAACAGATCCTCCCCAGATGCAAGTACGGTACAGTTGAACTTCTCTGCCATCTCTGAAAACAGCATTTGTGGAAATGTTGAGGATTTAATTTCAGACTGCACCAGAATTAATATACTGGTTCAAACCAGGAGAGGTAGAGACAGCGTAACGAGGGGCAAGAGAAAGGAGGTAGGACTTGAGAAAAGGCGAAGATAACTCCTCGTTGGGAGAAGAGGAGGACCTCAGTGCCTTCAAGAGGAGTCAAAGAATAGTGTCCACATCTGTAGTTGAAACAGAGGAACAAGGAACCGATTAACACGGGTCAGACAGATGACTGTGGGTGAAACACTGTGGCCCTGTTAAGAGGCTATACCTGTAAACTGGCCAGGGTTGGCATTTTCAAGAACCAGGCTAAGAAAATCAGCTGAGGAGAGAAGGTAAAAGTGGTTAGAATGAATCATTAACTATTAGGTTAACCCAAGTTGAACTTGGTGATGAAAGAGTCACGGACAGTTGAAATAGTCACACGCAGACTGGGCTGTGAGCACGAAATCTACATCTTAATTGTTTGGGCTCAAAATGAGGCTACTTCCAAGTGACCAAGGTCAGTATCGGCTGCGATAATTCAGGTTGATAGTACAGAGCCTTGATACGATGTGATGAAAATGCGCTTTACCTTTGTGGTCTTAACCCCAGCCTAATCATGAGGAAAACATTAGACGAATCTCAGCTGAGTAAGACATTCTACAAAACATCTGACCCTACTCCAAGGTCTGCCAAGGTCATCACAAACTGCCAAGGTCATCACAAACACGGAACTGCCAAGGTCATCACAAACACGGAAAGTCTGAGAAACTGTCACAACCCAGACGAGCCTGAGGAGACATGATAACTAAATGTAACATGGTGTTCTGGACGGGATCCTACCACAGAGAAAGGGCATTAGGGGCACCTGGGTGGCTCAGTCCTTAAGCGTCTGCCTTTAGCTCAGGTCATGATCCCAGGGTCCTAGGATTGAGCCCGCATCAGGCTCCCTATATGGTGGGAAGCCTGCTTCTCCCTCTCTGAATCCCCCTACTTCTGTTCCCTCTCTTGCTGTGTCTCTGTCAAATAAATTAATAAAATCTTTTAAAAAATTAAGAAAAAAAGAAAAAGTACATTAGGCAGAAATTCAGAAAATCTGAATAAAGTATGGACTTTAGTTAATAATAATGTATCAATATTGTTTTATTAATAGTAACACATATATCATACTAATATATTAAAAAGAGGAGAAACTGGGTTTGGGGTATAAAGGAATTCACTATACTATTTTTCAATTTTCCTATAAATCTAAAACAGTTGTAAAAATACAAAGTTTATTTTTTAAAATGCAGTGTTAATTCACTTACTAACCTTGAGTAAATTACTTAGCCTTTCTGTTCCTCATTGGCTCATCTATAAAATTAGAACAAGAACAGTGGCTATCTCAGAAATTTGTTGTGTAGACTAAATGAATTCATACTAAAGTGCTTAAAACAGATACTAAGCACCCAGCTAGTGTTAGCTGTTACCATTTTTGAATATTTATAAAGTATAGTAATATTTTACACATATTGACTAAAATGTGACATACAAATCTGACATATAAAATATTAAACTCTAAATTTGTGAACAAAACTTGAAATAATGAAATTTCCCTCAATAGGTCAAGAATGGGCGCCTGGGTGGCTCAGTGGGTTAAAGCCTCTGCCTTCGGCTCAGGTCATAATCTCAGGGTCCTGGGATCTAGTCCCACATGGGGCTCTCCGCTCAGCGGGAAGCCTGCTTCCCCCCCTCTCTCTGCCTGCCTCTCTGCCTACCTGTGATCTCTGTCTGTCAAATAAATAAACTCTTTAAAAAAAAAAAACAAAAAGAATTATATAATTTCAAATTTCAAAGTTGCCAAGTCTAGTGAAATGTAAACTGTGTTCATACCATCTATGGTCACATGGTGGGTCATAATGGAAACTCCTCTGGCCTTCATAAGAATTCATCCTGAATGGGGCACCTGGGTGGCTCACTCGTCAAGCGTCTGCCTTCTGCGGCTTGGGTCATGATCCCAGGGTCCTGAGATCAAGCCCCGCATCGGGCTCTCTGCTCAGTGGGAAGCCTGCTTCTCCCTCTCCCACTCCCCCTGCTTGTGTTCCCTCTCTTGCTGTGTCTCTGTCAAATAAATAAAATCTTAAAAAAAAAGAATTCATCCTGAATTATGGTCTTAGTAACTACTGCACACTGGCAACCCTCACTTAGGGCCCAAAATTCCTCACAGTGTGAAAAATAAGGGTTGTATTTCAACATCAAGGTAATGACTTAGATGATTCCCATCAAGAAAATGCTGGCTAGGCTACAGACCTAAGATCAAAGTTAAAATAGGAAAACTTTTATTAAAGATTTTATTTATTTAGGGAGAGCATGAGCAGGGTGGGGCAGAAGGAGGAGAGAGAGAATCCCAAGCAGACTTCATGCTCATTATAGAACCCAATGTGGGGCTCGATCTCCCAACCCTGAGATCATGACCTGAGCTGAAGGCAGAGGCTTTAACCCACCGAGCCACCCAGGCGCACCATGATGAACACTTTTTTTTTTAAATTTTTTATTTTTTTAAAAGATTTTATTTATTTATTTGACAGACAGAGATCACAAGTAGGCAGAGAGGCAGGCAGAGAGAGAGGAGGTAGCAGGCTCCCTGCAGAGCAGAGAGGCTGATGTGGGCTCTATCTCAGGCTTCTGGGACCACGACCTGAGCTGAAGGCAGAGGCTTTAACCCACTGAGCCACCCAGGAGCCCCTGATGAACACTTTAAAATCACTTAGATGCACGGCAAGAGAAATTAGCAGAAGTCCATGGGCTGAAGCTGACATGTCTTCTAGTTAGAATGCAACTAATCAAACATGTAAGCAACATACGATGCCTTTAACTTCTGTCTGAAATTGTGCAGACCCACTGTGGGTGCTAGGATTTTGTGCAGGTAAAACCACTCCGCTGTTTTCCCTTTTTTCTAATAATTCAAAATTTCAGTCTAAGTTCTGAGATCTACCTATGTTAACTATTATGAGTGCTTACACAAGAAATTCTCCATATATCAGGTATATTTCTGTTATCTTAAATATTTTTAAGATACCAATCTATAACATACTCAATTGTTTACTGTATTTTATCTTTTGTAAATATTATGTAAGAAAAAGAAAAAAACTTGTTCCCAAGTCATATACAAAAATTTGATGAATATCAGTGTGGCTTCTTTTGATGTTAACAGTGACAGCTTCTGATTTGTTTACAATAGAAGGGCCACCACCTAAGGAGACTGCTCACTTAATCAAAAAGCTAGGGGCAGGGGTGCCTGGGTGGCTCAGTGGGTTGAGCCTCTGCCTTCGGCTGTGGTCATGATCCTGGAGTCCTGGGATAGAGCCCCGCATAGGGCTCTCCACTCAGCAGGGAGACTGCTTCCCCCCCTCTCTCTGCCTGCCTCTCTGCCTCCTTGTGATCTCTCTCTGTCAAATAAATAAATAAAGTCTTTAAGAAAAAAAAAGCTAGGGGCAAATAAATGTATCCTTATGACAAAGATCAAATATTCAGCTGAAGGAAGATGTGAGAATCAGATATATTTAATCTAGGAAAAAACAGAGGAGTAGAAGGGTACACACAAATGACATTTCTAAATCTAGAATGGTTGTTTTTGCTTTTTTGCAATAAGATGTTAGGATAGAAATTTCAAACCTTTGCAAATAGTAAGTTGCCTTGACACATTTTCCCTTTTCTATCTAAAAATCAGAGACTTTTTAAAAGTCCATTTCATTTTTGAAATATTATTTTAGGAATAGTTTGGTCATTGCAGATGTAAACTATTTATTCCCATCTTATTATTTACTTTCTCAAGCTTTTTGATTAGCATTTTTAAAACAACTACATTTAGATTTTTTAAAAAAGATCATTGTTTTACTTTTATATCTCCTATAAGTAAGAATGTCAATTTTATGTTCTTGAAGTACACATACAGCAATCTCTCGCTTAAAAAAGAAAAGGACAGTCTTTTTCTTTCATAATAATTATCCCACTAAGATGATATTTTGATATGTATACTAAAGAATACATTAACTTGATTTCAATAATCATTAGCTATGCATATTACCTTTGCCATAGGAAGTAAATTATAGCAACCAATGTGTGTATAACATTTCCAACTTTATAATTGTATATAGATTTTATACTCACATATGTCTGATCTCTCCAAGTAGTAGATACATGTTAAGATTTTTATAACTTATGATGATAAATGAATGTTTTTTTTTTCTGATTTTGTTATAAGTCTTGATATATTGCGTTGATTTTCAAATGGGAAGATGATTACTTTTTGGATTTCCATAAAAATGATAAACCCTGACCCTTTTACTGTATACATTATTATTTTCTATGGCAACAAGTCTCCAAAGAAAATACAAAGCAATGAAACATATAAAATATTAAACATATTTTATGTTTACTCAACTGATCTCCATATTAAAATTATTTGTGGTTCTTATTCACTTAATGCCAAGTCACAAACTAATTTAAAATCTTTAAAATTAAATACACTAGTTAGTTACCTATGTAAAGATATGCCCCTCTCTCCGTTATACAAATGATTATAGACGACTGGTCTATATTTATTATTATTCCAACACCATAGTTCAGAATTCCATGTTCTGAAGGTTAGAAAAGGAGAAGGCAATAAATATCCCCAAGTAAGAGATACTTGAATCTATGAACTCATTTTGTCTTCATCTCTTATGATGCCTATAATTAAGAACCGACATACAAATTACAAGTGTTATCAAAACCTGCCAAGAAATTTTTTAACCCACTGAGCCACCCAGGCGCCCCCTGAAAACCTGCCAAGAAATTTTTTAAAAAGAATCCAGTCATCAAATTGGACAAACAATAGCCTTTAAATATTGAGAAATATCTTTGTGTGAAGATGAACCAGAAAGATGATTTTCATGCTGTGACTTGTTACATAATATGCTATAGTAGTTTTAAACTGATTGAGAAGAAAATTCCTTTCAAAGATAAAGCCGGGTTCCAAGGGGGAAGATGGATAAAGTCATTGAGAAATCAACCAATTTTTTCTTTATGTTCTCTCCTCAAACTCACTCTCCCTTCTTCTCTCCCTGCTTTTAGCAGCTGACCACATCTAGCCCCTCTGGGTTCCCAGATATTCTGAAGGAATGTCCTTCACTTCCCTAAATAGCACAATTTTCAGTGAAGTGAAGGTAACAGGAATGAGTGACTGTCATCTCAGAAAGAGACATGCTACTGTATTTCCTGTGTCAGTCTGGAGGGCTGCAACACACAGGACAAAGAGAGATAACCGTAAGAAAAAATACTATTTTAAGTACAGTGGTGTTAAAAAAAAAAAAAATGAGTGACAACTACAACGTGCATCTCCTTGTAAAACCTTTCATTTTCATTAAAATTAAAAATGACTCCATAATCTGTGGCAAAGTAAAATGTCATCTCTTCTATAGTTTTGCTATGACTCCAGAAGGTAAATGAATGAAGCAAACTGCACAATGATGCATAAAATTGCTACTATATCTTGTTTTCGAGGCAGAGCCACATCTATATATGGAACACAAGATATTTCAGAATGATTGCAACTTGCTGTCTTCATAATTTTATAGAATTAAAATTAATATTAGAACATTTTAGTAAAACCCTAGCAAAAGTACCATATATGCATACCCAGATGTTATATGTGGGTATGTATGTAGAGGTCTACATATATATACACACACATACATATATACTGAATTATTAACACTATAGAGCATATGCCCCCACACCCCATTTCTATCAGTAAGAAAATAATCAACCTGCACGAACTGGAATCAGATTCATTTTCTTCTTCACTAGTGCCATCATCCACTTCTGGTCTATCCAGCCAATGGGCACCGCCACAATCTTCTGCTGTGAACTCAAACGCAGGGACTTCAGAGGTGGATGCCATTGGCCAAGAAGGTGAATTCTGAAAATCCAGTTGGCTGGACCTTCGGTAACCAATTGAAGCCAAAGGCAACTGGAGGCTACATGGATCTAAAAACTTTCTCCCACCGTTTGCGCCAGTCTGTCCTCGATTCCAAAATTCTCCCTGCTGGCTGTCAACTGTAGAATGAGATGATGCTTGATGGCTAAACCACCTCCATCTGATTTTCAAAATCTGCTTCACATCAAACTCTTTACGAGAACCAGACATCCTCAGAGAAACCAAGTGATCGTCTAGGCAACGGGCAGAAAGCACTGCACCCGGATTTTGTGCATCCGACCAAGACAAGAGAAGTCTATGCCCTCCTGTACACAACAAATAGATCGAAAGGCAATAAATCACATTCACATATATATCTGCATTAACTTTTATACCGAGAGAGCAGATGATAAAGAACAAAGGAGAATGAATAGCGATGCAACACAGTGGAACATTCCGTTCAATCAGAGCAAACTCTCATCCACCTATCCTGAAGCAGCTCAACCACTTTCCCCCCTCTCTTTTCCCATACTGACCATTAGCTCTCACAAACACTGACAGCATTCATTAAAGTCCTTTCAAATGCAGAACACCACCCTCTTTTCTTAAACCACAAATGACAGAAACAGAAAGCACTATCCCCTGGCAATATCTCAGTCTGGGGCTGCTTAGTGGATTAACTCTTCCATTGCTGAAACCAGGAATTTATTCCAGAACATTTTCCTTTATACATAAAAATCACTGGGAAACGAAAATGTTTCTGGTTTCAGACTAAATTCCCAGAGGAGATATCACAAAATCATCATTTTTTTTTAAAGCATGTTTTCGTCAGATGAGTTACAGTGACTTTCAAGCTGTGCTCTGTAGATGGCAGGAGGAGAGGGAGGGAGACAAAGGTGGGGCTCCTGTTCGTTGCTCTCCGCTTCTATCTTCTTCCTTCAGGAAAGGAATGTATTTAATTAATACAGTAAGATCTGGGGTAAGATTTCATTTGGGCAAAGATTAGAAAGAAAAAGTCTGAAAACTACAAAGGATCAAAATACGACAGTACTTACTCTTTTCTCAAAGAAATAACTGGAAGCCAGTATTGCTTTATAGTTAGGATTGAGCTGCTTTGATTTAGTATAATTTCTGAATTTGTATGACATGGTTTAGAAAGAGGAAAGTGTGGCTCAAGAAAGCTACCAAGGACTGGGACGGGATTATTTCTTGGGTGTACAAGTATTTTCATGGTGCCCTCTATTGTTAGCAAAACAAAACAAAGGTCTGCACATAGTTACAGTTAAGGCAAATTGATAAAGCGAGTTAAAAAAAATCAATCAAAATTTAAAATACTGAGTAGTCACTGTGAGCCAGACACCCAGGTAGGCCTCGAGGGAGACACAGTCACATAACATCTCGGTTCCTACCTTCAAAAAGAATTGAATCGAGTTACTGAAACAAAAAGTACTTGGTAATTTAAGTAGAAGACACATTATAAAGTTGCAATATTAATATACTGTGATCTACAAATACCGAATTGAAGTTTTCAGGGTGTTCAATGTCTAATGCTGTTTTGCTCGAAAGACAGTGCCTATTCATCAACGGACCAAAAGAAGGCTACTTTGGAGGCTTATAAAAATATTGAGAAGCATAGATCTTAAGTTCACACAGCTCTTCAGAAGAATAAAAATTACTCAGAGAAAAAAGAAGAAGAGGCATGAAAAACCATCTAAAATTTTGTGGCCAATATCGTAGAACAAACCATAAATACCGTAAGAAAGAGGAAACAGATATGGGGATGGTGTGGGGTGGTATGTACCAGTTTCATTAGAAAGAAGGTCTCTGGTAATAGTAAGCTGTATAGAAAGAATGAGGATATTTTATAAAGGAAAAAAGATATTAATAAAAGCATGAAGTGAGCATATTGACAAAGAAAGTTGTGTGGGGAGGGGGATAACAGTCTGATCAGCCAGCCAGACATACCTAATTAATTTTAAGGAGTAGTAAGACATAAACTGGAATGAATATGATAAGATAAAATGCCTTGGGCATAAAGCAAAGGTGTAAAGACTCACAGGCAATATTAAGTGGACCGTTGAACAGGGCAATGTTTTAGAAAATTAATTTGGCAGCGGTCTGCAGGAGCCATTCAAGAGGAAAATGACATTCTCCCTGTCTGCTCACCTCTGTCACACTCCTTCCTATCAACAGTTCCAACTCCACTCTATCCAACTTTGTTTCTATTTTCCAACAAGGACCTGCCGCTTCATCAGTTGGGATAGAGTCTACATTATGTTATTCCAGCTTTTATATGCTATTTGTGTCCCAAGGTCTCTGGGTTTAAGATCTTACTGATCCTTCAAGGTCAGCATAGGTACCTCTGCCCGCAGAGAGGCGCTTCCCATTCCTCTAGCCTTGTGATTCTCAATAGGGGTAGAGCCTCTGCTCCTGCCCCCCAAAATGGCTTCTGGAAGTCACGAGGGGGTGGGGGGAGGAATGAACTTGTAGTTGCTGGATGACCAGAGAGTGCCACAGGCATTGAGTGGGTGGAGCCCAGAAATGACAAATGTCTTACAGTGCATGGTAAGGACCCACTTCATGGAGAGATGTCCCTGTGGTAATTCATCAGGATCTTGTCATCATCGTCATTCAATTTTACATAAAGGATTCTTTATGTAAAATTTACATAAAGGATTCTTTCACCAGTGTTTGGAAATTCATCTGTGCTGTTGTCTGTAGCAGCTGACAGTTGGTTTTTATGGCTATATGGTATTCCACTATATAAATATACAACCATCAAAGTATATTCTTTTGCTCACTTCAGTTGTTTCTTGTTTTAGAATTTTGCAAGTAACGCTTCTGAGAACGCTCTTGTCTGTATTATCGGATGCACATGTATATGCATTCTTATTGTGTACGTATGTATATATGTGTATATATGTGTGTGTGTGTATATATGTATATACATATATGTATATATGAAACAAAACTGCTAGATTATAAGGTATGCATATATTCAACTTTGGCTGTTCTCACTGATTAATACTCCTACAACTGTATGAGAATTCCAGGTACTCCATACGCAGCCAATACCAGTACTATCAGTCTTAAATTTTAGTCTCGCTGATACAGGTGCGCAGTGGAATCCCATTTGATTTTTTACTTTACATTTCTCTGGTTATTAACATTGTTGGGTAACTTTTCATGTTTACTGGGCATCTGGATATCTTGGTGAAAGGGTCTTTGCTTAGTTTTCTTCATTTTTTTTTCTATTAAGTTATCTACATCTTTTTGACTTGTTAGAGCCCTTTTTATTTCTAATAGGAGTCCTCTATTAATACAATTTTAATGTAAACCACCCTTTTCCCACTGTATTGAGGTATTGTTTTTGGTATTAAGTAGCATCTCATATATTCAGAGATCAATTCTGGGTACCAATTCTATTTGTCTACTGTTCTACTATTTGTCTTTTTAAGCCAATAGTACAGTATTTTAATTATAATCTATCATAAATTGTTTAATATTTGTTTAAGCAGGTTCCTATCTCCATATATATCCTTTTTTAACAGCTGGAGCACCTGGGGGTTCAGTCAGTTAAGCTTCTGACTTGATTTCAGCTTAGGTCATGATCTCAGGGTTCTCGGATTGAGCCCCATGTCAGCTCTGTGCTCAGCAGGGAGTCTACTTGGGATTTTCTCTTTCCCTCTCCCTCTGCCCCTCCCCACCTAAAATAAATAAGTAAATCTTAAAAAAAAATAAATACTTTTTAAAGTTAATTTTAGATATTAACCTTTGTATACACTTTAAAGTAGTATTACCCAATCCTCTCCTCAACAAAAAGTCCCGACCCTATTGAGATTCTAATTGGAATTGCCTTAAATCTACATATGAATTGAAATGATTGGCATTTTATGATATTAAGGCTTCACATCTAAGTATATAGGTTGTTTAGTTCATTCAGCTCTCATGCTCACCAATAAAATTTTAAAATCTTTTGACTATAGGTTCGGTGCTTTTCTTACTAAATTTTTTTTATCAAGTTCTGTTCCTTTCTTTTTTTTTGTCACTGTAGTAAATAAAGTAATTTTTTTCTAGTTTCATTTCCCCATGGTTATTTCTATTATAATGAAAGCGTTGAGTACATTTATCTTGTATCCAGTCATTTTATTATACTTCCTCATTAGTTACAGTTTTTGCATTGGTGCTCATTTCTCATTATATTAAGTTATAGGTACCTTTGAGACGCCTAAGTGGAGGTGTCAGATAGCTGGGATAAATGTTCCTGGAACTCAGATCCAAGCTCCAAAAAACTCTAACAGAAGTCTAATGGTGGAGAAGCCGCCAAAGGAGACTGGAAAGAAATAACCAATGAAGTAGAGGAAAATCCTCAAGGTCTGGTGTCAGGCAAGTCAAAGGATAAAGGTGTTTCATGGCCGAAGGCATGGCCACAATGTCAAATAAGAGGGTGACTACCACCTACAAGGAAAAATGTCCACAGGAATTGTCAACATAAAGATTTTGCCAAATGAGATAGGAGCTGTTTCAGTAAAGGGGTGGGGACAAACCCAGCCTGAGGTGGGTTTAAGAGTTAATGGAGTATGAGAGGAGTAAGGAAGGACATGATCAGAACTTGTTCAGAAAATCTGAACAGAGAGGCTGGATGGGATTATAGATGGAAGAGGTGAGGGACCAAGGCAATGGATTTGCTTACTATTTGTTGATTTTTTTAAAAATATGGAACACACCAGAATGATGAGAATCATCCAGCTGGAAGATGAGATTGATGACTACAGGAAAGCATTGAAGCAAAAAACAGTGAAGACTTTGATAAAAGGGAAGAAATGGCACCTGGGTGCAGTGGATGGCTTTGATAGTCATAGGAGGCAGGATGCTTCTTCTGTTCTAAGATTTACAACTTTCTAAATGCATTGATTATTTAAAAGGAAAGGCATACATTAAGCAGTCTACTCCAGAAGAAAATCAAATCAGCCCTCTAAAAGGAGTCATGAAATAATAAAGATCAGAGGAGAAACTAAAGCACTAAGAAATAAAATGACAGAATTAATAAAGATCCAGCTCTTGAAAAATTTGCCAGTGTATTCTCTTACCTTCTAGTAAATACAATCAAAGGAAAAATAAATTAGAACTTAGAGGATAAAATAACAGTTATAATAAAATAGAATATTTAAATAAAATAATTAAAAAATAAAAGACTGGGGCGCCTGGGTGGCTCGGTGGGTTAAGCCTCTGCCTTCGGCTCAGGTCATGATCCTAGGGTCCCAGGATCAAGCCCCACATCGGGCTCTCTGCTCAGCAGGGAGCCTGCTTCCTCTCTCTCTGCCTGCCTCTCTGCCTACTTGTGATCTCTGTCTGTCAAATAAATAAATAAAATCTTAAAAAACAATAATAATAATAATAATAAATAAATAAAAAATAAAAGACTAATACGGCTACAAAAATTTTAGATGTCAAATTGAGTAAGGGAAAATGCTGACAAATGGAGAGAATTTAGGCAAGTGAAGTTGGAAAATAGTCTTTTCAAAGACAGAATTTTCTCAAAATCGCTTACAGCTAGACCTCTGTTTAATAGTTTTGCCTAAGGTTAAGCTTGTCTAAGCATGGGTACTTTGGTGAAAATTCTTCATTCTGACCAAAAAGTTCAAAAATTATCTATTGATACAGTAGCCTGTTATAGCCCCCATGTTAGAAAGAGCTTTACAAAAATTATTTCCCAGCTTTAACTCAATTCTTGGGCCATGCTTTCTTTATGAAAAATATGTAGTAAGCTTAAGAATTAATGCTTTCATGAAATTTAGCATTTTTTAAAAGATTTTATTTATTTATGAGGGAGAGAGAGAGCATACATGGGGAGGAGCAGAGGGATAAGGATAAGCAGACCCACACCGAGCACAGAGCCCATCGCACAGCTTGATCCCAGGACCCTGAGATCATGACCTGAGCAGAAATCCAGAGTCAGTTCCTTAACTGACTGAGCTACCCAGGCGCCCCTCAGCATATATTTAAGTAACATTTTTTCTTGTCTCATCTACCTTTGCCAAACAATATAAAATTGTTTTGCTCAAAAATTAAGCCAGTTCTGATAAGAAGTACTCCTTACAGTAATTATTTTTATAAGATCAGGACATATTAAAAGTCATTACATTGTTAAATTATTAAAATGATATACACAGACTATTCTATATAAATTAGATCCCTCCCTGTTCCCTATCCCCCCAACTCTTGAAATTCTTTCATAGCACTTACCATCGCCTAGCATACCAGATGTTTATTCCCTTATTTACAGTCTTTATCCTTACTACAAAGTAAGCTTCGGCAGAGCTTTTGTTAATCACTGTTGCCTTAGTACTTAGCATGGTACCTGGCAGACAGTAGGTGATCAATAAATACTTCTCTAATGAATGAATATATCCAACAATTATAAGAGCAATAATAAAAAATAGACACTGTGAAATTGTAATACAATCTAATTTTTAAAATATTAGGAAACATTTACTTCTGGTAACAAACCCTTTTCAGTATTTTTTCAACTTAAGAGAAAAACCACAATATGTTACTCTAAGAATTTTCTTTTTCTTTTTTTTTTTTTTTTTTAAGATTTTATTTATTTATTAGAGAGAAGGACAGAGATCACAAGTGGGCAGAGCAGCAGGCAGAGGGAGAGGGAGAAGCAGGCTCCCCACTGATCGGGGAGCCCTATGCAGGGCTCAATCCCAGGACCCCGGGACCATGACTCAAGCTGTAGGCAGACGCCCAACTGACTGAGCCACCCAGGTGCCCCAGAATTTCCTTTTTCTATTTCGTTCTTTAGGCATGAAATTTTTGTCACTTTGAAATCTAATGACTAAACAGCAGATGTCTTTTCAGACTGACCAACATTATCTTCAAACTGATTATCCAATTATATTCTGTTCCTCTCTTCTATTTTAATAAGTGGGGTTTACTTAAACCTGAGATACAGCTCAAAAACTATTTAAAATAGGAAAGCTCCAATTCTGAATACATTTTTCAAAATGTACTTAAGGAGTTCACATGCAATTTCTGCTGCAAATCTGCTGAAATATTCGTTTGTAAATTTACAGGATGAGTCTGCTCATTATTGTAACAGCAACAGTGAAATGTCATGAAGACAGACTGCAGACAAGCTCACTTCAACAGTGTGACTCTGGAAGGCACAGCTTCACTCAACAATAAAAAATCAAGGCTACTGAGGAACGGGGTTATATGGGTAATCATTATTTTACAAACCTCTCTTCACATAGCGCTTTTAAGACAACAGTATTTGTTTTATGGAGTAATCATTTCTAATGAATCTATTCCTGTAGTTTCAAGTGTGTAATATAGATCACATAAAACACTTCAAGAATTAAGTTTTCCCTTGACTATGAGAAGGAGTTATGACACATGATTTCAAAGAATCCTTTAAAGTGTGATGTTCCAGGATACTCTCAAAACTTAGTCAAAACAAGTCTTTTACCAGAATTTGGCTTAAACACTAGGAAACTAATATAATTCCAGTAACACTTAAGTTCTAGTAACATTTAAAAATGATGGCAGAAAATAGTTATTTACATGGATTAGAAAAGACGGAAAATTTGAACTTTCATTTCAGAAATATTATCGGATAGCCTGTACCTCTTCTCCAACTCCATAAAAAGCACATGTTATAAACGTAAAACAAAAAATCCTGTTTATGTAAATTTAACACATCTTTGTGCTGTATGCAGGAAGAACTTAAAGGTGAGAAAACAGACAATAAAACTGATTAGGGCAGGGACCACAGAAAATATCCCTAAGAATTCGTATTAGGCACGGCATTCAAATATTTACCACATTTAAATCAAAGAATAAATGAATAAATGAACAACACAGATCTTGATTTGAAAGATCTTAAAATCTAACAGAGGGGTTTTGAATGAATCCCTTGATGAATTATCAAGGAGGAAGTAGGTCCTTTATCTGGGAGAGGATGAGGCTCTTATGTCAATTTAGAGGTATATTTCAAAAAAATCTGGCATTTACTCTTGACAAATAAAATATATATCTACATATTTTTTTAAAAACTGGCAACAGTGAAGAATGGATTTGTGAAAGAAGAGACCATTAGTAGGGAAGCCAGTTAGAAAGCTCTTCAAGGTGGGCACCTGGGTAGCTCAGTTGGTTAAGCAACTGCCTTTCGCTCAGGTCATGATCCCAGGGTCCTGGGATGAAGTCCCATATGGGGCTCACCGCTCAGTGGGGAGCCTGCTTCCCCCTCTCCCTCTGCCTCTCCCCACACACACCTGTGCTCTCTCTCTGTCTAATAAATAAATAAAATCTTAAAAAAAAACTCTTCAAGGTAAGAGGTATAGTTTAACCTTAGCTAGAGGCAACAAGATCTGAAAGGGAGATGAGCATTAAAGATACAATAGAGACAGAACTTATAGAATGTTTGTGGCAAATGGACATGAAGCAGTCAAACACGACAGCATTTTCAAACCTGGGTGATTGGAAGAATGGTAACATCAACATAAAGAAGGAAGTAAGAAGGTTACAGTTGCACGAGGGTTGAGTATAGCTCTAAATAAATTTCATTTTAATTACGTATCTAACAACTAAATAGAGGAATAAGGGACTGGTGTCTTACCTACCTCATAGTTAAATATCAATCTATTTAAGAAATCAGAAATTTAGATGGACTCTGGACTCTTTTTTTTTTTTTTTTTTTTAGATTTTATTTATTTGTCAGAGAGGGAGAGAGAGTGAGCGAGCACAGGCAGACAGAATGGCAGGCAGAGGCAGAGGGAGAAGCAGGCTCCCCGCCGAGCAAGGAGCCCGATGTGGGACTCGATCCCAGGACGCTAGGATCATGACCTGAGCCGAAGGCAGCTGCTTAACCAACTGAGCCACCCAGGCGTCCCGGGACTCTGGACTCTTAACACTCATTATCTTTCCATTCTTTCCACTAGTTACAACACATGGCATCAACATTTCTTTGGTAATAATAATAGTAAAAATACCTTAGAATAGAATCTGAAATACAAAATAAAGATTCTAGCGCAATGTTACATCTTTCACTTTGTTAAAAATAATTGGGAAACACCTCTGATTCAATCCATAAGTGAAAATTAAAAATAAATATTGAATTTAAATTCAGTTGTAACATACAAAGATTTAGCTTTGTAAACTACATGATGGATTAAAAGCTCAGTTGAGAACTCTGACATACACTGAAAATTGAAGTTGTTTCAGGGTAAAAGCTATCTAATATAGGAATTTTATTTCTTTGTGTACCCCCAAAAGCACTGTGACATATATAAGATCAAGGTGAAAAAAAAAATGAGTGAGGTAAATTTTAACCTCTAAACTCAATCACGTCTCCTTACCACATGATCAGACATCATCCCAAACTACTTCCTCAGATTTACTCAATAATCTCATTGAAATTATTTATTTAATGTCTGCCTTCTTCCCTAGACTGGAAAGTCTATGAAGGTGATAGAAAGAACCATGGCTTTTGAGATACTTACAATACAGGAACTGACATTCAATTTAAAAATTGCAATACAGCACGGTAAAGATATACAGAATATAGAGATTTATATTCTATCTACCTCTATATATAGAGGATGGAAAGTCAAAGCATATATTTCCAGTCTAGCCAGACTTCTTAGAAAGCTCCTTGCCAGATGAAACCTCATAGTTGGTCCATTAAATGGATAAGTCAGTAATTGTAAAAATTATAGTCCCATATCCTTAAAGATTTTAATTGAAACACGTACATATACATTCATTTACAAATCTTTTCATACAGGGCTAATGACATACATTTTATGTGGGCCCCCTCCTGAGTTGGGGTCCTCTTTCTTGTAGAAGCCAGGCCCACCATGACCCAACATCCATGATTTCCATTTACAGTTTCTATTAATGGAGAGAGAACTTAAAAGGACTTCAAACATAATATGACTATGGAAGTTATTAGATCACTGGTCTGTCTACCATGACATAAAAAGCTTGTGCCAGAATGTAAATTAATGCACTTCTTTCAAGGACAAAGTGTTACCATGAAAAAAAAAAAGTCCCCTGAACAAAACAGTGTGCTTCGTGATGTGGCTAATTTACATTTCAGTGTGAGCTCACTTCCTTGAGAACGACTAATAGCTGGCCCAGGAACTTGCACTGCTTTGGACTTTGATGATCTCCAACACACACCCACCCCTAACCCTGCCCCCATCCCGTCCACAGTTGTCCAGCCTTCCTCAAATTCAAGAGCGAATTTATTAAGAACTCTTTTATACTGAGATGTCCTGGAGCATTCAGCTTAATTTTCACAGAATGACTTTTCTTCATACTCATTAATTAACATGTTTACAAATGCTTCATAATTTTTAGAAGGCGGCCAACTGTTAAAAACGGGTTTGTAGGGGTGCCTGGGTGGCTCAGTGGGTTAAAGCCTCTGCCTTCGGCTCAGGTCATGATCCCAGGGTCCTGGGATCGAGCCCCGCATCAGGCTCTCTGCTCAGCATGGAGCCTGCTTCCCCTTCTCTCTCTGCCTGCCTCTCTGCCTACTTGTGATCTCTGTCTGTCAAATAAATAAATAAAATCTTTAAAAAAAAAAAAAGAAACTATTAAAAAAAACCGGGTTTGTAAATAAACACAACCAATTTTCGGTGAGTACCCAAATCATTAGGTAAACAGAGAGTTGTGCCCCAGCATTGGGCACCCTATTTAGCTGTGAGCATTTAGTTGGCCCTGGGGATCAGTAAGGACAATTTACAGAGAGAAGAGAGAGCACGAGGTTACAGCTATGAATCAGTTCAGAGGAAGCCAGTTGAGGGTACTTCTGCTGTTATTTTCCCACATTATTACTTATTAATGGTAGCCTAAGTGATAGAGCAGAAAGCTGGAGTCAGTACTAAGCCACTCACCAGCTAGCTGTATAATTCGGGCAAATCACCTCTTGGGTCTTCAGTTTTCTTTTTGGTTAAATGGGATTAAGTAAATAGCACAGGCAACTATTAAGGATTTGGATTTCTAATAGCAGCTATTATTTCCTAAGTGCATATGTGCATGAGAATACATGAAGTCTCTATACTGAATGGGTCTTTTGTCATCTCACACACTCTGGCAAACGGGTCATTCCTCTCCCCCCTTCCATATGAGGACACTGAAGTCAAGTGAGGTTACAGATATCTGCTGAGTAGCAGAGTTCGTGAAGCCAGGATTGACTCTAAAGGCCACACACTTTCAAGTATAACACATGGCTTCATGCTTATAAAATATTCTCATTTGGAACTCTTAACTACCGTGTGAGAAGGTAGAGTACACATTTATCCCCACTGTCCGAAATGGAAAGCAGATTCCCAATATGGCTGACTTGTTCAAGGTTACATATCAAGGAATAGTAGGGCAGACTTAAATTCTTTACGAAAAAGATCTGACCAAAATAAAAGCAAATAAGGCACAGAGAGAGAGAGAGAGAAAAAACAGTCCTTAACGAAAACATCACTCCTAATTTAGCAAAATACTAAGTTCATCATAATTGCCATTAAACGCCAAAGTGGTCTTTATTTCTGAAGTACAAGAGCCTCCCGGATTTCTCCCCACTTGACTCCTTCCCAATTTCTGTCACTAATTCTTATAGGGCAAAGTGCAGATCCACAGTAATATGTATCGAAAGTATCTTTTCATTCCTCAACTGCTTATTGGTACTAATATCTGGTAGTAAAGCAAGCAACATTTAAAAAAATATAAGTTAAACTAATATTATATGGCCTTCTTATCCCTGAACTCATCTGTAACAGTTATCACAGTTGATACTATGAAGACTACAGCGTAATTATAACAAAAGGTTTACTTTTTTAAAAAGCCCTTTCACTTGATGATAGGTTAAAAAAAAAAAAAAAAAGATTTTCTTGCCACCCACTCTTAGATTTTGTGAATTTTGGTATATATTTGCTGTGGCACGAGGATGAAGACTGTCATGCCATCGAGATAATGGCAAACCACACAGCCCTACTGATCCTTTAAGGCTGGCATGTGCTGTGACACCCAAATGTCTTATGTGCCATAAAAAGTAATAATCTGGATAACCATCGGTTTGTCTTTTACTGACCTGAACCAAACCCAGTATTTCTATCTTCTGTGTAGCTTTATGGTGATGGAGGGAAATACAGGAATGTCAGTACTCTCTAGACACAAATATAATCAAGGAAAATTAGCTGAGTTCTCTGTATACATAATGAGCCAATCACAGATCAAGTTGAGTCTGCTGCAGAACCAATCAGATTTTATATGTTGTGTATTATCTGGAACAGCAAAATTTGGGTAAGGGTAGTCAAGGGCAATGTAAGCAATAGAGAAAAATGTGAAGCACTGTTTCTCAGCTTCCTATAATTAGAAACAGTTAATCAATACAAATGTTACACCAGTTAACCATGATAAAGAAATTCCCTGGCTTGCCCTACAGCTAGACATTAAAAAAAAAAAAAAAAAAAAAAAAAAGCCACCAATTCATTCTATAATTCAACTCCAGCAAAAAGCAAAATGAGTTATGTCAGTAAGTCAAATGGCCATCAGTGGACCAGTGGAGGCTAAATTTATTTCTCAGTGTTAATTCAGTATTGTTATAAGGCAGGTCAGAGCAGGCCTCCCAAATCCCCCATCCCTGGGGTGGGGGGGGGATGTGAGAAATTTAGGATGAATGGGTCAGGCCCCTCCAAAGCACCATGCCGAATCTGTCCAGCGATTCTAAACTCCTGTGGAGCAGAAGCATTGGGTGTTCCTTCTTTCTGCTTATCATAAAATATCTCCCCAAAGAAAGGCAAATATTAAGTAAAAGTGAACCCACCAGGGACACCTGGGTGGCTCAGTTGGTTTAGCCACTGCCTTCAGCTCGGGTTGTGATCCCAGGGTTCTGGGATGGAGTCGCACATCGGGTTCCTTGATGGGTGGGGAGCCTGCTTCTCTCTCTGCCTCTGCCTGCCGCTCTGCCTGCAGCTCTGCCTGCTTGAGCTCTTTCTCTCTGACAAATAAATAAATAAATAAAATCTTTAAAGAAAAAAAAAAAAAAGGTGAACCAACCAGCCTCAGTCTAAATCTCTCCTCCACTCTTCATACTATAGCCAAAGGAAAGTCCTGAAGTCCAACTCATGACCATATTACTTTTACTTAAAGCTTTTGTTTTCAATCACCGACAAGCTCAATAAAAGCCGAGATCTGTGGGATGGAAACCAGTGTTTCTAACAATCTAGGGTTCTTGCTACCTTTCCGGCCTTGCTTTCCTCTCAACTTCTCTTCCTATGTCACATTTTTTTTTTTCTCACATAAAAGGAGTTAAAACACACCACATCAAAGGAAGCAAATGAATATTACTGAATACTTCCCAAATGAAAAGGGCTATGGAAGATACTACGGATAATATGAGTGTGAGTGGAGTTAAATCTCATTCCCTTCTGCATTTAACCTTCAGTTAACTCTCTTATCCCTGCTCCCTGGTGATCTGATAGAAGTAGGTAGGCCAACTATGTTACCAGGCAACATTGCTTATAGTAAAAATGATTAGTAAACTTGCACCTGGACTCAGAGGAACTATAAATAAACTACAAATACCTCATAGGAAGCCACAGCTTTCTCTTCCTTGAGTGTGACAGCTCTCGTGATTGTCATATCCCTTATGGGGCCCCTGGAAGCTAAGTCGATGGGAGCTGTATGGTATATGGTCTCCTGGGAGACACAAAATTTTTTTAAACCAAGAGAGCTCCTGCATCTACCTTGTGTGAGCTTTCTCTCCTTCAGCCGAGCTCTCCCTCGGAGCGAGGACTCCCAGATGGCTTTAGGAACTGCTTCCCCGGACTGCTGTGAGGATCCCAACCACTGAGGAGGAACATCTGATGCTGCCTTCCTGGCAAGCTGTGGTTCCTGCCTACTACCCTTCTAAGTAAACAAGCCTATGGTAGTTTTCTGTTGAGCTGAACCCAGAAAGACCCGTCCATTTGCATAGCAATAAGAGTAAAAGAATGCCTTAAAACGGCGTTCCAGATGTTCTACAATCTGTACCCAAACTCCTCCCTCTCTGTCTGCTCTTTTAGATTAATGTATATCCCTGACAAATCAAATACACAGCCTTTACTCACTCTCTCTGTTATTATTCCTTTTCTGGGGAGCCTGTGTTTCGGGGAACATATACTACCTCCCTTTAGTCCATTCCTTCAGCCATCTGCTGAGATGAAGCTATCGGTATTCACAACCAGAGAGAAAGGAAATACTGGGTAGGTAAAAAATGCAAGGGAACTTTGCTAAGAGAAGCTAAGTGTACACACTTACAGAAAACGAATGGAAATTTACTGAGAATAAAAAATAGGTTGAAGTTGGTGGAGAGATATGGCAATAGCATGCTGAAGTGTAAAATGTCCAGATAGAGTTATCAAGACCAATTGTAGAAAAGAGCAGAGCAAGGCAGTATATCGAATGCTCCCTTTTTTCCCCACATTATTAGCCATGGGGAGAAACCCAGATGGGCATCAAAAGCAGGTGACTTGTAAGAGTTAGATGATTCAGTAATCCTTGGGAGAGGGAGAAGAGATGGAGGAAAGGATTACAAAGGAGATGGGGTTTAACAGCAGTTCAGGTAAGGGACAGTGTTGGTACAAGTGCCCCAACTCTACCTTCTTACCCCATTATCCTCATCAGCCTGCCCAGTAGAATTTGCAAGCTCATGTTAATTGTGTCATAGAACTTCCATTGGCATCACAGCTTTCTTTAATCCCAAACTATCAGAACCACCTCCTTTATTACAAAGTTGCCGAATACCCTAACTTTTTATACGTTAGGGTCAACTCCATGATTTCTGAACTCTGCCTGTGGTAAACTTAAGATGTAATAAAGATGTGGCACTTAGACAAAAACATCAGTTCTTCTGGACTTGCTAAAGGCTCTAGTAGGTTTTTTTTTTTTTTTTTTTAAGATTTTATTTATTTATTTGACAGAGATCACAAGTAGGCAGAGAGGCAGGCGGGGTAGGGGGGGGGAAGCAGCTCCCTGCTGAGCAGAGAGCCCGATGCGGGGCTCGATCCCAGGACCCTGAGATCATGACCTGAGCTGAAGGCAGAGGCTTAACCCACTGAGCCACCCAGGTGCCCCTCTAATAGGTTTTCTTGAAGTGTGTGAATTCTTAGGTTAAAACACCCATTTGAAAGCAAAATAAAGAAAATCAGTCAACAGAGAAAAAGAGGAATGAAGTACACTCGCAGAGAGACACTAGCAAGGTATCATAGAGATATAGAGAAGGAAAGCAGCTCGTTTTTTTTTTTTTTGAAGATTTTATTTATTTATTAGAGAGAAAGTGAGAGACAGCACAGGGGGAGGGGGGAGGGGGAGACAGAGGGGATGGGGCAGAGGGAGAAGCAGACTCCCCCTTGAGCAGAGCCCAGTCTGGCTTGACCCCAGGACCCTGGGATCATGACCTGAGCTGAAGGCAGCCCCTTAACCAACTGAGCCAACGAGGCGAGGCGCCCCTTCAGCTCCCAACTTTCTGTTACTGATGTCAGTTGGTTCTGAGACTGAGCTGTATTCCCTGCTCTTGGACTCTGTGACATAAAGCTGTATCTTTCTTTTAACAAAACACTCTTTTTGGTTAAGCTAGTTTAATTTGTCACCAAAAAGTCCCTAACCCAGAAACAGAGATTGGGGCAAAGTGTATATATAATCAGGTTTTATCATATTGAAAGATTCTGTTAATGTCGTTTTAAAGAGAAAGAGAGAACTCAATTATAGTTATTTTATTTGGGGCTGTTAATTTCCCATTCATCTTTTTACTCTCACAGGATCTAACATAGTGCCTTATACACACCACATTTAACACATTTAAATGTTTATAGAATGAAAAAATAAATGTTTATTGAAGGAGCCTATAATTAGAAAAGAATGAAATCTATTTGGTCAAAATAGTTTGCCTAATTATGGAGTCTTCGAAAGCATTTCATTTCTAATTAATAAAAAATATTCTTTGCAATTCTCATTAGCATAATTCTATGATTAAACACACATACATACACACAAAAAATGCTGTATTCTGTGCTCTAAATACTAAAAGCATAATTTGGATTTCATTTATTCAGATTTTGTTAACTCATGGGACTGTAAAGCCTGCTAAGTGTAGTCATTAAGACTACCAGCAGACTCTTACAGTTCTCCTCCTTCTGCGTACAGGATAGAACTGCATTTCTCAACCTCCTTGAAGTTGGATGTAGCCATGATTTCTTTGGCCATTAAAATGGCAGTGGAGGGGCGCCTGGGTGGCTCAGAGGGTTAAAGCCTCTGCCTTCGGCTCAGGTCATGATCCCGGGGCCCTGGGATCGAGCCCCACATCGGGCTCTCTCCTTGGTGGGGAGCCTGCTTCCTCCTCTCTCTCTCTCTCTGTCTGCCTCTCTGCCTACTTGTGATCTCTCTCTGTCGAATGAATAAAATCTTTTAAAAAAAAAAAAAAAAAAAATGGCAGTGGAGGGCGCCTGGGTGGCTCAGTAGGTTAAGCTGCTGCCTTCGGCTCGGGTCATGATCTCAGGGTCCTGGGATCGAGTCCCGCATCGGGCTCTCTGCTCAGTGGGGAGCCTGCTTTCCCCCCTCTCTCTGCCTGCCTCTCTGCCTACCTGTGATCTCTCTCTGTCAAATAAATAAATAGAATCTTTAAAAAAATAAAAAAAATTTTTAAAAATGGCAGTGAAGTTACACATGTCCCTTCCACGTAGAAGCCTTTAAGAGCCAAGGTGCAATTCATCACCGCCTGCCACCCCTCAGCCCTAACAATTGTGGAAGCCTTTGTTGAGAGCGAGCCTCTGCTAAACTGGGGCTCCGAATGACCACCTGGAACCGAGTTCTCATGTTGACGCTAACTGCACACGTCCTGTAACTAAGAAACAAACCTTTTTCTAAACCACTGAGATGTGAAGGTCTTCTGTTACAATAGACTAATTCACCATACCTGGCATATTCAGCAAACACTTCTCTCATACATGGAGTAAAAACAAGGACTAGCTCTGGCCTTTAATTTGCCTTCAGAATAGTAACATTCTGTATAGCACTGCAACATTTATAGAAATGCTTTCTTAGAGCAGTGCACCTCATCTTCCAGACTCTCAAAATCCAAACACAGCAACTGAACGGAGTCAGATTCATTTTTGGACCAATCCCTCCTTCTCTCAATTCCCACTACCTGCTATCTGAAACTCAGGGACCAAATATATTTGGAGGAGGTGCTATTCCTTGCCTTTCAAACCCTTGCAATCTGAACTCAGGAGTGAAAAAAAAATTTAGACATTAAAGGATCCTTGATCATTATTTTATTGGTTCCCTTAAAGCTGTTTTGCTACTACAATACCTCTTAGACCTTCAATGTCTGTTGAATGAGCTGTGTGCTATCATCATTCTAATTTTACAAACAAGGAAAAAGATTTAGGGAGGTTCATAAACTTGCTGGGAACCTTACACATTAGCGGCACAATCCCAGATTTTCGGGTTTCAAATCCCTTGCTCTCTCCATTTCCACTATGTACCATGCTTTCTAAGGTCTCTCACAGCTACAGATTTCCAGGATTTGATACTAAATTAATAATATCAATAGTGTTGTGATTTTTTTTAAAAACCATGCTAATCACATATTTACATCCAAGAATAATTAAGGTCATTCTTTAAGTAATTCTACTTGGCTGAACATAGTCTAATTCAGAATCCTGAGTGCCCTGAAGCACAGAACATGAAGAAATCTTAGAGATCACTTGGTCCTAGAGGCATATTGCAGAACAATGAAGAACTAGGAAAGAATTCAGGGGGAAGGTAGCCTTTTCTTTTGACATACAGTCTACTTAAAATTCTGACTTTTAGATTATCTTCACTTTGGTTCTTACCACATCAGCTAACCTAAAACTCTTTGCTCTCCCAATTTTTATCAAACCTCAATTTAAGAAATACTTGTGAAGGATTGCCTGTCCATCCATTTCTATAGGTTCAGTGGTTCTCAACAGTCAAATAAATTTGGAAAAGGTCACTGAATATAGCCTCCTTTAAAAGAGTCATCTTTCACATTAGTCAAGAAATTGAGTAAAAAACTACTGAAATTGGTCTAACCCAGCTATTTCAAAGTTATATGAGTTTAGACTCTTATTTCAAGAAATAAACTATTGATTGTCACTTCTTAGAACAGTTTGGGAAATACTGTTCTAGTTAATTCTGAAATGTTATGACTGGATCAAGTTAAGCCTTCAGGGAACTTATCTCTAGAGTTTTATTCCTGCCCTACATTAATGAACACTGTCTAAAATTCTTTATTTTCTGTAGGGATTTTTTTTTCTTTTTAAGATTTTATTTATTTGACACTGAGAGCAAGAGAGTGAGAGAGCAAGCACAAGCAGCGGGAGTGGGAGAGGGAGAAGCAGGCTCCCTGCACAGCAGGGAGCCCGAAGTGGGGGCTAGATCCTGGGATGCTGGGATCATGACCTGAGGGAAAGGCAGATGCTTCGCCTACTGAATTACCCAGGCACCCCTGTAGGTATTTTTTTTAAAAGATGTTGCCAACTGCATCATACAATCTAATCTCCCTTTTTATTAGGGCCCACTAGAGAATACTCTTCTCAGGCCTCATCACCAGAAAATGCCCTCCTTAGGCAGAACTGGTTTGTTTTTATATTTTAAGCAAAAACACACTGAAACTTATTTTATCCCCTTACCCCCTTTTTCCTGCTGCTGTGAAGCCCAGAGCCAAAACTGTGACTCACTTTTAGTACAGGATCTTACAGTATGCACTTGGGGTTATCTTATCTCTTGACTTTGTTTCCTTTTTTTCCTGCTCTGCCTCAATTTTATCATTCAGTTTTGTTTGATCCCTTCGTACCATATGGACACTAAATGGCTTCAAATCAGTTTTGGAACTCTATGCTGTATGCATTAGTCCTATCTTCTTACTAGTTTCATATTCATTTTTCCCTACCTGCCCCATTACCCAAAAATATCAGTGTATTCACTTTTCTGTAAAAGTATAATTATGATACCAATAGAACATACACATTCACAATATAACCAAATCCGCAGATGCTTAAAACCAGAAAATTAGACATTATTGTTCTTTTAATGGTCTAATAACCAAAACAACTTGTTAAATCTGTGTTCTGAACGGAAGGAGAATTACCATTTATTGTGTACCACTAACTGCCAGGCACTTAATATACAACAGTTCCACTTTTTGAAGGATGAAGCAAGGGCATTTGCATATACACAATTTCTGAAAGGATGAATTGGAAACTGGTAATATTGGGGGGGGGGAAGATGAAGAAACTGGTATTATTAGTCGGCTGGGGGAGCAGGGGTAGACCGGGGGAGACTCTGTATATATTTCCCTTTTGTAACTTTTGCATTTTGTTAATGTATCAACTATTCCAAAATATTTGTAAAAATCAAATGGGACGATAGTAAAGATGGCAGTTATGCTTTACTCTGCCACCACAAACTTTTTTCATCAGTTTTGGATCCCTGAATACGCACTGAAATGCCCAACGGAGTTTCAAGCAGGCACGCCAGTTTTTATGTAAATAAAGTCCCTTTCTGATTCTCCACTCTTTTGGATGAGGCAATTACTTAAAATAAAAACTGAAGTTGTGATAGCCTGAGGATAACAATGAAAAAAAAAATCCGAAATGGTTTCCAGTTGGTTTTATTAGTGGAAGAGTGCGGGGAGGAAGCAACGCAGTGCACGCCTCAGCCGACCGGCCGCACCACCGCGTCCAGAACTTTGCCCAAGTCCGAGCGCGGCCCACACGCCGCTCGGGACCCCCGGCGCGCGGCGGGGAGCCGGGCCCGGGTTCGAGCCCCGGGCGCGGCTGGGGCAGGTTCCCGCCCGGCCCACCCCTCCGCTCGGAGGCGCCCCGGAGGGCCCCGCCGGACCCCGGCCGTCGAGGCCCCGCGGGAGGGTCGCGTGGGGGCGGGGAGTGGGCCTCGTCGCGCGGCCGACTCGCCGCGGCCCCCTCCCCGACGCCGAGCAGGAAGGCGCACTTACCGCGTCGGGCTCCGGAGGCGGCCGGGGGTCACGGCGGGTGGGGGCGGCCAGGCGTGAGGCGAGGGGCAGGCGGGGGGCGGGGGCCAGCGGGCCGGGGGCAGGGATGCTCGGCCCCACGGGCGTCCCCAACCCCTCCCCGGCAGCCTCACCCCGCACGCCGGCCGGCCCGGAGCCGGCCACTCCCCCTCCGTCAGGCTGCACCAGGCCGAGGGGCCACGAACCCGTCGGGCAGTCCTGGAGGGGACGGGCGAGCTGGCGAGGGTCGGGCCGGCTCGCCTGTCAGTCTCGGAGCGGCGCGAGCGGCTGCCTGCCCCGCCCCCTCCCGCCAGGCCCCGCCCCCTCCCGCCATGCCCCGCCCCCTCCGCTCCGGGCCGCGTGTCCCGGGAGACCGCCGCCGCGGCGGCTCGCTGGGCGCTTTCTCTCCACCCCCAAAGCGCGGCGCGGGCGGACGGCCTGGGCCGGGGAGGGAGTAGGTGGGGGGAGACGGAGGGAGAGGGAGGGAGGAGGGGTGGGGAGGACAGGAGATGGGAAGGAAGGGCGAGGCGCGGGCTGCGGCTGGGGGCGCTCCTGGGGGAGGGGAGCTCCGTGGGAGAGGGGGTGGTAGACGACAGGCTGGGCGGGGCTCCGGGGCAGGGGGCGGGGCGCGGCGGACCTGCCAAAAATTCCGGTTGTTCCCGCCCCTTCCAGCGGGGATGAGGGGAATTCCTGGGGCTGGAAGTTTAGGAGGAGGCCCCACTTCAGGCAGGAAGACAGCGGGCCTGTCGATTTTGATTCCTTAGAGAACTGCGGCCTAGAGCTTTGAGGCTTTGAGGGAACTCACCAAGAGTTGCCTTTCTTCTCCAACTCCTACAACTCTTCCCCTTCAACAGAATGGTAATTATTGTGTACCAGGTAGTGGGTTTGTGCCAAAGCAGTTATGATCTTCAACTCTGGGACCATAATCCTTGTTTTCCAGTGGTGGGATAATAGGGACGCAAGAGAAGTAGGCTCTCTATTCATTCCAATCGCCAACGTGTATTAAGCAACAACTGTGTGCTAGGTGCTGAGAATAACGAGAATTTACTCAGCGTCTATATACCAAACACATTTTTTTTAATTTTATTTTTTATAAACATATAATATATTTTTATCCCCAGGGGTACAGGTCTGTGAATCACCAGGTTTACACACTTCACAGCACTCACCATAGCACATACCCTCCCCAATGTCCATAATCCCACCCCCCCTCTCCCAACCCCCCTCCCCCCATCAACCCCCAGTTTGTTTTGTGAGATTAAGAGTCACTTATTATACCAAACACATATTTAAAGGGCTTTACATATAATAAGTCTTGGGCGAAACAGCTAAGGTCTCTGCCCTGTCCCCACCCTCCCCACCGTGGAGCTCATGGTGGAAAAAGGAAGGAAGGAGTTTCCTTAGTTTGTCTCAGTGATGTGTAAAAGAAATGTCTACCTGCTTTAGGTTCTCAAGAGTAATGCCTGTGTTCATTATTGGCAGATTCCGTGTTTGCTACTTTGAGCTAGCGGTATGCTGTCCTTGAGCATGGAATGTGGTCATTCTCCCCCACAAAATGAAGGAGAATTTGCTTAGATCTTCAGTATGTCTCCACAATAAAAGTCCAGCACAAGCAAGTGGTCCAGAAACTGATGGATCAAATCATTAACAGAACAACTTGGGCCAATTATGGTACCTGCCTGGGCTGGGTGGGAGATCTCTTTAGGGATCTATTTTGTAACCTCCGGCTGGAGGAAGTGGTTAACAAAAGGCAACATATAAAACAATGAAGCATTGACAGGGACTGCCAGCTCAAAGGGAAGCGGATGGGCCTACTTAGAACTGTTACAATCAGGAAAAGACACATCACAGAATCTACCACCAAGGGCTCAGGTCACAAAGCACAGGATATATTTTTTAGAAAGCTCAGTGGTTGTAACTTCCACCCAACCCCATCCCCTTTGCCACCACACCTCCACGCACAAACAAAAATTACTTCAGTGCCATGATTTTTAAATACGAAGACAGTTGTGTAAACCCTTGCCCTGAATTTTTGGGATTTGGTTCCGTTTTTCTGCCCTTATTTGATTTTTTTCAGTGTTAACGTTTGTGCACAGTAACAGCAAATGACATTCTGCTCATAGTTATTTTGTCCCCCCTCTCATTTGTTGTTCAGTTTTGGAATTTTAATTCAGCCTTTCTCTTTGGGCTTTATATAGTGAGAAAGATTAGAAAAACATTGCATTCAGTTCAGATTACAGTCACAGTAAAAAAAAAAATGAATCCTAATTTAAGACAGGAATTCCTATAAACCCTTCCCTTTTTTTTTTTATGTCAAATATATGGTTAGTTTGTCTCAAAATCTCTTCTCTTCCACTTACTCATCTGTATTTTCAGCTTATTTGCTCTACCACCCCTATAAAAGCAAATGGAATAAAACATTCCCCATGACCTGGGGACCTCAGCACCCACCTTGCTCTTTCTCAGGCTGTTCCCCACACTGACTCCTGCCAACATTCCAAGCACTTACCAGTGAAGCTTTTGCTGCTCCTCCGTCTGGAAGGCTATCAGCTAATCACGTGACTGCCTCTCTTTTCCTTCATGTCACCTTTCCTGACCTATGTAAACCTGCAAACTGTGCCTTAACCCCCACTCTCTGGCTACTCATTTCTCAGCAGATAGCACCACCTTACACACACACACACACACACACACACACACACACACACACATATCTATATATAGATATAGATATCTATATCTATATATATCTCTGTCTCTATTCCCTCTAGAATGTGAACTCCATAAGAACAGAATCCTGTCTCCTTGGTTCAGTGGCACATCTTGTGTCTATTACTTCTCACGTCTGTCACGTAGTAGATACTCAAAAAATAGTTATGAATGAATGAACAGCTTCACATAGGAAAGATAGTGTGTGTTCCTTTTTGTAATAGCCAAAGGGCTTTCATGCAATTTACCTTATAACTGAGTCATAGGCCTTAGATGTATTAATAAGGTTGAAAATAAAGCCGTTTCACCCTACTTAAAATTAGTATTTGAAATAGCTGTTTTTTAAATCTCCTATTCTGGCATTCTACCAAGGAACAGAATTTGATAAAGCGTTCACAGCTAAGAATTCATGCTGACATTTTACAACTTGGCCCATAAATGGATCCATGGAATCAGAGAGTAATGATGGTTCAGTAAATCCTTTCAAAGGCTTAATGTTTTTCCCTGAGATGAAACAATGTAGCAGGGATCAGAAGTGGAATAATTGGACTTAAATTTGATTACTGATAACTTGATAGATGGTATTAATGTTCCTTGGTCAGTACTCTAATAATTTTAATTGATAATCATGTTGTTGAAGTTAACAATGTTTTAATCTGGTTAAACAGCAGTTCTGATAGATAGCAAACAGAATTTAACCGTAATGTGTAGACAGCTTTAATAAAGAAATGGAGTGTCTTTATATATTCTGCCCTGATTACCAGTTAGTGTGGGTGTGGGAGGGGGATTAGAGGTTTAAGTATCATTAAATACAGTGTCTGTGTTCAAAATCTGGATCCCAGGGATGGGATGTCTTTTAGAGGATTTAGGATTTCTTTTTTTTAATTTTTTTTATTAACATATAATGTATTATTAGCCCAGGGGTACAGGTCTGTGAATCCTTAGGCTTACACACTTCACAGCACTCACCATAGCTCATACCCTCCCCAGTGTCCATCACCCAACCACCCTCTCCCTACTCCCCACCCCCCACCACAATGCTCAGTTTGTTTTGTGAGATTAAGAGTCTCTTTCGGTTTGTCTCCCTCCCGATCCCTTTAAAAGTACTGCTGCTGTCCATGTTGTGGCATGAAACAGCCTCCTATGAAAATATGGAGCTTTAAAAGGCAGGGGCAGATCATACCCCCGGAAGAAGAATTTCCGTGTTGACAGAGTCAAGCGGCCAAGTAAACCTAACTCAAACTTTATCCCCTTGAAGTTTACCTCAGATTTTCACTCTGGTTTCTCTTGGTTCCCCAGGGTAATTCATTCCCCTTTTAGTGTAGTTTAAACCACAAAAATGATGGGGAGGGTGGTGTGGAGTGGGATGGGGCGCACAGAGAAAGGATGAAAAAAAGAAAAGCCTCCTCAGCTTCCTTTACCAGAGTCAAGCCAATCTAGAATGTTTACTATGAACTTTCCTAGAATTTAAAGGAGAAGGAAAATGAAATTGTTAGGGAAAGTGAAGCAACATACATAATTCCATTTAATTGTTAAGTGGCTCTTTTGCCAGTTTCTATTCTTCTAGGAACAAATATCTGTCCTCAAAGGGCAGGTACAAATTTGCAGTCATTCTCCCTAGTTTCCTCCCCTCTTGGCTCCCTTTCTTTCTCCACATGTTAGGTAACTTTTCTATCTTTCCAGTGGGGGCCATCAAGCCTGTCTCAGTCAGAGCCAAAGCTAAAAGCCTCATTTGTACTGTTCAATTCCTACCTGTGGTTCCCAGGGATACAGCATGGTCCCAGTCCATTCATAAGACTTGGGGGCTGACACTATATATGATCTCCTTCCTCAGGTGGCAAAGGTCATACCAGCCTACTGTCAGGCCACGCCCATCATTCCCCAGAATGGCTCTGGTGCTGGGCACAAGGGGAAGGAATGTGCATTCTTTCATGCACATATTTCCATCCACCCATACGTAAGTAGCCCTCCTACAATTAATCAGGCCACATTCTCTGACTGGAAAAAAGGTTTTCGTAAAACAACTTTAAACACTTCCTGCCAGTCCCCTCGACCTTTGTAAAAATCACAAACCTGGTTCTGTTCATTCACCAGGACCCTGCTTAACACACTTTGGTGACTCTTCATTGTCTTCAAGGTAAAGGTCAAATGTCTTAGCATGGTTGTAAGATCCCTCATAATCTAACTCTTCTCTGTCTCCCCAGGCCTGTGCCCATGGCTGTGTCCGGTATGTGTTGTTTCTTTCACAATTATTATTTTTAAATATGTTCCTTCCATCTGGACTATCCTACCTTTCCAATCCCTACTTGTTTAGGTCCTTCAAGACTCAGCTTAAGGGCCACCACCTCTGGCAATCTTTATCCTTATCTCACCAGGTTGAATGTGTTCCTCCACTGTATTCACATAATACTGCAGGGGAGGAAAATAATTTTCCCTCTACCCTTGTAAGGTTCTTGGCTGAGACACTCCCTTTAATAAAAGATTAGTAGGAGAATAACAAACTAATATGTATACCTCCTGTATGCATGGGAAATACCCAGGAAAACTGAGTAACTACCCCACATCGCCCCCACTACCTTAAAGACCATCTCCAGCCAAAGACAAGAGATGTTAATGCCACTTGGTGGGTTGGGTAGCAGTTTCTCGATGGACTGTGAACATTGGCTAACTTGTTTTTCTTCCTTACTAGTGAATGGATAAATGGATGGATGGATGAATGCATGAATGAATGAACGAAAAAAAAATACTCCTTGCCTATGAAGCCTTGAAAAGTAACAATTTATTAGAGATGGCCATTTTTTCCTCTGATCACTATAACATACACAAGCAGGAACTTTCCTCTAATTTACAGCATTAGACTTGCCAGTTTCATGAAAATTTACAAGGTCCTTAATTTAGGATTCCATAAACTTCAAAGGAAAAGGAATGAACACAAAGTACTTATATATTTTTTTGCATTAAAAATATTATTTCAGCATTTCAATGTACTTTACTTTTAGAAAATAACAGTTTTATTGCTTTTACTTTTAAAAAAATAACAGTTGCAAGGCTACAAATGGATGTCGATTTCTTATGAGTTAAAAAACCTATTCCAGGGTGTATCTTCATATTTGATATATGACTTCCTGATTCACCAACAGACAGGAACCACTCAATCTGGCTTCCATTGTAATGTTCTTGGAGCACAAGTTCATAACCACTAGACAAGGTTTGTCACTGTGCTGATGGCGTACTTATGGAACATTTATTCAGCAACACTCACCAGCTGCGATGGAGAGGCCCACAGCGTAGGAGATACTGTGTTGCTTGTTACAGAGGCAAGAACAAACCAAGATGAATCAGACGGATAAGTAAACTGAAAAGTCCTTATCAGTCATGATGCTTCCCCTTCCTCCTCCATTTTGTTCAGCTTTTTATTATTTATTTATTTTTTTAATATTTTATTTATTTGACAGAGAGAAATCACAACTAGGCAGAGAGGCAGGCAGAGAGAGAGGAGGAAACAGGCTCCCTGCGGAGCAGAGAGCCCGATGCGGGGCTTGATCCCAGGACCCCGGGATCATGACCTGAGCCGAAGGCAGAGGCTTTAACCCACTGAGCCACCCAGGCGCCCCATTGTTCATCTTTTTAAAAGCACACATGCCTCTATGTTCACACTTACATTCTATATTCAGTGACTATACTTAGCACAGAATTCTCGGGGAGAGATCCTGGCGGAGTAACAAGCAGCTGACCCGAGACTGGAAAGAGTGGGTGAAAAGATGGTGGGATGCGCTACGCACATCAGAAGACACTCCGCGGCCCAAGCAGCACAAAGAGGGGAGAAAATAAGCATTTCATTCTCCTCTCTTAAGAAAATCAAGAAATAACATTGCATACAGAGTCCCCATTAAAAAAAGAGAACATAATCGAGATATTCTTCATGATGTTACAATAAAACAACCTTGACTCTTCTTCACACAACAGAGTCATAGTAATTGCTCTATTAGTATTAGGTCTAATAGGTCCAGCCCGAGATAAAAAGAACTGGCTGTACCAAGAGGGCCCCTCTGAATCTAAGTAATACTATTTCTTGATTTTCTTGGTGGATGGAGGGGAAGAAAATGACATGCATTCATAATTTGACATTGAAATGCCCTCTTGTTACAATCAGCTCTTTTTCCCTCTGACTGGACCTATTGGACCTGATACTTTCAGACTCTGAACAATTGATTTTACTCTATTTCCTGGAGAATCAAAGATTGTTGTATTCTAGCGTTCTGAAGAATGTTTCGATTTGCGCTTTTTTGTCTCTTTATACTTGTAATTAACAAGGACTGCATTCAATGTCAAAGGACTTGCCAGAAACTTTGTTCCCAAAGACTGAAATACTGCAGCAGTTCTAGGGATCAATTCCAGGCTGGTTTCATCCTCATTTTCTTCTCCTCCCCTCTTGCCCCTCTCTTCTATCTGCCCTCCCACTCCCCCTTCTCCTCTCCCTCCTCTTCCTGCTCAGTTCTAGGAATCCATTCCAGGCTGGTTTCATTCTCATCTTCTTCTTCTCTTCCTCCTCCTCCTCTTCCTCCTCCTCCTCCTCCTCCTCCTCCTCCTCCTTCTTCTTCTTCTTCTTTTAAGATTTATTTATTTAATCGAGAGAGAGAGAGCACATATGGGGGGGGGGCTGCTGCAGAGGGAGAGGGAGAGAGCCTTAAGCAGTGCCCGCCATGGGGCTCCATCTCAGGACCTGAGATCAGGACCCTGAGATCATGACCTGAGCCAAAACCAAGAGTGAGCGGCTTAAGTGACTGAGCCACCCAGATGTCCCTGGTTTTCCCTTCTTGCTTCCCCTTTCTGGATGTACTGGCTGGGCACACAAACCTGCCTCATATTCCTTTGAAGGAAAGTGGCCCCACCAGGTTCTGTCCCACATAGACTGATATTTCCATGTGGTAGGTTTTGTTAGTGAACACAGACTCTGTTTTCCTGGCCACGGGTGACTGGTGGTGGGGACAGTGGAGGCAAAGCAACCATGAATGGGCCAGGTGCTGAAGGCCGGACATCTCTGGGGAGGTCTGCCTGTGGAGGCCTTAGGTAGGCTCTGAACCCAGTGGTAGCAGCTCAAACCAGATGCTCGCCAGAGGGGAGGAGAACAAAGAGAAGGCAGCACCATAAACCGTAGCCCGTAGTCTGAGCAATGCTGAGCCCCTCTTCTGCTTCTCTGAGGTTCTGGCTACACTTCCTAGGGCCAACCTGGAAACTTCCAACCTGGCCGCTGAAAGGGTGACCTCCTGGGTACCCTCATGCCCTGGGGTTCTTCGAAACAGCCTCAATGTAGCCACTGAAAGCAAGCAGGGACAGGCCTGGGGTGTTCTCCGGACTGAACCGAGGCTTTGTCTGAATTTCCAGCTCTGGCCCTGGCTCCTCAATGATCTCCGATTCTAAAACAGAAAAAAAAACCTGTGTGGACTAGAGGGGAGGAAAACGATTCCTTTCCTCCCTTCTGGATCTTTGGCTGGCCTAATATTTAAATTGACACAAGACAGATGAACGGGAGACAAACAAATTAAATTTCATACATACTGGAGGTCATAGAAGTATGAGGCTCAAAGAAGAAACCAAAGCCGGCAGCTTTGATATCTTTTAGACAAAGAAACAATTATTTGTGAAGATTGGACAAGGAGTCTGGGTGTGGGGTAGCAAAATAATAAATAAATAACAAGGTTTGTTTATACAGCCTTCTTGGCCCTGTGCTCCCCATCTCTGGCAATAACGATGCCTTCTACCACTCTAGGTGCAAAGACTGTATCCTTCATGTGGGGAATTTATTTCGTGCCTTTGGTGGGGCAAAGGAGGGTCAGAGTGTCCTTCCTGCCCTTAAGTAATTTTAATTGAAAATAATCAATATACCAAAGTGGCATATTTTGGGGCAGTCCATCTTTACTCCCATCAGGAGAGAAAGAGAAAGAAAGTATTTATTGGGATATAATTTACATACAGCAAAATCCACACCTGGGACCGTACAGTTCTAGAACTCTGACTAATGCATACAGTTGTAAACCACCCACGTCAAGCTCTAATCCATATATAGAACATTTCCATCACCTAGAAATTCTCTCCGGCACCTTCGTAGTCAAACTTCCCTCCACCTGCAGCCTCTTGTGGCAACCACTGGTGTATTTTCTGTCGCTGTGGTTTGGCCTTTTCCCTCGTGTCATATAAATGGATCGTACAAGATCTTTCACATTCTTATTTAAAGCAGTATATGCCCTGCCGGACTCTCTGTCGGCACATTATATTTTGCCTTTTTTTTTTTCCATAACAGTTAACATTATCTGAAAATAAACTGTTGTCATTATTTGATTATTGTCTGTCACTGGGATGTACACTCCCACCAGAATGTGAGTTCAAAGACCTTGTCTTCATTTGCTACTTCATCTCCAGGGCTCAGGACGCTGCCTGACATCATGGAGACGTTCGGTAAATATTTGAAGAATGAACCGCAAAATGCACAAGGACGTTGGAACTTCCCAAAACCCTCTCCAGACGGAGGCCGACTTCATTAATAAGAGATTATCTCCTCCCACAAAATGTGTTAATCCCAGCATCCCTGTTTTGCCAAAGTAGTTTATCCGCAAGCAACACAACCAGAAGTCATTTGGCTGATCCCGATTATGAATTGTCTTTTAAATGCACTTTCTGGGTGATGAGATTACCTGGAATAGAGCTCATCTGAAGTGAGTAAAACGGAAATAATGATTTCATAGGGTTGTCAGGGGGATGAAACGACTTGATGGAAGTGTAGCTAAGGCGCCATGGTTCTCAGGTGGAAGCTAATTGGTCCCCACGGAAACAGCTGGTAAGGTCTGGAGATATTTGTTGTTGTTGTTGTCAAAACTGGGCTAGGGAGTTGCTACTGGCATCTGCTGGTAAGTGCCCAACAAAGAACAGGACAGCACCCCCTACAAACAGACTTATCCAGCCCAGAATGTCGGTAGTGCTCCCCGTGAGAAATCTGGGCACATGGTAAGGGCTGTGTTTGTTTTGTTATTATCATTATTGTTTTATAAGTGACAATTCCTGACAAGTGTTCTCATACAGTCTGAGGGTGGGGGGATAGCACAGGGGTTGAAAGCATTAAGTCTGCAGGGATACTTTCTGGGTTTGAAGCCAGAGCTTTACTTTGTGTTAACAATGTGATTTAGAGCACTTTCTTGACTTTTCTTTTCTTTCTTTCTTTTTTTTTTAATATGCAGGGAGCCCAATGTGGGACTCGATCCAAAGACTCCAGGATCATGACCCGAGCCAAAAGCAGATGCTTAACCAACTGAGCCACCCAGGCGTCCACTTTCTTGACTTTTCAATGCCTAATAGTCTTTGCTTGTACAATCAGAATAACAGTAGTAACTCCCTCAGGGATTTGCTGGGGGAGTGCATAAAAGAATCCATATACGACATTCAGTACTGTGCAGGAACATACGATAAATGTCCAATAAACGTCATTGATCATGGCTATTGTTTTTGTTGACTCCAAAAGATCTCTCTACACAATATTGTGAAAGGATTAAGGGTAATTTCAATGAAAAAAGAAATAAAAAATGTATTGCTCACATAAAGTATATATAAGTATGTATTTCACATAATAGTAGATGACTACATAGAAGTTAATCTGAATCATCCTTTTTAAGGCTGTTATTTATTATTTGTTAAAAGTATGTTTTTCTTGCTTACTTGGGTAAAGAAAGAAGCTCCTGGAAATAAAGAATTCTGTCATTTAAAAAATTTGGGTCTAGGGGCGCCCCGGTGGCACAGTTGGTTAAGTGTCTGACTCTTGGTTTCTGCTCAGGTCGTGATCTCAGGATTGTGAGATTCAGTTCCTCCCTCCCTTGCTCTCTCTCTCTCTCAAATAAATAAATAAATTGTTAAAAAACTGTATCTAGCACACAGGGTACAATTATTATTAGGGTTTTAGCCTTCATTAGAGGTATGGTCACATTAAAGTACTTTGAGAGCCTGAGTCTATGATATGAAGTATAAGACTTAGGGAAGTTAAACACTAATGTAATAACACCCTTTTGTGTTTTAGTTGTATTAATTTCTTTCTTCTTCATTGAGGTAGGAGAGAGAAGTCCACAATGCACGGGTAATAGCAGATTTGTACTCATGTTCTTAGATTCTCCCTTTATAATCTAATATCTATGAAGAAGCTTTGGAAATTATAAAACAAAACTATGGAGCTGTGGTCCTTTACCATTAGTATTAACTCTCTAACAATTTATTAGAAGGTCAGATGTTTCCATTGTTAAAAAGATGACCAGGCTTCTTAGTTTGTTATTATGCATTGCAGGCAGCCAAAATCAGGCTGCAAGTAAATTTTGTATTTAAGAGTAAACTGCTTGGGGGCACCTCGGTGGTTTTAATCTGTTAAGTGTCTGCCTTCGGCTCAGACCATGATCCCAGGGATAGAGCCCTGCATCTGCCTCCCTGCTTAGCAGGAAGCCTGCTTCTTCCTCTCCCACTCCCCCACTTCTGTTCCCTCTCTCTCTGGCTCTCTCTCTCTGTCAAATAGATAAAGAAAATCTTAATTAAAAAAAAAGTAAACTCCTTGGTGAGATATAAATTATTATGACTACAATGAGGAAGAATTGTGTTTGATATTATAATTATAATTATATTATTGTAAATATTATATTTATATTTAATATTACAAATACAATGAGGAAGAATTGTGTTTCTTAACATAAACCTTTTAAGTCCATAATCTACCATATTTTATATTCTGTCACAAATAGGGAGAAAAAAACCCACCCTATACAAAAAGAAATGGAACATGACAACCTGAGGGAATTGTTTGCAACATATGTGGCAAGGGATACATATTCCCAGTAGAGAAAAAGGCCTATAAAGCAACAACAAGGATACAAATATTCCAGTAAGAGACATGAACAGCCAATTTATAAGAAATTCAAATTGCCCGCAAATATGAAAAATGTTTAGACTTGCCAGCAATCAGAGAAATGAATATTAAAACAAGTGTTTTCCCTTCCTTTTCAAATGGACAAAAGTTGAGAGAATAAAATGGCCAATGTTGACATTTGTGACATGGGCATTCTCATACACTCCTGGTTGAGTTTATATTGACTCACTTCTTCTGGGAGATAGTTGTTTATATGAATTAAGAACTCCAAAAACCTTTGCACTGTTTGTCTTTGTAATTCCATGCCATAAATCAGACTCACACAAAGATTTATATAAATGAATATTCACATTGTAGTGCTACATAAACAAATATTTTTAAAGGACACAATTGGAGTACCATTAAATGAATTATCTAAGGACCATTAAAAATCTACTGAAGTCTTTAGAAATAAGTTATTCTGCAGAGTTTTCATGTTCAGTTGATTGAAAGGGGATGGTACAATTAAAAGAAGAACAAAAGGAAGGAGAACACTGATGGAAGGGGAGAATATTCCTGAAATATCTCAGGGTGTATTTTTTTTGCTCGTTAAGACATGACACACTGGTGTCCAGCAAGTGGATTATAGGCCAGATACGAGATCCTGACTCCCCCACATCCTCAGAGCAGTGAGGCACTGCCCTGGTTGGTCTCTTGACATCCACCATTTGCACAGCTCCAGAGAAGCCCACGGAGTTTACTAGGGAAGTTTGTCTTCCAGGTGCTCAAGAATAAAACCACCCGTCTGATGCCATGTTATGGGGGAGGGGTGGGGAAGGAAGAAGGAGGTCTGCAAGAACACTACCACAAAGAAAACTCACAAACCCATAAAATCTGAGATGAACAAGAGAATTAATCAATGAACCAAAGCATTGTTGTTCATAAAAAAGGACAGATATTCACAAAACTAATTTCAGTGAAATCAAATTAAAGCGGAAAAATTAAAAAGTGGTTTAGCTACCTTTTTATTTTTTTAATTTTTTTAATATTTTATTTATTTACTTGACAGAGAGAGAGAGAGATCACAAGCAGGCAGAGAGAGAAGTAGAGGCAGGCTCCATGCTGAGCAGAAAGCCTGATGCGGGGCTCCATCCCAGGACCCTGAGATTATGACCTGAGCCAAAGGCAGAGGCTTAACCCACTGAGCCACCCGGACACCCCTAGCTGCTCTTTTAAAGAAAATTGATCAAGGAATTAAACTAACTGGGTGGTGGAACATCAAGTTAATCTTTTCTTGATCAATTTCTTCTCCATTAGTAAAATTATGATTGGAATGTTTGTATTTGTAAATAAAAATTGGGGAATCAAAACAGGGTCAAGGGGGGAGTAGGAAGTCCACTGTCACTTAGTGACACCAACAAGATAGGAAAGAATTAAAAGACAGGGTCTCTTACCCCTTTCCACCAGCATCTTTACTGAAGACCCTGCTGGACATATGACATAACATGTCTCAGTCCAATACGCTGTGCAGGCAATGACTCTCATCAATTCCTCTCTTCCTTGGAATGATCCTTGATGCTGTTCATAAAATAAGCCTAATGTTTGAAGTTCTAGTTCCATTTTGACTGTTCTTAGATTCAGTTTCTAAGGTCTCTTAACCCACAATTCCCATCTGTCAATCAAATCCCCACACCCAATCCTAAGGCAAGACAGTTAATTTGTACTCACAACATAGCCACAGCAGCACTTTTGTTCCCTGCCTCCTACTCCTCAGTCATCCATCGTTTCATAAAGCCCAGGGTTGGGTCAGTAGGAACAGATAGGATGAATGGAAACAGATGGGGTGATGGAGGTACCAGATGGAATGACCAGGTAGAAAATGATTGGAGATATTCCCTACCTTTTTTTTTTTTTTAAACTAGAAAACAAAAACAATGGAATAAAAGTACTTGTTTGCACATATTCTTTCTTCACCCCGAACTTCCCCTACTCTTCATTTATATTCTAAGATGAAGTCGTTTACTTCACTGGGATTATCATAATGAAAGATCATTTTTTGAAACAGGAATGGACAATGTGGGTTCGGGAACAATGATCACACTGTTTATAGGCATAATAATAATGAGTCCCATTCCACTGCTTTATACAAGGTAGTAAAGTAGAATTGAAATTTTGGTTTATCCTTACATTTATCCTTACATTTGTACTGTTTACAGTCTAATAGACACACTCTTTTCCTGAACACCAGAATCCAGTTCAGCCTGGCATTTAAAAGGGGCCAACAATCATTTAACAAGTAAATGAGTAACTGGACATGACTGACCTTCATCGTTTGTTTTTGGCATGTATATTGTGGGTTTATATTTACTCCTACAGACTGGTAAACGTGGGAAAATAGCTTCAATTCTGGATGAGGACAAGACCCCTTTGCTTCTTGAGATCTTTTTTTTTTTTTTCAATATTTCTTGTTTAGAAGATAGTTTGAAAGTGTCTTACTTCTTAGACAGTAGTTTTCATAATGGAAAGTGACTCAAAATGAAGACGTCTCTGTTCAAACCCTCTTTTTTTTTTTTTTTAAGTCTTACCCAAAAGGAAGTGAGTATGAAGTAAATTGCATAAACTTAAAGTACTGCAGAGATGAAACTCAAAGCAGGAAGAGACATGCCACCCATGTCCTGGACAGGAACACACCGTGTCATGTGAAGAGACATGACAAAAACAGCCCTCTTTAAATTACTTTTGGCAATAGTGATCGCGTTCATTTTACTTTTGCCCGAATATTTTAAGACACCGAAAGGTGAGTGTATCATTATAATTTATTTTTTCTTTTTCTAATTTTTTAATAAAAATCATGATAGCTAATGGTCACAGGAAAGGTCTTTTTAGATACACGCTGCATGGGCTGAAGGTCTACATCTAAAAAGTTACACAAATGAGATTGTAATGTTAATTGACTCTTACAGAGCACAGTAACCTTATTCCCAGCACTAAATTATTGTGGCACATGGTCATGAGATGAAAAATGAAGAGACGTCTTTAATATTTGGAGTCTAGATTTTTTTTTTTTTTTTGGAGTCTAGATTTTAAACATCAAGTTTACATTAATCTTCTCACATGATTTTGCTCTTTGAAGTAGTTTCCTTCAAGACAGTTCTAAGTATGCTTTTAGCTTCTGGAATGATTTTTATAAAACAAGTGATATTTATTATGTTAAAAATGCTTGATTTCCATCCATCACAGCCATTTCACACAAGTAACTCACTGCTGCCTTTTGAAAAATAAGAGTATTCAAAATAGAATTAAAATGAGATGGGTGAAATTTCAAAAGGTGTGCGTGTTTGTGGATGTTACTAGAGTAAAAAGGAACAAAATAAACTCTGTGGATAATTCAGGGTCTTGTGTATGTTTGTTGAAACCTAGGATAAGGAAATAAATAAATGTAAATTTCAGCTGTTTTTATAGGTCAGTAAAAGATTTGGAAATATATTAATGTGACTGTTTCGATGGTAAATGTGCTCCCTAGCATTTAATAAGGAGAAAAAAAGAAAATGCTGTATTCTATCATCAAAGTTATATGAATTTGTTTAAGATCAGCAAAAAGCTTCCGTTTGATGGCTGGCTGTGATGATTATTGTTGCCTATACGTGACGCTAAGTGGCCAGATAACAATATTTTTTAAATAAACACCAAGTGCAATTTTGTGAAAAATTGAATTTTTCACATTTGTCTTGGTTTTCAGGAGTTATGTTGCTTAGGTGAAACAACCGTAACATGTAGTTTTAATTCTTGATTCCACATAGTGAAAATAGAAAGAGAAGAGTTAGAATTGGAATGGAGATAACATATTTTGATTTTTAAGCTTTTTTGTAGTGAGGAGTAAGCTCATTTAATAGTTAATCTAATGTAGGCCATAAAGATCGACCTTTACCTCCAAAAAAGTAGGTTCAGCTAATGAAAACCAAGTAATCAGCCTAAAAAAGATTTCTTAAACTGCTAACTATTGGTTAGTGTTTTATGAGAACTGGTGAAAGCCAGAGCATGTTAAAAGTTTTTCTTTTTTGAGCAGATGCCTTGACGGTAATCAGCCATCAATGATTTTCATCTTCTTACTTTCAAGATGATTACATCAGCTCTCAATACTCCCTATATTGCCTCCTCAGACTGAAAATAGCCATTTGTCTTTTCCTGGCCCAAGAACAGCATAGGTATTTTCTTGGACTATTTGAGGGAGGTGGATTTATTTGGGAATTTTGTTTCAAAGAACCCTCCCTGGGGCCAACAAACAAAAATGTTTGAAAAAAACCATCATCTTAATCCCAATGTCATTTTGTGGTAGGAGGAATTTTGCACAGAGCTACCAGTAAGGAAAGGTTGATTATTGGGCAAAATATTTTACACATGCAATAGTGCAATAATACTACTTTATATTTTTTAATGGCTTGTGGGTCACCGGGATCAAGTTCATATAGCCTCATTTTGTATAGTCTAATATAGAATTGACTAAGGTTACATAATTGCTTCACTTTTTTCAGTAATTTTTTAATCACAATTACAGTTGCCTCATGAAACGTGATGACTTGTCAACTACATATTTCATAAAATACCTTGTAAATTATTTAGATGATAAGCTAAGAGTGTTCAGGAAGTGCTAAAATTAACCTTGAGACTCTCCTGTATAGTTTTACTCTCCCCATCAGTTACTTGTGGGTTTTTTTCCCCCATTTTTTCTTATATTCTATTCACTTTAATTTCTAAGATAAATATTGTAAAATGATTTTTACTTATAAATTATTCACTGATACCATGTCGTTCAGACATCAAATGAATTCAGAAGGAATCTTAATGAGGAATAATGTATTCACGGAGTTTAATAGATTTGATTTCAAAATAATAAACCCTCTGAAGGCCCAAGTTAAAAATAGAGAACCGTGTTTGATCCTTTTTCATCAAGAATGTATCCGAGTCTCTGAATAATCATTACTCAGAATATTCAATTATCATAATTATACAGTATAAGCTCTCTAGTCTAACTTTACTGAGGAAGAGGAACTTCTTCAGCAGTGTTTTGGACTTTTAATGAGTTTGCATTGAGCACATGTACCAGCAAGAGAAACTATTTTAATACTTTCAGTTTACTTGAAAGGCAGCTTATACTGAGAGCCAATAGTTGGTGTCATGAATCGATACACTTATGTTGCATGTAGATAATGGAGCTAGAAAAAGGAATGGATATATTTTGATTCAGAGCTCCTTGCAATTAAGGGAGCCTGGATTGACCCCATACAAAAGACCTCACCAAACTTTTCTTGGACTTGCAGTGTTAAGAGAGCAAGATCTGGTTAACAAATAGAAATCTGGGGGTGCCTGGGTGGCTCAGTGGTTAAGCATCTGCCTTTGGCTCAGGTCATGATCCTAGGGTCCTGGGATCGAGCCCCACATCGGGCTCCCTGCTCAGAGGGAAGCCTGCTTCTCTCTCTCCCACTCCGCCTGCTTGTGTTCCCTCTCTTGCTGTCTCTCTCTGTGTGTCAAATAAATAAATAATTTTTTTAAAAAAAGGGGGCTCTCGCGGATTATTTATTTATTTATTTATACTTACAAGTAACGTCTACCTGTGCTCGCTTCGGCAAGTGTACTGAAATGGGAATGAATAGCCAGGAACCTGGGGCTACAAAAAACGAAAGGCAATTCTTCCTTCAAGTTTTCAGTCAAGGGGATGCCTGGCTGGTAAATAATTAAAATCATTACTAAAACAGCAATGTAAAAGAGGTGTGATGGGGACATAACGTTGCTTCCAGGCCTGTCTGGGGAGGGTGTTTCTTCCCTTTTTTGTTGCAAAGAGGAATCGCTCTCAGAATTCTAGCCATCAGCTAATATTCCTCCCTAACCTGCTTGCAGAAGCACTTTCTAAGAGAAGCGATTATTACTAATTTTCAGATAAAACGTACTCATCTCAATATCTCAGACAATCTTGAAACCAGAAACTGTAGTGAGTTATACAAGTGTCTTACTGACTGTCCGTGGCAATGCGAGACAGGGGTAGCAGCCATAAACACACCTGAAACCTAATTTTATCTAGCTGTTCGACTTCCTCCCTTACATTTAAGACCCAAACTAACATAAACTGTGTTTACCAGCTTTCATTTCCCTGTTGCATTGCACACTTTCTGAGGGAAATGGTAGTATGAGGGGCAGTGAACTTTAAGAAAACAATGGATAAAGGAACTTGACTTATGGACTATAGGATAAACCCTGAAGTATATTAAGCTCTGTACACCTTAACTTACGTCTGTATGATAAAGAACAGTTTTATCAAGGATTGCTGCAATCCATTTGCCTGAAAGGGTTATCCTCCTTCTTAAAAATGGCACGTTATTTCCCTCTTATTGACTGGCTCATTAGAAAGTCCATCAGTGATGGCCGCCTCTGCTGGCGGCCCTGGGGTGCCCCTGTCCCTGGACCAATGGCTTCCAAAAGGCCATTCTGAGAAGACTGAGGAGGAGCTGGAGGAGGAGGACTAGGAACTAGACGAGACCCTGTCCGAGAGACTGTGGGGGCTGACAGAGATGTTCCCAGAGAGGGTCCCGTCCACGGCTGGAGCCACTTTGGATCTCTCCCTCTTTGTGGCTCAGAAAATGTGCAGGTTTTCCAGGGCAGCCGTGTGGAATGGGACCACTTCCTTCATGCTCCTGGTTCTTCTGTTGTCTTTGAGACTGAGAAGCTATAAGGGCAACAGCAGCAAGAACTGTGACAGCAGCAGATACTTCTAGGGCCTAACCCAGGGCTCTCAGGAGGAACATCAGGGGCTCTCCCTTCACTTCCTGGAAAGATCTAGATGGTGACTGCTCTATGACTGGGCTTAGTGGGACAAGTTTGAAAATTCAGTAGTGTTGTAACTAATTATTTGGATTTTTTTTTTTTTAACTTTGGCATATTGATCTATCTAAACCTGATGGGGAGAAGGGACATGCCCACAATATGAAATAGTAATGCGTTGCAGCTGGGGTGTAAAGCAGCTGCTGTGAACTTCTATGCCAGAATGGAGGGAGGGCCAGGCAGCGGTTTCAACCATAGGATGGGGACTGTGGAGGACAGAAGAGGAGCTCATTCCCGCTGCCCATTTTGGCTACAAGAGACCTGTGTGTCTGTCTTAAAAAGAAAAAAGTAAGTGCTCACTTTTTATATTTAAATACTAAAAACGATTCCAATTGAGAAAAGAAAAAAAAAAGAAAAAAGCAAGTTAATCAGTAATCCCCAATAAGGCCTGGGAAAGAGACTAATGGGTATTAAATTTTTTTTAAAGATTTTATTTATTCATTTGACAGACAGAGATCACAAGTAGGCAGAGAGGCAGGTAGAGAGAGGGGGAAGCAGGCTCCCTGCATAGCAAAGAGCCCGATTCGGGCCTCGATCCCAGGATCCCGAGACCATGACCTGAGCCGAAGGCAGAGGCTTAACCCACTGAGCACCCAGGTACCCCAGGTATTAAAATTTTGTAAAGAGATTTATTTATTTATTTATTTGGCGGTGGGGAGAGAGAGAGCGCGCACACATACAGGCAGAGAGAGAAAGCATCTTAAGCAGACTCCGTGCCGAATGTGGAGCCTGCTGCGGGGCTCGATATCATGACCCCGAGATCCTGACCTGAGCCAAAATCAAGAATCAGGCACTTAACCGACTGGGCCACCCAGGTGCTCCTAAAATTTTTTTTTAAAACATAATAAACACTTACACATATATGAGGTACTATACCCAGTGCTTTGACATATCACTCATTTTGGTGCATTAAATATGTCAACATCTTCATGGTGAAGCATCATTCTCAAGAGAGACTTTCCAGAAAATATTCAGAGAAGGAATAAAACTAGATGGATAGATTTACTTCGTTGTAACATTGTATTTTTTATGGGATTTTCTGAATCTTTGTAACATGAAAATGGCTACTAATCAACACAGTCTGTTTACGTATATATTTCATACATTAGGTGCTGGCAAAAAAAAAAAAAAAAAAAAGATACTGCTGAGGATACTATTTTCCACTGTTTTGGCTGAACTGGTTTTCTTCTCTTCTCTATTAGGTGCTATACCCACCCTAGCTTGAGATGCTTTCTACCAGCTTGTCTCACTGCATTGGTAGATAAATGCTCTCTCTGTATATCTTTTCTGTTTTTATAGAAAAAACAACTTTCTTTAAAACAGTAATGTGGTAATATATCTTACCCCTCTATACTTCTCTTTTTCCATATATACTTCTTTTTTCCATAGAACTTATACCCTATATAACTTGCTTATTTATTGTGTGTACATTTTGTTGTCCAATTTCTCCAAGTAGAATGTAAGCACAATGAAAATGAGGTTTTTGTTTATGTTGGTCATGTTTTAAGCGCTTAGAACAGAAGTTGTCACATTAGGAGGCACTCACTGAGTATTTGTTGATTGAGGGAATTTTCTGAGTCATATTGTACAGGAAACAAAAAGGAAACACTCTGAAAGGAAGCACTTCTTAGCTGACCCTTATAACCGTCTTCTGATTTAGGCTGACCAGGCATTGTCTTCCCCACCTTATATTTTTGAAACAAACTTCTACTGAACACCAAGAATTTTTAGGGTCCTGGGATTGAGCCCTGCCTCTAGCTCCTTGCTCAGTGGGGAGACTGCTTATCTCTCTGCCTCTCCCCTACTCGTGCTCTCTCTTTCTCTCTCACTCTCTCTCCCCCCCGCAAAGTAAATAAACAAAATCTTTAAAAAAAAATGGTCTTTCCCACATGTTCTGTGAATAAATCCATATCCTGTCCAGACTCCCCTATTTCTTATCTGGTTAACATCATGGATATATCATTCATTTGCAACATGATATACTTTTACCCTTTCCCTTCAATTACTGAACCCCAAATAGAAATAAAATTATTTGTTTTTGCTATTGAAATTGATACTTTGTGAGTCTATGGTAGTTGCTAAAGAGGAGACTTTGACCAAAGGAAAACAATGTATGTTAACAAATATCTCTGTAAATTAGGCACCTAAGCCATAGGCTTTTTTCTCTCCTGGCAGCTAATCTTTTTTAATTGCTGAATTATGATACAAAATATCCAATAATGATAAAAGATACACAGAAACCATTGGCTGTGTTATGTTTAGTTTGGCTATTTTTTTTAAAGGCACAACTTACAATAAAATACAAAGATCTTAAGTGTTCAATTTTATAAATTTTGACAATTGTCCACACCTCTGTAATTACAGCACCATATAAAATACAGATTTTCCTACTCCCAGAAGATTCCTTTTGCCCTTTTCTGTCAAATCTCCTCCTCTCCCCAAGGCAACTTTGTGGCCTATGTCACCATAGTTTTGTTTTATCCCTTCTTATTTTTTATATGGATGGATTCATCATACAGTGTCTATTTTTGGTCTAGCTTTTTAGCATAATGTTTTTGGGATTCACCCATGTTATGAAGTATATCAGTAGCTCCTTTCTATTTATCGCTAAATGGTCCCTTATACAAATATGTCACATTTGTCCCTTTGGCCACTGGGTTGTTTCCAGATTTTGGTCATTATAAATATGCTGCTATGAACATTCTTGTACAACTCTTCATGTGAAAATATGGTTTCATTTCTATCTGGTAACTGTCATGTAGTAGAATAGCTTAGTTTTATAAGACACCACCAAATGCATTGCCAAAGTAGTTGTTTCTAGTGGTAAAAATTTCTCATTTTCTTTTCTTCAGTTTACATTTCATATACTTAAGCAGTAACACTTAGAATATGTAATGTCTGAAATAATCCACGCTTCTTCCCAAAGTTCCTTGACAACTCATTAACAGAGAAATAGCCTAGGTATTGGGAAAATATGACCTGACATACCATAGTTTCTGGAACACCTAGTGCCTGTCAAACAATGAAGGTTTTATTGTAAATTCTTCCTTATTTTTGAAGGTTAACAGAGAGTTGAAACTTCTGTTCTTGCGGTCATATCTTGAAGAACACTTTTGGCATGAAACATCTAAAAATGTGAGATAAAACATTAAAGACAACAACAAAATACATAGTTGAAGTACTAAGAAAGTAAGAAAAGTCCTCAAAGGTGGAAAATGATTAGAAATTATGAATCCAGATGGGTAAGCAAGAGTGAACAGGTTGGTGACCTGAGGAACATCTACCAATTCCTGGTGGCCCAGAGTCTCTGTTTCATGGGTCACACATTGGGGGACAGAAGCCGAAGCTTAAGGCTGGGACACAAAATGTGACATGCTCTGTGAAGAAGTAATGAGTAATCTGGGGAAAAAACTTGCCTGGCTGTGAGGAAGTTTGTCTGTCTCCATCCAGGCCCTGGAGAGAGCCAGGAAAAAATTGCCCTTGAGAGTTTGTGGACTTGAACTGGGTCATAACTTGGCTATTAATGCTTATGGCCTATGACATGTGATAAGCCCAATCCAAGAATTAATTTTTGTTTTTGTTTTCTTGGATAAATTTGACATATGACTTTTTACTTTTTTAAAAAAAGATTTTATTTATTTATTTGACACGGAGATAGAGAGAGAGAGGGAGAGAAAGAGTGAGAGAGAGAGATCACAAGCAGGCAGAGAGGCAGTCAGAGGGAGAAGGAGAAGCAGGTTCCCTGCTGAGCAGAGAGCTTGACTTGGGGCTCAATCCCAAGACCCTGAGATCATGGCTTGAGCCAAAGGCAGTCTTTTTTTTTTTTTTTTTTTTTAAAGATTTTATTTATTTATTTGACAGAGAGAGTGAGCACAAGCAGATAGAGTGGCAAGCAGAGGCAGAGGGAGAAGCAGGCTCCCTGCTGAGCAAGGAGCCCGATGTGGGACTCGATCCCAGGAGGCTGGGATCATGACCTGAGCCAAAGGCAGCCGCTTAACCAACTGAGCCACCCAGGCATCCCGCCAAAGGCAGTCTTAACCCACTGAGCCACCCAGGCACCCCTTCTGCCTACTTTTTTTATTGGATTATTCATTTTTGGAGTGTTGAGTTTCAATTTCATTAAATGTTTTCTTCACTTGGCAGAAGCTTTTTATTTGGATGAAGTCCCAACAATTTCTTTTTGCTTTTGTTTCCCCTGCCTCAGGAGACACATCTAGAAAGAAACTGGTATGACTGATGTCAAAGAGGTTACTGCCTCTAGGACTTTTATGGTCTCATGCCCCACACGTAGGTCTTTAATCCATTTGTGTATGGTATAAAAAAGTGGTCCATCTTCACTTTTAGCATGTTGCCGTCCAGTTTTCCCAACACCACTTGTTGAAGAGCCTTTTTCCCATTGGATTTTCCTTCCTGTTGTGTCAAAGATAAACTGACCGTATAGTTATGGGTTCATTTCTGGGTTTTCTATTCTGTTCCATGGATCTATGGGTCTGTTTTTGTGCCAGTATCATACTGTTTTGATCACTACAACTTGTTTTGTAATATGACTTGAAGTCTGGAATTGTGATGCCCCCAGATTTGTTTTCCTTTTTCAAGGTTGCTTTGGTTATTTGGGGTCTTTATTTTGGGGTCTACAAATTTTAGGATTGTTTGTTCTAATTCTGTGAAAAATGCTGTTGGTATTTTAATAGGGACTGCATTACATGTGTAGATTACTTTGGATAGGACATTTTAGCAATATTTGTTCTTCTAATTCATGGGCATGAAATGTCTTGTGTGTCATTTCTTTGTGTCATCTTCAATTTCTTTCATCAGTTTTCAGAGTACAGCTCTTACACCTCTTGGGTTAGGTTTATCCCTAGGTATCTTACTGTTTTTGGTGCAATTGTAAGTGGGGTTGATTCCTTAATTTCTCTTTCTGCTGCTTAATTGGTGTATGTCCTGCAACTTTATTTTATTTCAACTCAATTTTATTGAGCTGATATTTTATTTCAACTCAATTTGCTGAACTGTTCCAGCAGTTTTTTGGTCTTTCAGGTTTTTTGTACATAGTATTGTGTCCTCTGCAAATAGTGGAAATTTTATTTTTTCTTTACTAATGTGAGTGCCTTTTATTTCTTTTTGTTGTCTGATTGCTGAGGTTAGGACTTTCAGCAATATGTTGAATAAAACTGGTGAGAGTGGACATCTTTCTCAGGTTCCTGAAAGCCTCTCAGGTTTTCTCCATAAAGGATGATGTTAGCTGTGGGTTCTTTTGTATATGCCTTTATTATATTGAGGTATGTTCCCTCCAAACCCATTTTGTGGAGGGTTTTTATCATGAATAGGTATTGTACTTTGTCAGATGCTTTTTCTGCATCTATTGAAATGATCGTATGGTTCTTATCCTTTCTCTTATTATTGACATATATCACATTGATTAATTTGAGAATATTGAACCACCCTTGCAACCCAGGAATAATCCCACTTGATCATGGTGATTTTTAAAAATGTACTATTGAATGTAGTTTGTTAGTGTTTTATTGAGAATTTTTGCATCCACATTCATCAGGGATATTGGCTTATAGTGGTCTTTTTTTAGAGGAGTCTTAATCTGGTTAGGGTATCAGGGTAATGCTGGCCTTGTAGAATGAATTTAGAAGCTTTCCTTCCTTTTCTATTTTCTGGAATAGTTGGAGAAGAATGGGTATTAACTTTTCCTTAAATGTTTGGTAGAATTCACCTGTGAAGCCAGCTGGCCCTGGACTTTTATTTGTTGGAATTTTTTGATTACTGATTCAACTTCTTTACTCGTTATCAATCGGTTCAAGTTTTTCTATTTCCTCCTGTTTCAGTTTTGGTAATTTATGTGTTTCCTGGAATTTATTAATTTCTTCTAGGTTGTCCGATTTGTTGGCATATAGTTTTTCGTAATATTCGCTTATAATTGTTTGTATTTCTGTGGTGTTGGTTGTTGTTTCTCCTCTCTCATTTGTGATTTTATTTTTAAAAGGCTTTATTTATTTATTTGACAGAGAGAGACACAGCAAGAGAAGGAACACAAGCAGGGGGATTGGGAGAGGGAGAAGCAGGCTCCCTGCTGAGTAAGGAGCCCTGTGCAGGGCTCAATCCCAGGACCCTGGGATCATGACCTGAGCCAAAGGCAGGTGCTTAACAACTGAACCACCCAGGCACCCATCACCTGTGACATTTTATTTGGGTCCTTTCTCCTTTCTTTTTGATAAGTCTGGCTTGGATAAGAACAGAACAACAATCTGTTCCATTGTTTTTTTAGTTTCTAGATCATTTATCTCTGTCCTAATCTTTACTATTTCCCTCCACCTGGCCTTAGGCTTTGTTTGTTGTTCTTTTTCTAGTTTCTTTAGGTGTAAGGTTAAGTTGTTTATTCGAGATTTTTCTTGATTCCTGAAGTAGGCCCATATTGCTATATAATTCCCTCTTAGGACTGCTTGTGCTGAATCCCAAAGGTTTTGGACCATTAATTTTCATTTTTATTTGTTTTTGTGTCTTTTGAAAATTTATTCTTTGTTTTCTTTTTTTAATTTAAATTTTGGTTAATTAACATAGGGCAATATTAGTTGCTGGAGTAGAATTCAGGGATTCATCACTTACATACAACACCCAGTGCTCATTAATAGATTTCTTCTTTGATTTCCTGGTTGACCCATTCATTGTTTAGTAGCATTTTGCTTAACCTCCATGTATTTGTGGTCTTTCCAAGTTTTTTCTTTTGGTTGACTTCTAGTTTCATAGCATTGTGATCAGAAAAGAGGCCTGGTATGATTTCAATCCTTTTGTATTTGTTGATGTCTGTTTTGTGATCCACTATGTGATCTATTCCGGAGAATGTTCCATGTGCACTTGAAAAGAATGTACGCTCTTGTTTTGGGGATGGAATGCTCTGAATATATCTGTTCAATCCATCTGGCCCAGTGTGTCATTTAAAGCCATTGTTTCTTTGTCCATTTTCCGTTTAGATGATCTGTCCATTGATGTAAGTGGGACGTTAAAATTCACTACCATTACTGTATTATTACTGATTGTTCCTTTAAGTTTGTTATTAACTGTTTTATATATTTGGATACTCCCATGTTGAATGCATATTCACTATTGTTAGATCTTTTTGTTGGATAGTCCCCTTCATTACAATATAGTGCTCTTCTTTACTCTTGTTACAAGCCTTTGTTTTAAAGTCTAGTTTGTCCAATATAAGTATTGCTACTCCAGCTTTCTTTTGACATCCATTTGCATAAGAAATGTTTCTCCATCTCCCTTACTTGCCATCTGCAGGTGTCTTTCGGTCTAAAACGAGTCTCTTGTAGGCACCATATAGATGGGTCTTGGTTTTTTTTTTTAGTCCATTCTGACACCGTCTGTCTTTTGACTGGAGTGTTTGACGTCTATTTGCAAGACAAATGTTTCTCCATCCCCCTCACTTTCAATCTGTAGGTGTCCTAAGGTCTAAAATAACTCTCATGGGTGGTTCAGTTGTTAACATCTGCCTTCAGCTTAGGTCATGGTCCCAGGTCCTGAGATCGAGCCCTGCATAGGGCTCCCTGTTCAGTGGGGAGTCTGCTTTTCCTTCTCACCCTCCCTTTCTTAAATAAATAAATAAAATAAATAAATAAAATGAATCTCTTATGGGCAGCATATAGATGGGTCTTTTTGTTTGTTTATTCATTCTGACAGCCTGTCTTTTTTTTTTTTTAAAGATTTCATTTATTTATTTGACAGAGATCACAAGCAGACAGAGAGGCAGGCGGGGAGGGGGGGGGAAGCAGGCTCCCTGCTCAGCAGAGAGCCCGATGCAGGGCTCGATCCCAGAACCCTGGGATCATGACCTGAGCTAAAGGCAGAGGCTTTAACCCACTGAGCCACCCAGGCGCCCCGTGACAGCCTGTCTTTTGACTGGAGCATTTAGTCCATTTACACTCAAAGTAATTATTGATAGATATGTATTTATTGCCATTTTATTACTTGTTTTGTTGTTGATACTGGAGATTTTCTCTGATCCTTTCTTGTCACTTTTCATCTCTCCTTTGCACTCCAAGAGTCCTCTTCAATGTCTCTTGCAGGGCTGGTTTAGTGGGTACAAACTCCCTTAGCTTTTCCTATCTGGGAAGCTATCTCTCCTTTTTAGTTTGAAGGATAGCTTTGCTGGCTAGAGTGTTCTTGGCTGCAGGTTTTTTCTATTCAGCACTTTTGAGTATGTGCCACTCCCTTCTGGCTTGCCAGGTTTATGTTGAGAAATCTCCAGCTAGCCTTATGGATCTTCTCTTGTAAATTAAGGACTCCTTCTGTCTTGCTGCCTTTTTTTTTTTTTAAGATTTTATTTATTTATTTGACAGAGAGAGAGATCACAAGTAGGCAGAGAGGCAGGCAGAGAGAGAGGGGAAAGTAGACTCCCTGCTGAGCAGAGAGCCCGATGTGGGGCTCGATCCCAGGACCCTGAGATCATGACTTGAGCAGAAGGCAGAGGCTTAACCCACTGAGCCACCCAGGTGCCCTGTCTTGCTGCTTTTAAGATAGTTTCTTTATTACTATATTTTGCAAATTTAATTATAATATGTCTTGGTGTTGGCCTGCTCTTGTTAGTTTTAAAAATTTTATTTATTTATTTGAGAGAGAGAGAGAGAGTGCATGCATGAGTTGGGGTGGGGAAGGGGCCAGCAAAAGAGGGAAAAGCAGACTCATGGGGCTCGATTCCAGGACCCTGAGATTATGGCCCGAGTCAAAGACAATGGTTAGTCAACTGAGCCCCCTAGGTGCCCCTCTTTTGTTGATTCTCTTTTTTTTTCTTTTGTTGATTCTGATGGGAGTTCTCTGTGCCCTTGGATCTGGATGTCTGTTTCCTTCCCTAAATTAGGGAAGTTTTCAGCTATTATTTCCTCCAATAAATTTTCTGCCCCCCTTCTCTCTTTTTCTCTTGCAACTCCTATAATATGAATGTTATTATGTTTGATGGAGTCATTGAGTTCTCTAAGTCTATTCTCTGTTGCATAAGTTGTCTTTTTCTCTTTTGTTCAACTTCATTATTTTCCATAATTTTGTTTTCTAGGTCACTAATTCATTCCTCTGCTTCCTCCAGCCTGCTGCTCATTGCATCAAGCCTGTTTCCAATCTTGTTTATTGCATTCTTCATCTCTGATTGATCCTTTCTTAATTCTTTCATCTCTGTGGTAAGTGTCTCACTGATGTCTTCTATTTTTTTTTTAAAGATTTTATTTACTTATTTGACAGAGATCACAAGTAGGCAGAGAGGCAGGCAGAGAGAGAGAGGGGGAAGCAGGCTCCCTGCTGAGCAGAGAGCACAGTGTGGGGTTCAATCCCAGGACCCTGAGATCATGACCTGTGCTGAGGGCAAAGGCTTAAACCTCTGAGCCACCCAGGTGCCCCTTCTATTTTTTTCTCAAGCCTAATGAGTATTCTTATGATTGTTGCTTTAGATTCTCCATCAGCCATGTTACTCATATCTGTGTCACTTAGTTCTCTTGCTGTGGCCTTATCTTGTTCTTTCATTTGGGATAAATTCCTCCATCTAGGCATTTTATCCAAGTCTCTGCCTTCTTCTGTGTTTTAAAAGACAGTATGTTTCCTGCTCCTGGAGATAATGGCTATATGAATAAGAGGTTATGTAGTGTCCAGGGTCTGGTCCTTCAGGGAGTGTCTCTGATGTGCACTGCATACACCCTGCTGTTGTGTTTTGGTTGCTCTATTCTTCAGGCTAGTCATCTTTAGAGGCTCTCTTTACCTGCTATGGGCAGTGTTTTGTCCTTGGCCTGAATGTGGTGAATTTTAACCAGTGCTCTGATCTGCTTGTGAAATGAGACGTGATATCACTTCCACCAGAACTGAGACCCTGCAGAATTCACAGGTCAGGAGATGTGGTGTGAGTAGGAGTTTGTGCTGGTCTTCCTGAGGAGCTCACTGAGCTGGGACTGAGGCAAGCTTGACTGAGAAGGGCAGTCTGGCCAGAGAGCAGGTGTGTGGGACTTGGTGTAAGCAAGTTAGGCAGCTAGTGTTGGTAATGTGTTGCCTCTTGCTAGTGGCTCTGTGTCTATGCTGAGGGGCTGGGAGGGGAAATGGCACCAGCCAGCTCCTTTGTTTCCTGAGAGGAGTCTTCATGAAGATTGACTCTCAGGGACATGCTCTGAGAAAAGCAAATAATCTTCCCACTCAGTGCCCCAGGCACTCTTCAGACTGCTGTTTCCATGTCATTTGCTCCCTCCTTGCCGCTCCAAGAATGTTTGCCTGGCTTCCTTCCAGGAGCAGGGCAATGTCCTCCAGAGTCTAGCTCAGTCAAGCCTCCTGGCATTTCAAACTCTAGGCTTTAAGTCCTCCTGGTTGCAAGAACTCATGAAATTAGCCCCTCTCATTTTCCAAGCCCATCACTTTAGCGAATCATTCTCCTTGAACATTCCCCTGTGTGCTCCTCTCTCTCTTGCTCTTCTCTATGACCACGGCTTCCTCCCCTCCACAGCATCCATGATCCATTTCTCCCCTAAGCCATGTCTCTGCTTCTTCTCTCCCTTTAGTCATGGAGTTTGTTCTGTCAGTCTTCAGGTTGATTTCTGGGGTCATAGGATGATCTGATACTTATCTAGTTGTGTTCATGGGATGAGATGAGCCTAGAGTCCCCCTACTCTGCTCTCATTTTCCCTCTCTTCCATTTGACATTTTTAGATTTCACATAAAATTATATCATATAGTAATTATCTTTCTCTATCTTATCTTGCTTAGTATAATGTGTTCAAGTGCATCCATGTTGTTACAAATAGCAGGATATTCTAGGATATTCTGCTTTCTCACAAGTGAGTAATATTTCATTGTGTATATGTAACACATCTTCTTTATTCATTCACCCATTGATGTGCACTTGGGTTGTTTCCGTACCTCGGCTATTGTGTATAATACTGTGACAAACATGGGAGTGCAGATATCTCTGTGAGTTCCTGTTTTCATTTCCTTTGGGTATCTTCCATAAAGTGGAATTGCTGAATGATATAGTCTATTTTTAATTTTTTGAGGATCCTCCACATTGTTTTCCACAGTGGATGGACAACTTTACATGCCAACAGTATATAATGGTTTCCTTTTTTTTTTTTAAAACCATACCAAGAAATCTAATTTAAAGTGGTTTTGAGATAATGTGCTATTAGACACCAAGCAGAGGTAAACACCAATCCTCTCTGGGGGAAAATGTCTTCAAACCAGAACTCAAATAATTTCCTGAACAAAATTCTAAAGAACATGAGCTACTACCAGAAATCATAAAACACAAAGACTTAACAGATGAGAATCAATAGAGACAAAAAAGCAGAATCAGATCTTTAAAGAATTCAGATAGGGGTTATGAGATATAAAATATAAAGTAAGTATTTAGTTTGTTTCAATAAAAATAGTATCAAAACATATGAGTAAGAAATAAGACTATTAAAAATAATCAGGCAGGTTTATGGATCATTATATTATGCACTGGAAACCAATATAACACCGTGTTTAACTATACTGGAATTTAAAATTAAGTTAACCTAAATTTAAAAAATATAATCAGGCAGGGATGCCTGCATGGCTCATTTGGTTAAGTGTCTGTCTTCAACTCAGGTCATGTTCCCAGGGTCCTGGGGTTGAGCCCCACACTGGGCCTCCTGCACAGCTGGGAGCCTGCTTCTCCCTTTCCCTCTGCTTGCCACGTCCCACCCCCAACTCGTGCTCTCTCACCCTCTCTGTCAAATACATAAATAAAATCTTTAAAAAAATATGTAATCCGGTAAATTTGAAAAAGAATCAACTCAAAATTCTAATTATGAAAATATAATAACATAAAGTAGAAACACAAGGAATGGAATAAACAGATCAGACACAATTGAAAGTGAGTTAATGAATGGGAATATAGATCTGAATAAATTAATGAGAACACAGCACAGAAAGTCAGAGAAGGAGAAAATATGAAACAGAGGTTAAGAGACATAGAGAACAAAGGGAGAGATCTCTAACTAAAGCTACCAAAGGAAAGAAGAGACAGAATGGACAAAAGGCAATGTTTGAAGAGAATGTGACTGAGAATTCTACAAAAGTGACGCAACACATAAATCTTCAGATTCAGGAAACCCAACAAGTCCCAAATAGAATAAATATGAAATTGCATAGAACATGAAAACTAAAGAGCTCTTAAGAATAACTAGAGATAATGACTGATTGTCTTCAAAGGAACAAGAATTAGCCTGGAAGCTCATTTCTTGTAAACAACAATGAAATTCAGAGGCCAGTGGAGTAATGTCTGCAAAGTACTGAGGTAAAATTAATGTCAAGCTGGAAATGGTGAGGTGTACATCTTCACATGAGCAGGAACAGTGAGATTACAATCAGCAAATCTTCAGTGAAGGAATTTATAGAGATTTAACTTCAGGAGAAAAACTATGATCCTAGAAGGGAGGCCAGAGGTACGAGAAATAGCAGGGAAAAGACCCTCAATAATTAAAAGCATGTGGGTTTATCTAAATAAATCTTGAAAATATTAACTGTATACGGTAAAAATAACTACTAATTTGTGTGTCAGTGAAAAAACAAGAGAGAACTAAAATGCTGTATAAAAATAGCATTCCTTTCAGGAGCTGTAGGTGAGAATCCATTTTGTTGTCGTTTCCAGCTTCTGGAAGCTGCCTGCATGCCCCAGTTTGTGTCTTCCTTCCAACTTCAAAGCCAGCGATGGCCTGTTGAGTCTTTGTACATTGTGTTACCTGATATACATTCTTTTGCCTCCCTCTTCTGCATTTGTGATTATATTAGGCCCTTGGACAATCTAAGATAATTTCCCTATTAAAAAAAATTTAAAAAGATTTATTTATTTATTTTAGAGAGAGGAGGGAGGGATGGAGGGAGAAGGAGAGAAAATCCTTAAGCAGACTCCCCAGTGAGCGTGGAACCTGACAGGGGGCCCAACCCCAGGACCCTGAGATCAGGACCTGAGACGAAATCAAGAGTGGGACACTTAACAAACTGAGCCCTCCAGACACCCCGATAATTTCCCTATTTTAAGATAAGTACATTGGCTACCTTCATTCCATCTCCTGCCTTAATTTCTCTTTGGCATGTAATGTAACATATTCACAGGTTTTGGAAACTAGGATGTGGAGATTTTTAGGAGACCATTATTCTGTCTATTAAAATTGAATAATCAAAAAATGAGCAGGCACAAGTAAGTAATGTTAAGACTGGAAAAGGATATCGTAGAAATTTAAAATGTAATAGAGATTATTATGAATTATCTTTAAGTCAATAAATCTAAAACATTAAGGACATATTTATAGGAAAATATAACAAACCTACTTAAGAAAAAATGGAAAACTGAAGAGTTGTAGAACAGTTAAAGAAATTGAGCCCATGGTTTAATATGCCCTGAAAGAAACACGAGGCTTCAACAATTTTAGATGCATGTTCTGCCAAACTTTCAAGAAATAGATTAAATAGATAAATGCAATTTTATAATAAACCCTTTTAGAAGACAGAAACATAGGAGTATTGGGACACCTGGGTGGCTCAGTTGTTTAAGTGTCTGCCTTTGGCTCAGGTCATTATCTCTCGGTCTTCAGGTCAAACTCTTTGTCAGGCTCCCTGCTTAGCTCTCTTTTCTCCCTGCTTATGCTCTCTCTTGTTACCTCTGCCACTATCTCTGTCTCTCTAAAATAAGTAAATGAAATCCTTAAAAAAAAAAAAAAAGAAATGAGAATATTTTCCAGTTTATTTTTTTATTTTTTATTTTTTATTTGTTTAAATTTTATTTATTTGACAGAGAGAGGTCACAAGTAGGCAGAGAGGCAAGCAGAGACAGAGAGAGGAGGAAGCAGGCTCCCTGCCGAGCAGAGAGCCGATGCGGGACTCAATCCCAGAACCCTGAGATCATGACCTGAGCTGAAGGCAGAGGCTTTAACCCACTGAGCCACCCAGGCGCCCCTCCAGTTTATTTTTAAAGTCTAGCTTATCTTGGTACCCAAACCTAACAAAAATGGAACAAAAAAGAAAAACTTACAGACCAATCTCATTTATAAACAGATAAAAAAAAAATTGGGGCAGTACGTGCATGGCTCAGTTAGTTAAGTGTCGGATTCTTGATTTCAACTCGGTTCTTGATCTCAGGGTCATGAATTCAAGCCCTGCATTGGGCTCCATGCTAAGGTTGGAGCCTACATAAACAAACAAACAAAAAATTAAAATATTAAGAATCTAATTGGATAAAGATGATCAAATATATATAAAGGTGTGTAAATTGATCAAACCAGATTTATATCTGGAATGCAAGATGAGTTAGCACTAGAAAAATCTAATAATGTAATTCACTGTGTTAACAGATTAAATAAGAAGACCACATAATCATCTCAAAGTTGTTGAATGAACGTTCAATTATATTCAGCAGCCCTTATAATGAAAAAGTCTTAGCAAAGTAGGAATAGAAGATAACTTCCTTAAAGTGATACAGGTCCTCCAAAAAGGACAATATGACCTATTATTCTTAGTGATGAGACATTATAAATATACTTAAGATTGAGAACCAGCAAGGATGACCTCTCTCAACATGTCTATTCATTGAGGTACTGGAGGTCCTGGCAGTGGAGTAAGAAAAATAAAAGAAATGGGACACCTGGGTGGCTCAGTCAGTTAGGTGTCTGACTCTTGGTTTTGGCTTAGGTCTTGATCTCAGGGTTGTGAGATCAAAGCCCACTTCAGGATCTGTGCTCAGTGGGAAGTCTGCTTGAGATTCTTTCCCCTCCCATTCCCTCTCCCCCATTCCTCCCTCTGCTTTCACACATGTGTGCTCTTTCTCTCTCTCAAACAAATGAAATCTTGAAACAAGTACAAGAAATAAAGGTATAAGGATTGGAAGTCAAGAAATAAAGTTGTTATTATTTATATTTGCTTTGGATATCTACATGGAAAGCCCAAAATGTTTATAAGAAATAAAAGTTTTAAAGGACATTTATAGAGTGGTAAAAAAATAAAACTGATATTCGAAAGTTATTTGTATTTCCATATACCACTAAAAAGCTGAAAACATATTCCTTAAAAGATACTGTTGGCACTAGCAACAAAAGTAAGGTACCTAAGAGGAAATCTAACAGAAGCTATATGAGACTATCATGGAGAGAATTTGAAAATTTCATTGAAAGATATCAAAGAAGCTCCATATAAATAGGGGCAAAAAAGGAAGAAAAAAGTGATAGGAGAAATTCAGTATTTTATCTTTCTTCTCCAGGGAATTTCAAGATTCAAGTCACAATCACAGCTAGGTTCTTCACTGAACTTAAACAAGCTGATTCTAAAATTTGTTGGAAAGAGTAAAGGACCAAGACAAAACTAGCAAGACAGGAAACAATGTGTGTTGGAGAGGATATGGATAACGGGGAACCCTCTTACTGTGTTGGGGGGAATGCAAGTTGGTGCAGCCAATTTGGAGAACAGTGTGGAGATTCCTTAAGAAATTAAAAATAGAGCTTCCCTATGACCCTGCAATTGCACTACTGGTATTTACCCCAAAGATACAGATGTAGTGAAAAGAAGGGCCATCTGTACCCCAATGTTCATAGCAACAATGGCCACAGTCGCCAAACTGTGGAAAGAACCAAGATGCCCTTCAACGGACGAATGGATAAGGAAGATGTGGTCCATATACACTATGGAGTATTATGCCTCCATCAGAAAGGAGGAATACCCAACTTTTGTATCCACATGGACGGGACTGGAAGAGATTATGCTGAGTGAAGTAAGTCAAGCAGAGAGAGTCAATTATCATATGGTTTCACTTATTTGTGGAGCATAAGAAATAACACGGAGGACATGGGGAGATGGAGAGGAGAAGGGACTTGAGGGAAATTGGAGGGGAAGATGAACCATGAGAGGCTATGGACTCTGACAAACAATCTGAGGGTTTTGAAGGGACGGGGGGTGGGAGGTTGGGGGAGCCTGGTGGTGGGTATTATGGAGGGCACATGTCGCATGGAGCACTGGGTGTGGTGCATAAACAATGAATACTATTACACTGAAAAGAAATTAAATAAAAAAAAAAAAAGAAAAGAAAAAGAGTAAAGGCCCAAGAATAGCTAAGATACTCCTAAAGGAGATGAACAAGGGGAGAGGATTTTCCTATCAGATATAAAAGCTTTTACAAAGCAAAAGTAATTAAGTCAGTATAATATTTTTGCCAAGATAGAAGAATGGACTGATGGAACAAAACTGAGATCCCAGATACACACTCACATATTTATGGGTATTTGATATATGGTAGCGGCATCTTTCTAAGTAGTGAGGAAAAGAGAGACTACCCAATAAATTCTAGTGCAATTGATTATCACGTGTGGAAAAATTAATGTGGCTTAACTATACTCAGGTAACCGGGTACCACACTGTACCCAGTTCCAGATAGAATGAACATACATGGATGTCTGGGCGGCTCAGTCAGTTAAGGATCTGACTCTCGATTTTGGCTTAGGTCATGATCTCAGGGTCATGAGATGGAGCCCATGTTGAGCTCTGGGCTGGGTGTGGAGCCTGCTTAAGATTCTTTCTCCCTCTCACTCTACCCCTCTCCACTCACATTCTCTTTCCCTCTCAAAAAAAAAAAAAAAAAAAAAAAAAAGAAGAAGAAGAAGAAGGAAAGAAAGGAAGAAAGAAAAAAAAAGAACATAAATGTAAAGGGCAAAACTTTGAAACTTCTAGAAGATCTTTTTAACTTTAAGGGAGACAGATTCCTTAAATAAGTCACAAAACACAAATTGTAAAGAAATGATTGATAGCTTTGCTGGATTCAAATTAAGAGCTTCTTTTAAGAGATCATGAATAAAATGAATTGATAAAGTATAATCTATGAGAAGATATCTTGATAAAATAATAAAAGAATTTCTTGGGGCACCTAGGTGGCTCAGTTGATTAAGTGCCTGACTCTTGGTTTCAGCTCAGGTCATGATCTCATGGCTGTGAAATCAAGCCCTGTGTCAGCCTCTGTGCTCAGCCCTGGAGTCTGGTTGAGATTCTCTCCTTTTCCATTCACCTCCCCCTCAGCCCATCCCCCCTCTTACATACACGCACATGCTCTCTCTCTCTCTCTCTCTAATAAATTATTAAAATGTTTTTAAAAAATTAGGAAAATAAGGAACTTCTTAAAATTTTATTTTATTTTTTTAAAGATTTTATTCATTTATTTGATAGAGAGAGATCACAAGCAGGCAGAGAGGCCGACAGAGAGAGAGAGGAGGAAGCAGGCTCCCCACTGAGCAGAGAGCCCAATGTGGGGCTCGATCCCAAAACCCTGGGACCATGACCTGAGCTGAAGGCAGAGGCTTTAACCACTGAGCCACTCAGGTGCCCCAACTTCTTAAAATTTGAAACAGAAAACTTAAAGAACTCCTAAACAGTAATAAGAAAAAGACGAACAGGGCTCTTCGGTGGCTCAGTTGGTTAAACGTCTGCCCTTGGTTTGGGTCATGATCTCGGGGCTCTGGGATCGAGCCCTGCATCCGGCTCTCTGCTCATTGGGGAGTCTGCTTCTCCCTCTCTCACTTTCAAAAAAATACAATCTTAAAAAAAGACAACCTAACAGAAAAAATGGAAAAGTAGAAAAAAAAGAAGAAAATACACCTTTAAACCATGATAAGATGCTGTTTAATGCTCACTGAACTGGCAAAACTCGAAAAGCCTTGGCCAAGATGTATGTCAGTGGGAACTTTCATACATCACACATTAGAGTATTAACTGGTACAGTCACTTCATATAATGATTTGACATTTTTCTAGAAAAATCAAAGATGCACATTCTGAATACCCAGCAATCTTACTCAGTGTGTATACCAGAGAAACTTATTTATTTTTGTGCCAGCAGATGCATTCATTAATATTCATAGTAGCATTATTCAAAAATGAAATTTATTGAGATAAAATTTACATATAATAAAATACTCTCATTTTAAGTGTTTAGTTCAAGGTTTGACAAATGTTTACACCAATGTAATTAGCACCAAAATCAAGATATACAATCTTCCAACACCCCTCCCCACAAAGGTCCCTCTTTCTCCTCTGCGAAAGAATACTTCTCCCACTGTCAATATATCCTAGGATTTCATATAGATGGAATAATAAACTATGTAATCACTTATATCTGGTTTCCTTCCCTTTCATAACACACTTGAGATTCAGTTTGTACATGTTGTTGTTTGGATCAGTATTTTCTTGTGTTTTCTTTCTGAGTAGCATGCTATTATATAGATATGTCAGGAATTGCTTTAATTAAAAAAAATTATTTATTTGTGAGAGAGAGAGAACACATGCAAGAAAGCATGAACAGGGTGAGGGCCAGAAGGAGAGGGAGAAGCAGGCTCCCCACTGAGCAGGGAGCCCAAGGCAGGGCTTGATCCTCAGACCTCAGGATCATGACCTTAGCTGAAGACAGATGCTTAACCTACTGAGCCACCCAGGCTCCCCAGGAATTGCTTTAATATCCACTAGTTGTTGGGCTTTTGGATTGTTTCCAGTTCTTGGCTATTACAAATAAAAAAGCTGCTGTAAAAATTCATGTACAGGTATTTTGATTTTTCTTCTTAAGTTCTTAGTAGAATTATTGGGTCATATACTAAGCATATAGTTAACATATGAGAGATGTAAATCTGTTTTCCAAAGTGGTTGCTCTGTTTTTTGTTCCCACCAACAATGGATGAGGGCTATAGTTCATAGCAGCATTATTCATGTTGCAAAATAGCAAAAATAGAAACAACCCAAATGTTTACTGTCAGAATGAATAAATTGTATTATAGTCATTCAAAAGAATATCAGAGACAATAAAATTAACCATAGCTATATGTAGCAACACGACTAAAACATATTAAAAAAGGCAAGTTACAGATGAATACATAAAGTATATTCTCTATATACATGTACATATATACACACATGTCTAAAATGTGCTAAATGAAACAATGTTATTTAGGAAAATACACATTTTGCCAAGACTCTAAGATAAAACAAAGGAGTGATAAACACAAAATTCATGCCAGTGGTTAATCTCTGGGAAAGGATTATGTAGGAATAGGGAGGGATAGGGTGTTTCCAAAATATTGGTAATATTGATATTCTAAATCTGTATGATAGATACATGGTGTTTACTATTATTATTTTTTAAGAGTTTACTTGTTTACTTGAGAGAGAGAGCAAGAGGAAGAAAGTGAGAGAGAGAGAGAGAGAGAGAGAGAGAGAGAAGCAGACTCCTCACTGTGACCCCAGCCAAAGGCAGGCCCTCAACCAACTGAGCCACCCAGCCATCCCTATCTTTATTATTCGTTAACTGGCACCAACATTTTACAAACACTTATTGATGATAAAGTTTTATAACAAAAATTAAAAAAGAAATTAAAGATAGTTGTTTCTTTAGCCTTATTCTCTGGTTTTCTTAAAAAAAAAAAAAAAGATTGACTTGACCATTTGTCCTGTACTGTAATATATTTTCCTGATTCTATTTAGTATTCTATATACTTATGCTGAGAGATTGCAGTCATAGTACTGGAATAATTCTGGAATGCATTTCTATCTATGGGAGTAAGAATTTAGATGTCTGACTCCTAGCAATAAAAATGACAGTAATTAAACTCATATATCCTTGTTTATGGAGATGAGAATATAGCCCACCTGATAACAAAAATGATTGAATAGAATTCACTATTTCTTCAAATTATACAAGAGAAGGATATATCTTCTATTTATTTCCTTTCTGACTGAATTATTTAAAACCAAGGTTTAAAAACCATCATAAAATGACCTCGCAGTCAAATATAAAGGATATTTCTAATTCTAGAAAGCCTGGCTGGTCACTTATTGGATAAGAGGACTGTAATATATATAGCAAAAATTTTTCTTTCTCTCTATTTCCCTATCTTGGTTGTATCATAGGATTATAAGGTCAAGAAATAGAAAATTTTGTAAGATAAAAAATGCCAGTGGGTAAAATAGAAACATGGCAGGAAGTGTTTTTGTATGTTTTGGTAGTATAAAAAAACCAAAGGTTATAGAGTTCCATCAGATGGTACATTTCTATCTCCTTCCTGGGACCTTCTTACTGAGCATAGTTGTTTTAAAAGTTAATTACAATTTGGTCCCAACTTTGCTTATAAATATATTAAGACATAAAATTATAGATTTGAATAAAATACCATTTTCTCCCCTGAAAAACCTTTATAGCAACTCAAATATGAAATGTGTTTATAGCTGGAAATCATAAGTGAATTATTGCAGAAACAACTTCAAATGTAGAGGTTGGTAATAAGCCTCTACTTTTCTTAAATAATAAAAATATAATCATCAGCAATGAGACACTTACGGAATTACCATTAAAGTACAAATTCTGCAAATAAAAAATTCTTTAATATCAATCAATTGCCTGTTTTTTCTCTTAAGATTGAACTAAGTTCTATGAATAAGAGTAATCATTGTAAGAACTAAAGTGATTCTTTCATTGTGCTCCACATTATTTAGAAAAATTAAAAACAATTATTTTACCCTGTATGATTACACAAGAAATGGTAAAGAAAGCCACATAAAGGTACAGTTGAGCATGTGAGTTATTTTCTCATACTAGAAAATGACTGTCAGACTAGGGATACCTGAAAGAGGTTACCTATTCCTTAAATGATCATTACTGCTAAATAGAGATTCTTGATTTTTTATACAGTGAGCTTTAATTACTCGTGTGAATTGAACCACAGATAATCCTACCCTAAATGAAGTTTGAATTTTTAATTTTCATTTTGGAATACTGGTTTGAATGTTTTAAAGAAATTTATTTATTTATTTGAGAGAGGGAGAGCATGTGCATGAGTGGAGGGAGGGGCAGAGGGAGAGACTCTTCAAGCAGACTCTGTGCTGAGTGTGGAGCCCAAAGTGGGGCTTGATCCCATGACCTGTGAGATTGTGACCTGAGCCAAAACCAAGAGTCAGTCGCTTAACTGACTGAGCCACTCAGATGTCCCTATAGGTTTGAATTTTAAATAATATACACTTGTACAAATTTCAGAAGTGTTCTCATATGTACATACCACTTGATGCTACTATGAAGTTAGCAGGATCTAGAGTTACTGCCTCTATTTTGCTGATGAAAAAATGAGACTTAATGGAGATTAAGTTAATTATCCAAGTGTCTTGCCTAAGAACAGGTACAGCACTGGAGTCCTTGTCTTTTATTTTGAAGGTGGTGTTCTTCCTTTTGTATCCTCATTTCCATGTCTGATGTTTATCTTCAGACAAAAATAAAAATTATGATGTTACCCTGTTCAATTTCATCTTTGGAGGACCAGATAAGTTGAATAATGACTGCCCAAAGATATCCTGGGCTAAAGCCTGGAACTTGTACACGTTACCTTACAAGGAAAAAAGGTCTCTACAGGTGTGATTTACTTCAGGATCCTGAGATGGGGAAAGACTTCTGCATTACCCAGGTGGAACCTAAATCCACTTGTAAGTGTCCCGTCTAAGAGGCTTATAAGAGAGAGGCAGAGGGAGATGACACAGACAGAAGAGTAGAAGTCAGAGACACAGAAGAGAAGGTAACATTAACCAGAAAGAGATTGGCATGAGGTAGCCACAAGCCAAGGAATGCCAACAGCCACCAAAAGTTGGAAGAGGGTCAAGGAACAGAGGCTTCCCTGGAGCCTTCAAAGGGTTGGTGGTCATGCAAACATGTAGGTTTCAGACCAGTAAAATTGGTGTTGAACTTCTGGCCTCTAGAGCTTTCCCAGGAGATAATGGTTAAAATGTTAAGGGTTTCCAAGAATGTCTCTAGTTCTCTTCTATGAAAATTATCAGAGAATGTGTACAAATCTTTGAAAGAAATATTTAAATAAAGTAAATGTTGTTAATTCATATAAAAAACAGTTTTGTCACTGACAAGCTGAAATATACTGTATCCATCTAAGAAAAACTGGGAACTTACTGTGTATTTATTTGAATGACAAAACCTGAGAATTTCATAGTCAATTTCTTTTTCCTTTACAGGAAATGTATTGGAGCTCTCATGTCTGGAAGTATGTTTACAACCTAGTTTCAACTATTCACTCCGCTCTTTGAATTTTTCTTTTGTGACTTTTCTGAAACCAGTAAGAGAAACTCAGACTATTATGGGACTCTTTCTAAATCATTCCAGCTTTCAAAACTTCACGAGGATTTGCCAAGGCTTCACAAGTGAATTTAAAATATGCTCATGTTTGGCTTGTGAGTCCAAAAAAAGCATGGATTTTATTTTTCAGGAACAAACATCAAAAGGTAACTATAAAATGGTAATAAAGTTTATGAAGAATAAATTATCTTAGTCTGTTAAAAAAGGAATAATATATTCCAATTTAAAAGCCAATGGTATGACAACACTCAGCAAATGTGGCTTTTGATATGTGGCTTGTGATCTGTAGTGCTTTGGGTTATTACTTATTCTTGGTTTACTTTATCAAAAACTTTATCTACTTTTAAAATACATCACAATCGCCAAACTGTGGGAAGAGACAAGATGTCCTTCAACAGATGAATGGATAAAGAAGATGTGGTCCATATATACAATGGAATATTACACAGCCATCAGAAAGGATGAATACCCAACTTTTGTATCAACATGGACAGGACTGGAGGACATTATGCTGAGTGAAATAAGTCAAGCGGACGAGTCAATTATCATATGGTTTCACTTACTTGTGGAGCATAAGGAATAACATGGAGGACATTAGGAGAAGGAAAGGAAAAGTGAAGTGGGGTAAATCAGAGGGGGAGATGAACCATGAGAGATTGCGGACTCTGAGAAACAAACTCAGAGTTTTGGAGGGAGGAGGGTGAGGAGATGGGTGAGCCTGGTGATGGGTATTAAGGAGTGCACGTATTGCATGGAGCACTGGGTGTGGTGCAAAAACAATGAATCTTGGAACATTGAAAAAATAAAATAAAAAAATAATTAAAAATAAAATACATCAAAATGCCACCATAATTTATGTACCTTTGATCTCTAAAAGAGTATTTAGCAGGCTCTTTCCAAAGGTATTGAATTTTTAAAAATTAAAAAAGTAAAATCAAACTTGGATTTTCTAAGAAGTCATTGAATCCTTGACACATTTGTACCTTGTCTTGCCTAACATTTATCCACTGTGTATGAATTGTCTTTTTACATGTCTGTCTGCTTAATGTTGGAGACTTTCTGTGTTCACTATATTTCAGGTCTTAGCCTAATGCCTGACATTAAGTGCTCAATAAATATTTTTTAATGAATAAACAAATGAAGGATTAACTACATATTATGTATAATATCTAACTGAATCTTACATCTATTTTGAGATCAATATATATCATTTAATTGAATCAAATCAACTTGCATCACTGAAAAATTAAATAACTCATTTGTAGTCAGAAAATATACCAGTGGCCTCAGGCCCAAGCATCAGATTTATTATTTATACCTACTCGCTGAGATTGCTTCCTGTATCACCCCATACTGGCATCTTTCCCCATTCTTTTAGAATGGGAATGAGATTTCTTGGCATTGATTTTGAAAGAGGTATAAAAGATCTATCTTTTTCTGGGTTCTTACTTAAGTAACACTACCTATTGCGGGGTCTGGGTCAAGTTCACCAGAAAGCAAGTTGGGTAAATACCTTTATGGTGACAGAGAAGTAGAACTAGAAAAACCTATTAAGGCTTGGTAACTCACAGATACTACTTCTCTGCCTCCTTGAAATGTAGGACAGTGCACTGATAAATTATGCCCATTATTATGCCTGTGAAACACACTACCTTGAAACTTAATGGCTTAAAACAATGGCACCTTCCTCCTCCTTCTCCATCTTCTTCTCTGGTTGGCCAGGGATTCAGAATGGGCATAATGGGGATTTTTTTTGGCTTGGAGCATTATCATCTGTCCCACAAGTCATCCCAGAAATGTCTATATTTTCTTTGAGATGCTCCAATTTTATTTCAACCCTACAATCATCTGGTTTTCACAATCTTAAAAAAAAAATGTAAGCACTTTAATCATTATTTTTAGTGCAGGGAACTTCTTATTTCTACTTTTTTCTTGTAGAGGAAGGATGGTATTTAGTTTTGATGGGTGTGTGGTTTTTTTTTTTTTTACTATGTATTACTATTTTGCAAATAACATTTTCTTAATCTCTTTCTAGTTCTTATCATGAAAGGATCAACGGAAGTGAAGGCAAATGATGTTCGTTCACCTTGTCGACATTTTAACTTCTCTGTAGCTCCTACAGTTGATCCCTTGGATGAGTATAACATGACTTGTAATCTAATGACCCGCACGAGAAGGCCAGTAATCATTGAGGAAGATCCACTCAGGGAAAAGTCTATGAACCATACTTGTAGGACTATGGAATTCCTGAATAATTGTACTCACATTTCTCTGCATCTAGAAATGAATGTCAAAAGTAAGTATTTAAGGAAGGTAGAGGGAAAAGAGAATTGGATACAAAGTTAATAAAGGCTAACATGTTAACTTCTTTGAAAGTTAAATAGTTGAATAATTTTTTTCATGCAACAATATGACTAGAAAGAAGGCTAGTGCTTTTATCTGTTTATTTTTTCTTCCAAAATTTGCTTTTCCTGAGGTCTGGCTGTACTCAGAAGCAGAGAAGGCATCTGTGGGTTGTGATTTGAGGGGGCACTAGCAAGACCTCAGAGTAACTTCGGACATGCCTATTTGCTGTGCTTGAAACATCACTACCACACCCGGGTATTAAAGGGTGAAATTTATTTTAAAATATAAATAACCACGTACATTGCGAGGGGCTATTAAAATCATATTTTGAATTGACATATATCTTCTCCTAGAGTCGAGAACCAGGATTGAATGAAATGGGGTATTTGGTATAAAGCCATGGAGATAGGGTGCAGATGCGGCACTTTGGGTCTACCAGATAGCTCTGAGGGAAAGGTAGGTGTCCAAAAGATGAAAATCACACCTATCTAACTTCTAGAGCTTAATAGCTTTCTCAGCACCATCTTCTGAATTACCACAATTGATCCTTTCTACTAAGCTGTGTGCCCCCACTTTACCTATAAAATCTAGTTTGGAAGAGTATTTTATGATACACCCTACTGTATGCCAAGCAATGTGCTAGCATTAGGAACACAAAAATAGATGAATGTAAAACAATGGAGCAAGTGTATCCAGTCTAACAGGTGCGATGGTAGAGTTAGTTGCTGGGCTTTGCGATCTTCCAGACATAGGGAAGCCTTTCCTCTTGCCTCAGAATGCCTTTTTCAAAAAGCTTTAATTTTTTTAGAGGCAATTATTTAAAAAACATTATATTTTCAAGCAAACACAACTATAGAATACGTATGCATTTTTACATTTACAAATAGAAGGCTTCAAAAGAATTTCTCTCATGAGTCAGCCTTCAGTGCCCCTTAATGGCCTCTGTAGTTAGGGATTATTTCAGGGTGTGTGTATGTGAATCAGGCATGGGAGAGGATCTGAGAAGATCTGAACAGAGAGGTCCATTCCCTCAGGCTCAGGAGTGAGGTGGGAATGTAGACTTTGGAAGGATGGCATAGAGAAGACGACAGTGATGAAGTCTGAAAGATAAAGTGGTCTGGATTATAAATATTAAAATCATATTTATTTCCACATATCCACCTAATTGCTTTTTATGTTTTCTAAAACATAAAGGAAAAAGAAGCATTTCCATAATTATGATTTTCAGAGAGTATTTTTGTGTTCATGAAAAAAAATCCATACATGCCAGTCAAAGTGAAATAGTTATTAAGAACTTCCTTAGGTCCATAATTCAGAAAGATAACAGTGGTACACAAATACGTAGTCCTGTATTCTAGAAAATGTCCATCCATTTGCCATGTGTAGATTTAAAATTTGTTTATATTTTACTCTGCTGGGCAGAGACTAATTTGATCTCCTTTAAAAGCCCTCTCCACCTGGGTGTGAAAATAAATTTAGTCCAATCTGGTAAATTTACTCTGAAACAATCATTTAAATTGTCTCTTCAGATTGTTCTTTCAGATTCCTGTCTGTTGTCCCTTCCTCCTCTCCAAGATGACTGCCAGGATGGGTGGGGAGGTGAGAGGGGGGCAGCATAGCATGAGGGAACACACCCTCATCTGCATTTGCCCTGGTGCTTGGGTGGGTGTTCTGGCTGGCCTGACCCCAGTTGTGCACATTCTGCAATTGCTATACTGAGTTGGTGAATGCATGGGGCTTTTTTCATAGCTTGATCAGTGCCCAATGACATCTTGGTCATTGGGACCATCGTGGTTCTTGCTGGTGCTCTAAGTCTTCCATTCCAGTTAACTGACTGCATACTTCTAATTTGCTGAGCAAGGAAAAGAAGTTTGCAGCTGAAGAGCATGAGATGATTTGCGGAAGGCTGAGTGCTGCCATCCCAGGCAAACTTTACCTTTTCCGCCTTCTGCCTCTTTTCTAAATAAACGTTGGATGGCTATATAATGTACGTCTGCACATGGGGGTGGGTCCTGTGAAAGGAGGGACTCAGATCATGAACCTCACAAGGGCAATCATTCAAGGTTATAAACAAGTTACATATCCTCCTGACTTTGAGAAAGTGTTGTGTTTTGTGTGCAAGGAAGAGGGTACAAAGGGTGGCTGGAGAAGACAGTAGATAGTTATGTCTTGGACATGATGATGAGGTCACCTTCTGTTATGTCATTGATTCCTAGGTCTGCTGGCCACTGTATCTTTATGGGACCAAAGGAGACAGTGCTAAAATATTGCTGGATGGGACCTCCCCTTCCATGTGCCCACTGTCATTTGAATTAACTAGTTTTTACCTAGGGTAACTAACTGGATGTTGAATTAAGGTGTGCCCCTGATCTGATCCTTGCGGAACGGGGTTCTGATTATTCATGCGCCTTGGCCCCTTACATGCCTCAGTCCAGCCCTTCCTCTTTGTCATTTTCTTTCCTCTCCATCTTCCTTACACTCACTATCTCTTTTGTCAATTTGAGGACATAATTTTTGACTGTGTGGCCCAGGGCCACAGTTATTAATTACAAATGGCCCTGATTCTAGGACTTGGCTTGTTGAAGTCTTGGCTTAGGGATAGCAACCACGAGGAAACTAACACCAGCATAACCCGGAAGTGAAATCAATCCCAGAATCTTGGAATCAAAGGGATCCCTGGAAGCTCCCTGGTCAAATTTCTTCATTTAATACACTCACTTAACATATCAGGGAGGAAGTCAGGAGGATAAATGACTCTATAATAGGGATGGTTATATATGCAGCTTTTTAAGTTAAGGCCAGAGAATATAGTAGAACACAACCACCTCACCCCATGGCTTCTCTCTGTTGCATCACTTTATTGTATTCTTACAGTATTTTTTTCTTTGCAGATTTCACTTGTTCCATGAAGATCACTTGGTATGTTTTAGTTCTAGTTGTTTTCATATTTCTTCTCATCCTCACCCTCCACAAAATACTTGAAAGCCACAGAAGAATGTGGAAATGGCAGAGTAAGTATTGAGGAATAAATCCATTGTTTGCGGCAATCCAGTTCGGGTCTTCTCTATAGATGTACATTCTTTTAAAAGTTAAATTTGCCATTTATTGAGCACCTACTATGTGTCAGTGGCAGTTCTAGGTAAGCTGGGGAATATCGGCATGAGTAAGACACAGTGTTAGCATTCAAGGAGGTTCATGCATCTTTGTCTACTAGACAAGAGTGTAGGAGGGGAGGCAGGGGCAGGAGCTGACGGGGGCTGGAGGTTGAGTAGAGGCTTAGTGGAAGGGAAGGCAGAAGAGGGGGGAAGAACAGGTGATCAAGAATTTCAGAGTTGGAGATCTTGAGCAGAGTGGCTCTAAGTGATGCGTGGGAGTGGGAGTCGATCTTTAATAGGTGTAAGGGTGCTAGTAGATTTCTGGCTGAGCAGAGCTATAATGTGTAATTGGAAATCAGGCAATGAGGATGATATTAAGAATATTTAACAAGTATGACACCGGCATCCACCTATCAGGATGGACATTGACTTATGGCCCTAGTAGCATGTACCCATTAACATACCAACCCTTCTCGTGTGTAACCCACGCATATACTGGCTGAATATCAGGCCTGAGGGGGAGGGGAGGAAGGGAGGAAGGAGAAGGAGAGAGAATCTCAAGCAGGCTCCACACCCAGCACAGAGCCCCACGTGGAAATCCATCTCATGACCCTGAGATCATAACCTGAGCCAAAATCAAGAGTCAGACATTTAAGCAACTAAACCACCCAAGTGCCCCTGTTTCTGGTATTTCTGAGAGAAGTTTCATATCATGTGTTGCCATTGATACCTTCGTATATAAGGCTAGTATATAATAACATCATCAATATCGTATATTTGTAGAATAACCATTTGCAGAGCATTTTCACAAGTTTTTTTTCTTTTTTAACTAGATTATCCAAGTACTTAAACAGGGTGTGTATGATTATTTTTACTTATAGATAAAAAAAAAAACCCTGAACCTTAGAGAGATTAAGCGGTTTTTCCAAAGTTATATGGCTAACAAAAGGTCAGAGGCAGGGCATCTGGGTGGCTCAGTGGGTTAAAGCCTCTGCCTTTGGCTCAGGTCATGATCCCAGGGTCCTGGGATCGAGCCCCACATTGGGCTCCCTGCGGGGAGCCTGCTCCCCCCCGGTGCCCCCCCCCCCCCGCCTCTCTGCCTACTTGTGATCTCTGTCTGGCAAATAAACAAATAAAATCTTTAAAAAAAAAAAAAGGTCAGAGTCAAGACCGAGGTCTTTCTAATTTTAAAATTATATTATTTTTAAATAAACATGTTATTTGCAAATAGTGCACATTTTGAGTTTCTTAATCCATTTTTCTATATAATTGCATACTAGGAAATAGAGACAGAAGCCAGTTAGAGAAAGCATCTAGAAAGCAACAGTAGCAGAAAGCAGAACATTTTATGAACATTCAACCAAATGACAGGCTTGGTGGATTTTGAAGGCTTGCCTTCCAAATCCAAGTGTATAAAGTAATGAAACATGTCACACCATTTAGGACATTAAATATTATTAAATATTAAATATGCATTAAATATTCTGTACATCTCTATATAATAAGGTAAGTAATATAATATTCTATACATAAGAGCTGGTGCTTTGCGCTAGAGACAACATGATGGCATTTAGGGTAGTGGAGAAACCACTTGTTTTAGAAAGATTTCTGTGTTTGCTCATGGAAAATAACTTAATGAGGAAAGCCTTCAAAGTCTTGTTACTCCGGGAGCTGTCATGAATGACCCATTTTCCTTGGTAATCCTTTGAATCAACAGGGGGAATACATATTAAGAATGTGCTTGTTTATCATTTAAATATTTAATTTCTTTTCTTGGAATAGGTCATAAATACAAACCTACTTCTGCTCTCCTAAGAGGACAGGATTCCGAGAAACTGCGAACCTTGAACCTGCGGGTTATTTCCGGTGAGTTTTTGCGACGTGCCAACAGAGGACGGCTTTGGGACTCCCAGCCCTTCACCATCTCACTATAGACCCAAGATCGAATGATCTGAGCTCATTTAAATTAGCCTTGTATCTGGGAGAAAGGAGCTGTGGGCAAATGAAATCTAGTTTAATATGTCTTATTATCAGGAGACAGTTATGATCAAAACCAGCTCCTTAAATAATGGAAAGTTTGCCTAATTGGCAAGAAGAAATTCATGTGAGTAGGCAGAGGAGAGAAAGCAATAAGGAAGAAGACTTAGATTTATTTTTAAATGAGACAAGATACCATTATTCCTCAGAACCGCATGAAGTAATTGCAGAGTGGGCATGGCTTTTGCTGGAACTTTCGCTTAGCAGAGGGTGTCATTGTGTAAAGAGAACTTCTAATAGCCCCAATTAAAAAGTCCCCTGTCCTCTACCGAGAAACAGAAATGGAAGGAGGGAACCCTAATTAGAGCAGCTAAGGGAGCTGTTAACACAGACGCTGTGATTCGATCTCCTAATTTGCAAAGCCTCCTTCTGAATTCGAGCTGCCAGATCATATTAAAAACGAAGAGAGGGAGACTGGGACACGGGCAAAGTGCTCTTCTTCATCAGGGACATGTCATCTCCTCGACTGCGTGCAAACCGCGGCATGAGGAGTGACATTTCTGCAGCATCTTTTGTCCAACCGGTGAGCAGGCTCTTTCAGACTTGGGGAGAGGTTCAGATAAGGAGGCCTCAGGCTGGGGTCTAAAAGGTTCTCAAAAATGCAAGGACAGTGTGGACCAAGCCTGAGGCGCCCACCACATGCAGATCGCCATACCATTTCACTGGGAACTCTGTTCCCCAGGCTTTTCTTATCTATTTAAAAGAGCAGGGACACAGACTCCTAGCTTGAGGAAAAATTGGATTGAGTGCCCCTAAAGAACTCAATATTTAAAAAAGATTTTATTTATTTATTAGAGAGAGATTGAGAGAGAGGGCATGAGAGGGGAGAAGGTCAGAGGGAGAAGCAGGCTCCCTGCGGAGCCGGGAGCCTGATGTGGGACTCCATCCCAGAACTCCAGGATCATGACCTGAGCCGAAGGCAGTGTCTTAACCAACTGAGCCACCCAGGCATCCCAGAACTCAATTAAAAAAAAAAAAAAATCAGACTTTCTGTTCTCTGTGTTAGCAGTGTTCCCCTCTGGCTACTAATAAACAGTAGCTAAGGGAGTATATGATACCAGCTAAATGTGGGGGGGGGGGCATTGATGGAAGCTTTGTGCGGTCAGTGACGGTTTTGTTTGATTAATGACATTAAAATCAGAAGGTTGTTTCCAAGGCCAAAATTAATCTTTGGAGGGAGGAAATGGCATTTCCCCTCTTCTCCCCTCTTAGGCAGGACCAGGGCCTGACCATTCATGCACCGGGAATGGTTTAACCTAGTTCTGCTGAGCTTTTTCCATGGCCCCAGGACTCCTGGTCCTTGCTCTTTTCAAGTCATAATTGTGAGCACTGCAGCTTTGTCTGAGAAAAAGTCGATAGTCCCTCCATCAATTCATAGACTCAGGGGGATCACAAATTTAAAGTACTTGCTAACCACAAGACTAACCTCACGAGTTGTATTTCTGAGCCTCTGATTTTCATTCACCAGAGGAAACGGTCTCGGCCACCCGCTCCTTTTAATAGCTCTCACTAAAAATCCTCTGGCTTTATTACCAGGTATATAATATTAATGTTTAGAGCGAGCCAAGGGGTGGTGACCCTTTTTTTTAAAAAATCAAGAGTCCTTTCAAGGCTTAGCATCTTTGGGGGTGGGGTGGGGTGGGAAGAAGCAGAATCTTTCTTGTTATTTACGATCCTTTAACCTAAATGCAATTCCCCCCACCCTCGTATTATAACTTGCTCTTTCTGAGAGAGAAATGGGAAGGAAATAATGTCTCCCTCGAGTGCCGTTTTTAAGGCCTCTCTTTGTCATGATGGATTCTAGGCAGTGGTGAGAATGTAGGGGGAAAAAACATGCCAGTGTTGTTCTCTGTGGAGCAGGGACACAAGTACAAAATAACAGTTCGAGGGAGCAGTGACCACGGTCACGTTCGGCGGGGCAGCTCGCTGTTGTCTCAAGCTGTACGTTCCAGAAGGTCTTTCCGGTTGTTCATGTATGACAAAGGAAGTGTTTGCAGGGCACCTGGGTGGCTCAGTGGGTTAAAGCCTCTGCCTTTGCTCGGGTCATGATCCCAGGGTCCTGGGATCGAGCCCCGACTCGGGCTCTCTGCTTGGCAGGGAGCCTGCTTCCCCCTGCCTCTCCGCCTACTTGTGATCTCTGTCTGTCAAATAAATAAAATCTTAAAAAAAAAAAAAAAGGAAGTATTGGTGTACACATGGAGGTAGATAGATTCACAACCTCAAAAGGACGACAGAGAAATAAAGCGAGCTTGGCAAGCCCCTGGCCCCATGTCCTGGAGCACAGTGAACACGGGCAGAGGAAGGCATCTCTTGGCTGCAGAATGCCGTGTCACAAAGCGTCAAATCCCAAAGCCGTAATAGGTCTCCAGTATCTCCTTCCTTGCTTTGAGGCGTGATGGCTTCTGTTGCCTGTCTTGGTGTGAATCGACTTTACGTTTTATTCCATCGACTGTTATCTTCATGCAGGTGATGACTCTCTCACTCAGCTTTGGATCCTTGTCCTTGCCATTATACCTGGCTCGTAGTTTGTGCACAATAAAAGCTTATTAAATCACACAAAGCCTAAGAGGAAATGAGGGTAGAGTCAAAAAGAGCAGATGAGCAAGAAAGTTAGTTTGGGGTTTGGGAAAGAACCAGAGAGTGATGAATGGGATTGTAATCCGACTTCATTAAAGACTATGCAACTCTAGAGAATTGCCAAGGATGCCAAAGAATAGTGGAACATGTTGACCATCCTGAAGAAGAGATTTGGAGAGCTATGCAAACGTCCATTTGAAATGTATCTCTGGAAACAGTGTTTAAAAGGTTGGTTCATATCGGGACACCAAAGTCAGGGGCAGGAGCAGTGGACCAGGACCCTGATCACTGGATGCAAACCACAGAAATCAACTTGGCTGGTTTGGCCAAAAGGAAGCCTATTGGAAAACCAGTAGGTAACTAGAAACACCAGGGATGTTAAGCATTCAGAGGTTGGAAAATGAACACGAAAATGAAAAATCTTGGGGCGCCTGGGTGGCTCAGTGGGTTAAGTCTCTGCCTTCGGCTCAGGTCATGATCCCAGGGTCCTGAGATCGAGCCCCATATCAGGTTCTCTGCTCAGTGGGGAGCCTGCTTCCCCCCCACCCCCTGCACCTGCCTCTCTGCCTACTTGTGATCCTTCTCTGTCAAATAAATAAATAAAATCTTAAAAAAAAAGATTATAAAAAAAAGAAAATGAAAAATCTTGAAAACTTGAAATTCTTCAACCTTCAACGACTCAACCAAAATCAGTTGAACTCCCAACTCAGGGCCGGGCATCATGCTAAGCATTGATGTTGAGACAGTGGCCCGGACCAGCACGGTCTCTGCTTTCATGGAACTGGTGTCCTAGTTAAGGATATTCTACTCCACCCCATTGCCTTTGGAAAACGGAAACCTAATTAAATTATACGCATTCATTAAGTAACTTTCACGGACATTTTATTTCTTTTCACAAGAATCTCGCTTTTTTTCTGATGCTAAGAGACTTTCAGTGACTGACCCACAGCCAGTTCCTGGCAGAGTGGGGGTTCAAACTTAGTTCTGTCCAGCGGGCTTTCTGGCACACAGCTTACGGGCTGTGGTGAACTGGGGAGTTTACTTGTGGTGGTTCAAGCCACAGATCAAAACTCACCTTGTTCTTTTACAGTTAACACTAAATCGAGATGAAACATTTTCTCAATGCTCTGGAAGGTTGTAGGAGCTGCTGTGTGACAGTGTGAGTCACCCTCAGAGTAACATTTAGCAGTAGTGAAATGGTTTTTTTGTAGTTAATGTGGGTGGGTTCTTAGGGACCGTGAAGCAAGAGAAATGGATTTTTATTGTGAAAGAGAATTACTAAATGCCAAAAGGAAGTAGATGACCCAGTAATTTGCCTTACCCCAAAATATAACTAATGGCAAAGTAAAAATCGTAATTTGCGACATGTTTATGGCCAGCATAATAAAGACTAAGCTGGTTTCGATTTCCAACAGAAGCGAAGATAAATTACTCATGCCAGATGTCCCATGACCAAGCAAAGTAACATGGAAATTTAATTTTTACTTGCTTAACTATAATATTTATGACTCTTAGAGTACGGATTTGGGTTCATAAAACAGTAAAGGTTGGCGCCATCTGCTTGATTACAGAACAGAATGCAGAGGGTGACTCTCGGTGCAGGAAGAATTTCTTAAGTTGGAAGAATCTATAGGCAGAATAGGACGATTTATTCTAACTCATCCATTGAATGTGTTTATGAGCTAACTTTTTGTGCTAGGTCAGGAAAACTTGATGATAAAACACGTACAGATTGACATCTTCTCCCTGCCTGGACCAGCCTGCCTGCCTTTCCCCTCCCAGCCAACCTCCCCTCCTCCCACCCTGCCTTTGTTTAGTTCACCCCGAACCTCACTTCTGATCTTAGCTCGACTGACCCTTCTCAGGGAAATCCTATTGGACTTCCTAGACTAGGTCAAGTCCCCTTCTCACACATCCTCGTAAGACCACACACCTCTCTCTGTGCCGGTTGTCACTACTGTTTTATTATATATGTGTGTTGTTATTTTTTTATTTTTAAACTTTTTTATATTTAATTTTTTTTCCGTGCTCCAAAATCCATTGTCTATGCACCACAATGTGTGTTATTATTTGGTCGACATGGCTCCCATGAGCCACTTAGCTCCTTGAGATCAGGGCCTCTACCTGGTAATATTGATCACTGCCTCCCCAGCGCATAGCCTCGTGCCTTTGAGGGCACAGAACAGGTATCTAATAAATATTTGTGAAGTAAATACAACTTGACATTGACTATGTGGAAAGAATGGCCGCTGCTGTCTTACAAAGACCCTTCAAAACCCTTTTTCCCTCTAAATTATAACTTTTAAACCCTTCATCAGCTTCATTCCTTGGAGTGCTGAGGATCCCCGCAGTGTGAATGTGCTGGGAGCTGCAACAATGGCTTGGAATATTGGCGGCTGTCGGTTCTCCTTAGCTGTTAATTCTAGGTAATTTTGCAGTCATGTGCTTTCCCATCCTCATTTAATTTTCACACTGGCCAGATTGGGAACAGCTGAGCATTTTAGGATCACTGTTAACAATAACGGATGGCGCTCCCAACGTAGTAGAAAGTTGGCTCCTTGAATAATGGCAATCTATTTTAAGCTACCATAATTGGTTCTATTAGCCCCGAAAAGCAACTAGCTATCTTGGGCTTGCACAAAAGGGCCCAGGTTTTTGTGCCATGCAAAGGTCGGAATGATGCCTAGCAGTGTGGAAGTTCTGCATTCCTAGGGCAGTAAGAAGAAAGAAGACTGGAGGGTTTTTGGGAGCCAAATTAGAGAACTGAGTAAGAATCACCAAACCATCTGAAAACGTCCTTATCCATCTTGACTGCAGTAATCTGTGAAGATTAACGTGAATCCCTTCATTTCTGGAGTAGCTCTCGTAAGGAAAGCAAGTACTTTGTGGGCAACAGTGTAGACATTATCACCATTATCCCCGCGGAGTTGTGGCTCAACCTCCCCAAGTACAGGGAGAGGAAGGAAGGGCCGAGGTCCCCATTTCCGAGGCCAGCCAGCCATAGCCCAGCCCTGCTGAGTGCATACTTGGGTTCTCCCCAATTTCAAGCAGACTCCTCAAGCGGGGTTAAAAAGGAGCTTGGAAAAATGCTCTGTTTTGCACTTGATAGGGCTTTCTATTTTTTCAAAGTACATCAAAATACCCCTTAATTACCTCAGTTACCCTTACCTTTAGTTTCTTCCTTGTAGCTTCGAGGCAGCCCCAGAGCTTTGCTGAAGAGTTTTGCTGAGGTCACGAGGAAGTTTAGGTGTCGCTGCTGAACCTTTAAAGACCTAAAACCTCTAAAGATCTTTACAAGACCAGTGCTCTAACCCCTGAGCTATGGAGCCACCTCTAAAGATCTTTAAAGAGAGGCCAGGGCCCTGCTAGGGGAGGTGGCCTGGCCACTCCACCCACAAGGCAATACCAGGGTGACCTGTTGGTGACTAGACCCCACTTGCGGCCTTCCTTCAGGCCTGAGGGCTCAGGCTCCAGCAATGGTGGCTCACCAAAAAAAGATCCACTGTGTGATCCAGCTCACAAGACAGGTTTATAAGAGCGGAAAACAATACAGTTGAGAGAAAATATGGACCAAAACACTTCCAATAGCTAACACATGTGCCCTCTCTGCTTCGACAAAACCCTATGGGAAGTCAAATCACTGCCAAGGCCTGTTGGGGAGGTCTTAAAGACTTAAAGGTCTTAAAAGTCTTAAAGGCCAACACAGCTTGGAAAGCCTTCTTCCCCATTTTAGGGGTAGCCTGATTGGCTCACTTCACACAGCATTTTCCACACTTAATAGGCTTTGACCTGGGAACGATTTCTGAAGATAACTTTGCACGTTTCTGTCGTGATTATGAGTTGGTTGTATAGACCAACCCTCTGAGGCAATCTTCTTTGTCTTACCCCCAAATTCCTAGGTGGCACCCCAGAGTTGACCTTGTACTGCTTGTACCCATACACTTTTGTTGAGAAAAATGAGGCAGAAGAAATTAGATGGCATTCTTTCAGTCATTCAACATGTATTTTTACTTATTATGTGTCACGCTCTGAGGTTGGTTCTGGGGAATATAGTGTGCATGAAATACAGTCTTTGTACACAGGGAGGTGGACAAAGAAACAATTACAGCAAAATTGGGTAAATTCACCATGGGGGAAAGAGAGGTCACAGAGGATTACACGTAGTATGGATATCTAGCCCTGTTTACCACTTCCTCTTCTGTTTTCGTTTCTAGCAGTTTTGACTTTCCAATTCCATAACCAAGTAGAGCTGAGCAAGTAGTCTGGGAAATACAAATATAAAAAATTGATGGGGCAAATTCTCCAAGCAACCAAGAGATCCTGGCCAGAATGAGGAGGTTTTAGATGTATCTTCACTGTGGGAGATGCCTCTTTGACATGAAAATCATCAGGAACAAAGGGAAAAAAACACCTTCAAGTTTCCGTGACTCAGTGGGAATCAAGAATTACTTTGGAAGGATGAATTGAGGTTAGCTGCCAAATGTCATAGATATAAAACACTTTTGAACAGTGGTAGAGATACAAGAAGAAGAAGAAGAAGAAGAAGAAGAAGAAGAAGAAGAAGAAGAAGAAGAGGGAGAAGAAGAAGAAGAAGAAAAGAAAAAGAAATATCAGAGGGCAATCTGGACCATGTCATGGGCATTGTGACGGGAATTTATTCAAGGACACAAGTCATGGGGTTTTATTTTTAATCAAAGTTTCTACTGCTGGAAATTTATTTTGTTCACCAGATTCAGCCAGGTCAAAACTCATCCTGAGGTTCTTTTTAATTTTTTAGTCTCTTCTGAGGTTCCTGAAAGAAAGTCAAAGAAATGTTTCTTTCCAACCTTTGACAAATTCATGAATAGACTTCTGTGAAGTTTTAAAACATTCCTGACTGCTTCTGCTGCCTTAGCTAATGCTGGTGAATTAATATTATTTGAAACAAATTCTATTTCCCAGTGTAGAACTAGAAAACTATCCCACCCATCTAAGCTATTCTGAAGAAGGCATTAAAATGACATATATCCCACCTTTTTGCCTTTTTATCAATTTTTCAGAAGTTTTCCTATTAGCATATAAGTTACATGTCCTTGGATACTAGGAGAAGCAGAATATAATGTACCACTAGAGAGTTATTTTGGACTAGCCATCATTTTGACAGATAACAGCTTTCTGTAGTAAATTATGGTTATACCATATTATACAACATCAGCAAACCAAATGAATTAGCAAATGATGAGCAGTTTAGCTTTCTGACCAGAAGAGCACTGCTAATTTTCTTTGGTAATTATTTAATTTCGTGAATCGGTTCTTTTGATATTTTAGCTCTAAAAAGAACTGTCTCCAGATCTCAAATTCTGGACATGATAAGACACTTTGTCAAAAATTGTCTAAGCAATTATCTGCGTGGCTAGTTCATTCTGAAGGCTTAATGTGCATGAGAATGGACTGGGATGTCTATAGAATTTTACGCTCCTGGACCATTTTCAAGGGAGATTATAATTCAGTAGATTTGGGACAGGGTTCTAGAACCTACATTTTAAATTCAGCTTCTTATGTTGTGCAGTCCAAGGGTCCATTGATGGCTTTAATTGTTTTCTATTATTGTGTGACAAAGTACCACAAATTTCATGGCTGAAAATAACACACCTTTGTTATTTCAGTTTCTGTGAGCCAGAAAACTGAGCACAGCTTTGCCTCATCTCAGGGTCTCACAAGACTAAAGTCAAGATGCGAGCTGACCTGTGTTCTCATTTGGAGGCTACTCCTAAGCTCTTCTAGGTTGTTGGCAGAATTAATTGCTTTGAGGTTGTATCCTAAGGGCCCTGGCTTGCCCTCTGTCCACCAGAAGTTGACGCAGGCCCCAGGGGCCACCTATGGACTCCGGCTACCTGGCTTTTCCAGATAGTTTGTAGCTTGGCAGTTTGGTTCTTTGAAGCCCCACAGGAGATCCTCTCTAACATCTGGGAGGGCCCGGTCTTTTTTGTAAAGGCTTTTACCTCATTAGGTCGGGCATACCCTGAATGGTCTCTTTTTCATGACTCAACATCAACTGATTTGGAATGTTAAATACACCTGCGAAAATCTCATCTTTGCCATATAATGTAACCCAATCACAGGAAGGAAATCCCATTCATGGTCCTGCCCATGCTCAAGGGTTGGGGACTACAGGGAATATTCCACCAGGGTGTGAGAAGCTTGGAGGGAATGGGGAGCTCTCTGTGAGTTTTGCCTACTACACCCACCCTCCGAGAAGCACAGATTTAGAAGAATAAAAATCACAGGTTCCTAGGAACTTCCAGTGTGAGACGAATAAGGATGACAGAACTAGCCTCATAGATGTGATTTGTACTTACTGACAATAAGGTAAAAATAAAAAATGTTGAGGGGACCCAGCGCAATGGGACTGTGAGGAGGAAAGCAAGGAGACAAGAGCTTTTGTCTAGGTAGAGATTGGTGTCATTTTTTCATCATTGCCTAACCAGTCAGGAAAGCTTAGAAGGATAAATTCTCTGTAAGAAGAAATTCTAGCTTTGGTGATTATTTTAGCATTTCCGTAGGAATGGAAGGGTCCTCAGTGTTTGTGGAAATAGTTCCCAAAAGTCAGCTATTCCTGCCCCTTAAAGAGTAGTAGCTACTTTTTAATATCTCTAATTAAGATCGATAATTTTCTGGAAAATTTTCCAAAACCCGATACCAGAAGAAATAGAAAATCTAAACAAAACAATTATCATAGAAGAAATAGAAAATTTGTCAGTTATCCCTCAAAATGTTACAGAAAGAACATTTCATAGGGGCATTTTTACCAATCTCCAAAAAACTGCTATTTCTAGTGGTATTTAAACTGTCATTGACCATAGAAAAGAAGGAAAAAAGGATGTTTTCTAATTCCATTGTAAAAGAAATGTTAATAACATTTAAAACTAAGAAAGATTGTGTCTAAAGTGAAATCACTGAGTGACCTTATTCATATCTATGCAAAAATCGTGAACAAATATTAGCAAAAAAATCCAGTAGTAGCAGAGTTTCAAAAATGTATGTATATATACAGACACATACAACTCCTACTATGATCAAGAGAAGATTATTCCAAGAATATAAGAACAGTTCCAAGAATATAGGAACACCATATTTATTAATGTCACTCATATTAATAGATCAAAGGGAAAATTTCTTTGGTTATCTCTACACATCCTAAAAATGCACTTGACAAACTATAAGGCCCATCCTTCCCAAAACCCCCAATAAAAATCAGATAACTAGGTTCTGCCTTCACATGATAAAATACATCTGTCTCAAACAAAGACCCAGAATCATACTTACCAGGGAAGCGCTAAAAACATGTCTGTAAAGCCGGGGACTATCAAGGGCGTTTACAGCTGACAATTTATCTACCATTGTCCTAGCAGTACTGGTCAACACAATTAGGCAAGAGACAGGGATGCCTGGTTAACACACTGGAAGGGCCAAATGATCACTTTTTGTGCACCTGGAAAATTTAAGAAAATCCTCTAAAAAAATTCTTTAAAAATAAAATTCAGTAAGGGACAAGGTATGAAATTAAGACAAAAAAAATCAAGAGCATTCATACCTTTAAATAACAACCAGTTAGAAGATATGGCTGCATTCAAAACAACCATAGCAAGATAAAATAACTCAGAATAAAATTAATATAAAGAACTGTACAAGCTCTTTCTGAAGGAAACTTCAGAAAAATGCTCCCAAGAGACATAAAAATGACTTGAACAACAGCAAAATGGTATATCAGGCTCTGGAATGGAAAGATGAATATAAAAAGTTACTGGTTCTTCCTAAATCATAAACAAAGTCATTTTCATACCCCGATGAAAAATAAGTTGTCAGTAATAGCCAGGAAACAAATTGACATAGAAAAATAAAGAGAAGTATCTGTTCCCCCATGGTATAGGTACTTAGGTAGATAAAAATATCTAATGAAAGGTGCCTCGGTGGTGCTGTCAGTTAAGTGTCCAACTCTGGATTTTGGCTCAGGTCACGATCTCAAGGGGACCTTGAGGGACCTTGTGGGACTGAGCCCTGGACCAAGCCCTGTGTCTAGCTCCCCTGCTCAGCATGGAGTCTCCTTCTAATGAATCACTGAACACTACATAAAAAACTAATGATGGGCTATACAGTGGCTAATTGAACATAAAGAAAAAAAAAAAGATTCTCTCCCCCTCTGTCCCTCCTGCTTGTGCTCCCAAATAAATAAATAAATAAATAAATCTTTAAAAAATATATATCTAGGGGCACCTGGGTGGCTCAGTGGGTTAAGCCTCAGCCTTCGGCTCAGGTCATGATCTCAGGGTCCTGGAATTAAGCCCCACATCAGGCTCTCTGCTCGGCGGAGAGCCTGCTCCCCCCCAACCCCGTCTCTGCCCGCCTATCTGCCTACTTGTGATCTCTCTCTCTCTGTCAAATAAATAAATAAAATATTAAAAAATATATAATAAATAAAAAATATATATCTAATAAAAAATTAGAAAGTTTAGGACTTGAGTAAATGACGAGTGTCTCATGTCTAATCAGCAGGAAAGAGAAGGATTACTGAATGAATGGTATTGTGACAAATGAGTAACCATGTAGGAAAGAAGATTTCCTTAATCCAGAGTTCCCACTAATACTAGGGTAAATTTCAGATGGATCTGTAATTTTAACATAAACATGAGACCATAAAAGTCATAGAAGAAACAACTGTAGAATTAATTTATAACTGTAGGGCTTTCTATGCATGACACAAAACTCAGTCAAAAGGCTGATAAATTTGACTACGTGAAAAAGAATGTACACAGTAAAAACCATTAGGGAAACATTGTTTACAATTCATCACATATGATAAGCAGCCTTTCCTAGTAAATAAAGAAGTTCTAATAATTGATGGAGAGAAGACCATAACCCAGTAGACAAACGGATAAAGGATATAAATGGACTGTTCATAGAAATGGAAATACAAATGGCTCTTTGACATAAGAAAGCTTGCTCAGTTTCATTCATGATAAATTCTCTCAAAAGAGAGAATTTTTCTTTTGATGTCCACTATGTGCCACTAGTATTGGCCTTCTGGGTATAGGAGACACAGCAATGAGACAAAGAGAGACCTCTGTTCTCACTGAGCTCACATGCAGGTGGAAATGCAAAGTAAAGCTACACTGAAATGCTGTTTTCATCTAACAGACTGGTAAAAATCCAGAAGTTTGACATCATACTCCGTAGCAGGGGGCGATAGCCCTCCACATTCTCGCACTTTGCCAAGGTAAACTGGGAGGCTGAAGTGGTACAATTTCTATGATATGTAATTTAGCAATAACTATCAAAGTTACACATGCATAAGCCCTTTGAGGCAGCAATCCTATTTCTAGGAATTTCTCCTATGGATTACTTACATAGGAGAGAAATGACATGTGTGCAATGTTTATTGCTAATGTGTTTACAATATGGGATTAGACACAATCTAATAGGAGGGTGTTTGAAGACAGGATGATACATCCATACTATGGAACACCAGGAAATTGTAAAAAAGAATGAGGGAGCATTTATGGGGAAAGTTCTCCTAGATCATTAAATATACATACATATGTATAGTATGGTACCAATTGTGTAAAGAAAAACAAAAATAGCATATGTACATATAAGTATATAAATCTATCATCTATCTATCTCTATCTATCTATCTATCTATCATCTATATATCTATCCACAAAAATCTAAAAACCTTGGTTGCCTGTAGCAAAAGAAGGAGAGAAGGGAAAGAATTATGTGATGTGTGTAGAAAGCAGTTGTCTGTAGGAAATGGGGTAAGAGGGAGACATTTTGCTGAATATCCCTTCATAGTTTATAAAATTTTAATCTTGTGAATGTATCCCTTATTCAGAAAATGAAGTCCAAAAAATAAATCTTTCTTATTAAATTTTTTTCTAATTTAAAGAATATAACTCCAAGAGATGGTTTGACAGTATTTCTACCTTGGTAATCTATACCAGTGTTTAGTCACCTTCATGAATAAGAAGGATGATATTCTTTTTTTTATGCTTGTAGAAATTTTAAAAAATTAAAAAAATTTCTTTGATAAGCATCATATTCTTAATTACACTTAAATCTTCCCTTTTGATTTGTCTTCGTAAGAAGCAGCTGCTCAAACTTCTCTTAAAATTATAGGTCACCTCATTTCCATTTATGTCCAGGGCTTTGTATAAAAAGTAGAGACATCTGCGAAGCAAAAACCACATGTATTATGTAAAACTCAAGTTTCAATATAAAAACTGGAAAAGCAAGGCCCTAGATCTCAGCGGAATGAAAAAGATACCATATGCCATGGGCCTGAAATTTTATCTCCTACCTTGAAGTCAGCTGCAGATAATATTAGAAGGATTTGAAGTCACATAGTCCTAGAAAAGTAGGAAAGATTAGAATTCCTCTGATTTGGGATTTGGCTTCTTGGTAAAATTGTCCCTGAAATCAACGATGGTATTAATAAAAGTTCTTAGGGACCTATTTTAACAAAATGCAAAGAAGGAAATGTTTGCAGTCCGTTTTCCCTACAAAAGTTCTTTTCTTTCTGCTTGACATTGTATGTAAAAAAATGTTTTTCTCTACTGTGCTCCTCCTTATCCATGCCTCGGGTCTCGGTCTCATGCTTGGGAAGTGGGGAGGAGAGGAGAAATGAAAGAAACAGAGTCAAGAGAAATGGGTTAATGGTGTCCCAGTTGTAAGCAGGCGATTTAGTGAGTGATGGAAATTGCCAATATCCTTGCTAGATGGAGGGCATGGTTCTCTTAGTACACTGGAAAATGTATCTGTTTTTGCACTGCTATCAACTAAACAGCTCTCCTTCTTAACAAACAGAGACCAAGCAGAGGCTGCCCTTGACTCAGATCAAGAAAGGGCTTCCTCCAATACCGGAACTGGAAGTTTCTTCCACGGTGCAGCCGCAAGATCGGTATACACGGTGAGTGATGATTCAGCTTTACTGATGATTGGCCTTTGTTCATTATAAATGTGAAGGGTCCAAGGAGGTACAGTTCATCCCAACCTTCATGTCTATCTGGGTGCTGGAGACAAAAAGTGATGAGCTGCAAAAGCAGTTTGTATGAATTAGATGACATGAAATAAACTCATGATTTCTTCCAAGGTCCAGGAAGGACCAATAAACAAAGCTCTTGGTCTGTTAAACAGCAGGTGCCCCTGAGATGTCAGCTCATCCCTTGGCTGCTTCCTAGGCTTGGGCTGTACATAATGCCAGCAGGCCAATCATTGTTTCACTCTGAACAGGAGAGAAGAGAGAATGTGAATTTATAAGCACAACCACGGTCTCTCAAGTACTGAAATTAAGAACTTCCCTAAATGTAACATCTGATGATCTAATTAATGTGTATTGATTTTCATGTGGTCAGAAGTGTCTTAGAAATATTTTTTATTCATTCAACACATATTTATTAAGTAGCTATTACGTTAAGGCACTATAGATAGCTATGGTAGGGGGCATCAAAATTACAGCAGGGAAGAGGGAAGACACTAGCATTTATCAATATCCTTTTATTGTGCTTTGAGGCAATAGGCTAGATCATTTACTCGTCTTTATTTTTTTTTTCAGTTTCAGGTGTAGAATTTAGTGATTCAAAACTTAAGTAAAATACCTGGGACTCATCACAACAAGTGCCCTCCTTAATCCCCATTACTGATTTCCCCCAACTCCTCATCCACCTCCCCTCTCATAACCATGCTTGTTTTCTATAGTTAAGAGTCTGTTTCTTGGTTTTTCTCCCCCACCCCCATTGGCTTGTTCTGTTTCTTAAGTTCGCATATGAGTGAAATCATATGCTATTTGTCTTTCTCTGGAAGGAAACTAATAGTATACTCAAAGGGAATCATTTGAGGTGAGTTTTTAAAAAGGTCTATTAAGTCAGGATGTGGAAAAATCCAAAAGGAGAGTACAGCACCCTAAAATTAGTAATAGGGGGGCTCTGCTACTCTCCCTAAGACTACAGGGGCAAGGAACCCAGAGAGAAAGACAGAGGCAGGCGCACACACACATACACACACACTCACACACACTGATGGAATATGTGGGGAGGCTACCTGATAGGGACTGTGACTTTTAGTCAAGTGACACAACAGCCTGTGAGTGCCCCGAAAAGAGTACTTCACTTTGGCTATTCCCTTTCCCCGATGTGCTAGTACTCACCATTGTCAAACCTAAGCAGAGCTGGGGGACACTGGAGCTGGATTGAGGCAGTTCATTTGGATTGGTCTCCCAGGGTACCAGAGAGGGTGGAAAAAAAATAGAGCACAGGGGCACCTGGGTGGCTCAGTGGGTTAAAGCCTCTGCCTTCGGCTCAGGTCATGATCCCAGGGTCCTGGGATCGAGCCCCCATCGGGCTTTCTGCTCAGTGGGGAGCCTGCCTCCTCCTCTCTCTCTCTGCCTGCCTCTCTGTCTACTTGT
>NW_019154105.1:36566438-36702491 GCF_002288905.1 Enhydra lutris kenyoni
CTCAGTGGGTTAAAGCCTCTGCCTTCGGCTCAGGTCATGATCCCAGGGTCCTGGGATCGAGCCCCCATCGGGCTTTCTGCTCAGTGGGGAGCCTGCCTCCTCCTCTCTCTCTCTGCCTGCCTCTCTGCCTACTTGTGATCTGTCTGTCAAATAAATAAATAAAAATCTTTAAAAAAAAATAGAGTACAATCTAGAGAAGCAACCAGAGGGGTCAAGCATAGGGAGCTCAATATGTCAAACTAGAGAGAAGCAGGTCTTAGTGTTTGGGTCTTAGTGGAATCAGAGTCCTCTATTGGCTCAGAAATTGCCAGGTAGATGAATGTCATCATAGAATTGTTTTAATGAAGTATTATGCTTGATAACCTCTCATACTGGTACTCATTCTGGGGTGCTTGACCATGCATATGAAGCAATCCCCTTTGTTCATTCACCTGATGCTTTTTGAGCACCTACTGTATGTCCAGAAGTCTGCTACTCATTGACAAAATAACATGCAGTCAGTGGGGAAATCAGATTGAGGAATCCTAATTTCTTTTTTTTTTTTTTTAAAGATTTTATTTATTTATTTGACAGAGATCACAAGTAGACAGAGAGGCAGGCAGAGAGAGAGAGAGAGGGAAGCAGGCTCCCCGCCGAGCAGAGAGCCCGATGCGGGACTCGATCCCAGGACCCTGAGATCATGACCCGAGCCGAAGGCAGCGGCTTAACCCACTGAGCCACCCAGGTGCCCCAGGAATCCTAATTTCAATAGAGTTCCAATAACATGATAGACGTGTGCACAGAGGACTCAGGGAGCATAATGGACAGACCCCTTCATTCAGAGGAAATGCTGTCTGGCATTTAGTAGGTGTTCAGTGAGTATATGTTGAATGAAGGAAATTTTCACGAACACCTACATTTTCATTTTATAGAAGAGGAAATTAACCCAAACATACTGTAGTGACAAGCTCAAGAAGACTCTAGGTCTCCTGAGCCCTAGGCTGAGAGTTTGTTACCACTAACCAGAGTGTTCCTAGGTTTATAATGGAGGCTCCATTGCCTTACACAGGACTGGAAAGAGCTCTTAATCAGTGATACTGGGGAGTGCCTGGGTGGCTCAGTTGGTTAAGCATCTGCCTTTGGCTCAGGTCATGATCCCAGGGTACTGGGATCCAGCCCTGGTTCCTGGAATCCAGCCTGCATCAGGCTGCCTTGTGAGTGGGGACCCGGCTTCTCCGTCTGCCCATCCCCCCCACATGCATGCTCTCTCTCTCTCTCTCTCCCTCTCTCTCAAATAAATACAATCTTTAAAAAAGGGATATTGGGAAGTTTTTTGGTGATTCTTGTAAGACACAATTTTGACAAATGATTTTAAAATTATTCTCCACTAATTCTTTTCAGGTAACACTTAACATTTTTGTGGTAATAATATTTGTCTTTTTTCCCCCTTCAATCTTCAGAATATCCTTCTGAATTCCTCTGGACCACTTGGACTGAACCCTTCTGAAGAATACTCATAATTTCATTTTGGGAATGAGTGAACTAGTAAATATATGGGTCCAGCTGAGGATTCACAGTAGGAAACAGTAACAATGCTGACTGGTTGATGGAAACTGGCTTGAAAGCAGTCATTTGACCCAAGAGATCAAAGAAACAAGAATTTTTCCAGGAAGCCATCATGAGTCATGGAAAACAAGCTGATAAAACCCGTGGAAACAACACGGGCATGCTCACTGTCCTTGCTTATCTGTTAATTATACAGCTAACAGTGACCCCAAGATTTTGATTTTGAAAGGAACCAAACCCAGGATCAAGGATGAACATCTTTTCTCTCATTTGCTCACATTGCACATTCTGCCTTGATGGGTTTTCTTATACAGATGGATTGTTTCTTTTTGGCAAATTACTTAAGAGGGCCTGGGTTGTTCATTGATACATTTGTTCGGATTTATAAATTCTGCTTCCTTTTGGCACTGAGGATGTTTTAAAAAACTTCAAAGATACCAAAATAAAATGAATTTAAATGAAATACTAAGTGAAGCTTGGATATTTAAATCTAATAGCAAAATGTTTCTTCTGATTCTTCTTGGTGTTCATATTTTCCATAGCTATCACTGATGTCAAGAAAAATTATAGCTATTAATTACAATAAAACACATATAGACGAGAGGGCATCTCTTAACATTGAAAAACAAAAATATCTTTCCAAAGTATCGGTGGAATTTAATCTCCTGGCATTATTATATGATCACAATTGCATGTCTGAGCAGATTTCTACGGTTTAACTGCAGGGTCAGATTTAATATTAAGCAGCCTAACAGGAATGAATGATTCAGCACACAGAGGTTTTCCCTGCTACTCTTTTTCTTTTCTTTCTTCCCTCCCCCCTTCTCCCTCCCTCCCTTCCTTTCCTTCCTCCTTTCCTTTGTTTCTTCCTTCTTTCTTCTTTTCTTTCTTTCTGTTAGATCACAAAGTGAGATCCTAATCATAATATTCAGGGATTGAAGATTTGGCAAATGGACTTCTGGTAGTCTCATTTTTTTATTGCCTCTGTAAACTTGATTAATGGGTGAGTCAGGCTCAGCTCTGGGATTATCCAGCAGGAGTTTAGGAGTATCACACTCCTTGAGGGATGGATGTTATACCGTTTCTGAGAGGCCAAATTATTGTTTCCTTGCACATTGCCTATTATGTTCAGACAAATGACTTGAAAATCAATGGGAACTTGGCTTACAAAAGGCATAAATTAAGCCTCAAATTCTGTTAAATTGTGGCAGCTTTCTGGAAGCTAATTTCGCTTATTTGTTGAAATAATAGACTTTAATAGATAGTATGAAGTGTTCGACCATGTAGATGGCCTGCTGTCTGCCTACAAAGAGTGTATAATCTGATAGGGGAGACTGAGCTTGCATACTACTAGTTATAATGCTAGACACAATAGGGGAAGACAAATGTCATTTACGTGCTCCATGCTTCTTTCTGAGAAGTGACAGTCCAGAGAATCATATCCGGTTGGGGGTAAGCAGAGTAGGCTTTTCAAGAAAGTGGGTGTAAGCAGTATTGAAGATGGTTTTTCTTGATCTTTCAGAAGAGGTCAAACTTCCCAAGTATACACTTTCTCAGCCCCCATGGTCCTTTTCATATCTATTATTTACAGTTATTTTCATGGTTATTAATTAATCCTGTTGCCCTTTCTAGACTGATTTCACTCACCATAATATTTCTGGCAGCTGGTATGATGCTTGGTTCACAGAAGCTTCTTAATACATATTTGTTGGATAAGAAACAATGTACTGAACCCCCATACATCAGGCATGTGCCCTGCATAGTCTCACTTCCTTACAATGACTCCTGGAGACAGATGTTGTTGTCCCTAAGAACTGAGGTCTAAGAAGCTCACCGATTTGCCTATGGTCTCAGGAGTAATGTGGATTCAGTCCTAGGTTGAAGTGTATAAAATACACTTTATACCCACTCTTTATTTAATAAAGCCAAATTTTACAAAAGACATATGTCATATGAATTGCATTTTCCTTTCTCCTTCTGTCAATAGATGGCTTCTGTCTGTCTGTCCTCTCTTTTGCTCTCCCAACTATATTTCTTTCCCTTCATGTAAAACATGGTAGAATAAAGGCTTGGACTCAATTATCTGACAATTTATTCTCATAATTTGACTTTGATTGCTTCCTTCTCTGTTTCTTTTTGATTTTGCTTCTCTTTTCTGTCTACATCTTTCACAACCATCCCTAACTATTGGTGTTGTCCTGATGCGTGGTGATCTTAGGATAATGAGTGGAAGGAAGGTCTTAAATTTTTAAAATCTAAGTAAGATATATTATCAGTTAACCTATAGGTATGATAACCAAAGATGCATTAAAAACCCCTCTGTGAACTGGAAATCATGTACTTTAGTAAAGACAAAGTAGTCTAGATGTTTCTGTGATTTGAAGGACAAAATGAAGTACACATGCATCGGAAAGGGGAAATCAGAACATTTTGATAAAAATATACTTCACAAAATTCTCTGCATGTGTTATTTTCCTTCCTGAGAGTTAAGGCTGTTCCCAGAGGGGAATATGGATTAAACATGACTGCTGACTGGAAGACAATAATTTTGCAGGTTATCAGTTGAGATCCTTACATCTGTAAATAGTAACAGGCCCAAGTTAAATGCCTTAAATGATAAGATTTATTGTCTTACCTAATGGGAATTCTGAAGAGAATTGGTGAATTCAAGAACTCCCACCAACATGCACCCAAGTTTCCCCCCACCTTCCTCTCTGCCATCATCACCTTACTGGCTTTTGTTCTCAGGTGTTCCCTCTTGCGGTTTCAAGAAGACATGGAAAATGGTGTCACAGCGTGTTCAGCAATCATCATATCCTTAGCCCATAATGTCCTTTTTAAGAGTAAAGTAACCTTTATAAGAAGACTCTCCAGATTTCTCCTCATGTCAGAGCATCTGGAATTGGATCACGGACACCATCTTAAACCAACCAATGATAAAGGGAATGGGACCATTGTGACAAATTTAGAAGGGTCAATAATTGCTGGTTCTTAAGGAGGGGAGAGGAACTGACTATCAGAATCAAAACAGGGCTCTGCAATATTGGCTATTGCAATACTTCCATATTATAATATGGAAGAAGAGGAAAGACGGCAGGTGTCTCCTCAATTCCATGGAGACGTACAGAGAGAAACTGGCTGAAAATAAAACCCATGCTTTGTTTCTCCCCCAGAACAGTCTCTTGGAGCCTGCTAAGGCTATTCTTCAAGTATGTGTTATTGCCCAAAGTTTCGGGATGGGTGCACACGAAGTTGTCATGGTGTCGTAATCTCCCTGTAAAGTTATATTTATTTTCAGATGGACTGTACAAATAGCCCATCTGTTCTCACACGGAAAAGTGGCATCAGTGTGTGACATTACAAAAGCAGGCACAACATCCGTAGTGAAGAGCCACATAGTAGACATCATTTTTCTTTCATTACCTTATGCCAATTTCCTCTTAGCGAATTACCTCTCACCCATGGAATGATGTCTTGATGGGACTGTAAATCAGAGTTTCTTGCCAATCAGCCAAGGGGTGACCTGTGGCCAGAGCTAAACCAATTTGACCCTCTATGTCAGGGCTTTGATTTGTATGTGCAGTGATATACGGGTGGAAAAATACCTTGGGTTTATTTGTTCCATCAGCAGAGTTGAGTCATTCCTGCTTTTAGATGCCCCAGTATACCCCGAACTCCCATCAAAATGCCTTGGTTCTGAGCCTGGCTCTCCAGTCTTCCTTTTGATTCTGTGAGCTACCAATAATATCTTTGTAAGAAGATCCTCTTCCTGCTTAACTTTCCAGACTCAGTTTCTGTTGCCTGCCGAATATAACTTCTAACATCTATTTTATTTCGTAAAGTCAGGATGTCTGAGCTGTAGGAAATCTTAGAGATCATCTGGGTAATGCCCTCATTTTACAGCTGAGGAAATCGAAGCCCCAGAGGTGGAAGGTTTCAGCCAAGTTCGTTTCACAGACTGTCTGTGACAGAACTGGGATTAAGACAAAGTCTCCTTTGCCCAGGATCCTGGAGTCTGCTTTTTATTTTAATTCCTTTTTAGTACAAACCACAGTCTCCTTCTCTGTCTTTTCCCCCTCTCTCTGTGCAATGCTTAATAGAAAATGTGGCCTAAAAAATCTTCATTCCTCTCTCCCCCAAATGACGACTTGCTTTCTATAGTTTAAAAACTCATTTCAGAGATAGTCCTTTCTGGGATTTGGCATCTGGGAACAACAGGCATTAGTTTATATCCTTATATGGAGACTTGATTCTTCCCAACTATCTTTAAATGTTTATTTCCCCCTTACATGAAAATAATATTGGGAAAGGAAGTGGTTTGCTCTAGGCAAGTGTATGGGCTGGGGTTCTCAAAGTGATTACTTAACACTTCCAAGTCTTACTTCTAGCTGTGTGCATTCGGGGAGAACTTTCCTTTACGCACACTAAAAGATATATATCTGCCTTATCTTTTTCGGTTGCTTTAGGGCAGTCATAGCTCATACAAACACCGCCAAAAGGGCCAACTGTTGGGGTAGGAGTTGGGGAGGAGATTAATAATAATACGTAGTCTCCCCTTATCTGTGGGGAATATGTTCTAAGACCCTCAGTGGCTGCCTGAAACTGTGGATAGTACCAAATCATTTGTATACTATGTTCTTTCCTACACAAATATACCTCAAATTTAATATCTAAACTAGGCACAGCAAGAGATTAACAACAATAACTAATCATTGAGGATACTTACATGATAATAATATAACTATAAAAGTAATTATAGTATATTATTATATATCATGTTATTACATATTTATTATATTATATATTTATTATATTATTATATTATAATACAACTATAATAAAAGTTATGAGAAGATGGTCTCTCTTGAAATAACTTACCATACTGTCCTTACCTTTCTTCTTGTGGTGGTGTGAGATGACAAAATGCCTCCTTGATGAGATGAAGTGACGTGAACGACTTAGGCCTTGTGATATAGTGTTGGGTTACTTTTGACCTTCTGCCGATTCTTCAGGAGGATCCTGTCTCCAGACCACAGGTAACTGATCCCAAGGAAAGTGGAACCCTGGATAAGGGGGAGAGACTGTAGCACTAATTACGTGCCAGCCACTATTGTAAGCACCTGGCAGGGATTAGTTAATTGGTTTTGTCTCATAACACTCACAGCTGTACCTTCTAGTCCCCTTTTGGAGAGATCCAATGCGTAGTAACAAACTAAAACGTTTTCCATGTCCATGGTTTACTAACGGTGAAACAAAGCTCTCATGAAAATTCTTTTCCTTCCCAATGATCCCTAAAGACCAGTATTGGATCAGGAGGTAAGGACTATAGTCAATCACCCTCATTTACAAGTGAAAAAAATTAAGGCAAAGAGAGGTTAAGTAACTTACTCAAGGTCACGAAGCTATTAAGTAGCAGAGTTGAGGGGAGCCTGTGGTGGATTAAGTCTCTGACTTGGTTTAGGCTCAGGTGGTGATCTTAGGGTTCTGGGATTGAACCCTGCCTCAGGCTTTACACTCAACACAGAATCTGCTTGAGATTCTCTCTCCTTCTCCCTCCCACTCATTCTCTCTCAAATAAATAAATAAATAAATAAATCTTTTAAAAAAATTTTGTAAAAATAAGTGGGAGAGTTGAGATTTGAACCTGGGTAGTCTAGGTTTCAAGCTAAATGCTCTTAACCCTGTAGTCTGTTGTACCTTAATCATCTCTTTATGTAGAGAAGAGTAGTTTCTTTTCCTTAGGAAAAAAGGTGTCCAAAACAGGCAAATGACTTTCATAAACACTTCTAACAGGGCTTCTGTATCATGAATCTCTGTGTTTCAACAATGCTTGGAGGGTACACTACAAACAATACTCTACCACAAGAACCGCTATGGTGCAAATGCTTCTCCTGTGTCTACCCCTGTACCAAAGTACTTCCACAGAACTGAATTATTTGGTGGCTGTGAGAAGAGTTGCACAGAAAGACGCTTTCAGCTCTTCATCAAACAGACTTAACAAATAACTTTCATCAATTACTTAAAAGAGTTAAAATCTTTTCACTCATCTCATGATCCGTATGGGGAGAGATAGTAAAGACAATGCAAAAACACCCAAATATTGATAAAGAAAGGCAGTGAATCAAGTACCTGGACCATCCCTTTCTGCTTACTGATTTCCAAAACACATTTTTTGACTTGAAATTTGCTATAGAGAGACTGGAAATCATCTCTATTCCCCTCCCAATTTTGGCAAACAGACAATAAAGATTTTATTTTTAAACAGTGTACCATAACAAAGTTTCATTATGTCAAAACAAACCAACAGGGCTTAATAATTACATCATAGTGAGATTTTTTTTTCTTATTTTATTCCTTATTCAGAGTGAAAGATTCAGTAGAAAAAATTTCAATAGAAAAATAATTCAGTAGAAAATTTTATAAACTTTCTATTTTATTCTAGCTATCTAAATAACAGACTAATGCTAGAAGAAAAGTTCTCCATTATTCAGTAATTATTGCCTTTTTTACAGAACAATTAGATTAATGTGAGCAAAAAGGATCTTTTTCAATGGCATGTTTTAGTGCCAGAAATTCCATCAGAGACAGAAATCATAGGCCATATTCTATACAATGTGCTCATTTGAATGGAATGGCTAGTGGTGGAGGGGTAATAGGAGGCCAGACAAGAAGGAGAGGGGCACTATTCTGCTTCTCTTGGAAACCAGTTGTATGAGCCCTGGGACCCAGCTTGGCTACCAGTGTCCTAAATTCCTGTTTAATTAATACCACCACAATATTTGAGTGGTATGGAACCTCCCCTACTATCTCAGCACCTAGTCTTAATTTTTATTAGCAGTTTTTTCAATGAAATTTAATTGGAGTACATTACCCATTAAAGCTTTGGACAGGCTCCCTTTTGATCATTAACATATTGCTGATGTGGAGGTCTTTTAGTTATTCATCCATTTGTTAATATAACAGCTACCTTATTCCAGACACAGTCCCATAGCAGAGACAGGTAACCTAAACAGTTAGAATGCAGCCTGGAAAGGACGGGGCTGGGGTTTAACTCCTTGAGGAACTGGTTTCATCCATCTTTGAAAATCCAGTACTAAACTAGATGCCTGAACTGGAAATTAGCCAATTAGTGTTTGTGGACTTAAAGAAGAGAGTGCTATGGGAACTCAGACAAGGGGCACCTAAATGAAGAAGGAAGACAGAAGTGAGGGAAGACTTCCTGAGGAAGGGAACACAATCTGAGTCTTAAAGGATAAGTTGGCCAGGGTGGAAGGAACACATATAAAGGCACTTGGGTAATGATGTACAGAAAAGGGGGCCCTACTTTAAGATCTACGTGTCCTTCAAACACACACACACACACACACACACACAAACGGGCTGACATGCAGGAGATAGAAGTATGCTTTCTTTGCAAATAGTAATAACTATGCTATTCTCTATTTCAAGGACATTGCAGTAATTAATGTGTGACAGAGATGGGCTTTGTTAAGCTTTCGAATGTCAGAGTTCTGCAGGGGAAATTGACAATACTGTGATCTATTGTGATATTTTCCACACTATATAATTTGAGCTTGTAACTATTAACCAATTAAAGATGAAGCAGGTAGGTAAATGCTACTGCACAACTGAAAGAATGATTTATTACAGCAAAGGATATTGGAATAGAGGGAGGACAGATTGCAATCAGAGGACCACCACAGCAGGGTGCTATTAACTGGTGCTCCCGAACGAGGCTTCCCTGTCCAGCCTGGAGAAAAGCTGCACCTTAAATCCCCTTTTAGAGAGTTCCAGTGTACAAGGTTTGGGAAGTTCCTGCAGCTGAAAAAAACTGGGTGTGTTTTGGGGGGGGGGGGAGGCGCTTATTAATGGTTGAACATGCTTTGCAGGAATTTTTTTTTCCCTTCTCAGTTATCCCTAAATTCCAGTTTTTGAGTCATTGCAGTAAGAAAAGACTGAGACACTGGAGGATTTATGGAATTTTATCCCACTTTTGGGGTTATACTACAGCCAAATTTTAAAAATTTAGGCAAAAAGCAATTCCATTAAAGGACACTTTCTTTTGTGTTAATGGTGCTATACTGATTTTGGAATGTGTTGTTGTATGATGTCATCAGTACTGTTCAATACTTCAATCCATGGGGGTCCTTCATGGGCTCCAGTCAATGCACAGTGTTGCTATGTTCAATTGCCACTGCATAGAGGTAAGAGAGGGCATGGTGCCAGGAGCAGCCCACAAGAATCTCTGTGAGTTTGACCTTTGAGTTGGTGAGGAACTGATGAAGGTGCTGGAAAATGGAGGATCAGACTGTAAAGGTTTTTGTTTGGATGTTTTCCAGAATGCTGAGGCCAGCCAGTGAAGGTTTTAATCAGGGCAATAACCAGACTTGCACTCTCAGAGAGTCCATGCTGACACCACCTCCTTGGAGGGGGCTGGGACCTGTCCTGACATCAGGTTGGTGTTATGAAGGAGGAGAAATAATTTCCCCTCTACCCTTCTGAGTTCTTAGCTGAGACTTTTGTAATAAAATTCAGAGTAACAAGAGAAAAACAAAAGGAAGTTTATTAACTTGTAACCTCATGTAACATTAGAGATACCCAAGGGAAAATGAGTAACTCGAAGAGGTGGCTTCGAATTCAGGCTTATATGCCATCTTAGTAGGGAAAGGAGAAGGTGATATAGGCCTCTTAGGGGAAAGTAAATGATTTTTAGGAAAGATTAGTGGGCCCTGAGAAGAACAGATGGGAGGTATGATAGGTTGTGACAAAGTCTGTCTGTCACTTCTAGTCTCTTCAGTAACAAGAATCAATCTTCTCTGGTTGATCAAATTCCAGGGGAAGGGATTTATGACAAGTGAGTTCCTTTTTGGGGCTCTGTCTTTAGGCAGATAAGAGAGCGCAGAGAACACCTTTCCCTGCATTTGCTCTTTTTCAAGTGCCTACAGCTCAAAACAATCAACGTACCAAAGGAGCATATTTTGGCGTGGCACATCCTGAGCTCCTACAGTCATATACGGGGGCACCATATTCTGTTACCCTTCAATATCTATCACACTAGTTCATAGAACGGATAAGAAGAAAGTGAATCAAGACTGAGGCAACGAGATGGAGAAAGATATACAAAGAAGTAAGCGATAGCATTTGGCAACTGATCCGATATTGATGGTAAAGAAAAGCAGCAGCCTAGGGTGACAGCTAGGCTGCTGGCAGAGGTAACACTGTGCATCCAACAGAGAATGTAGGAGGAGAAGGAAAGATGATGGATTCAATTTGGATGTGTTCAGATTACATTTAGTGGTATATTCAAATACTGATGTACAGATGTCTGGCAGGAAGGCAACTCTGATTAGAATTTAGGAGTGATGTCAGGGTTCCAGGTAGAAATTTGGGTGGCATTAGCATACAGGTAAATATTTACAGAAACCAAGGATATACCTACTGGATTTCTTGGCTCAAACTGATTTACCTAATTTGGGATGGGAGAAGGGCAGAGTGAATTTCAAATTGAACCCGATTTTATTTTAACAATAAATGTTGTGGACCTACTGGATAGATAGATGAATGGATGGATGATTGAATGGATAGATAGATGAATGGATGGATGATTCCTATACCCTGTACCATTCCTATACACCTATACCCTGAAAACCAATAGACATTCTCTTTATCTCATGATTTGTTTCAGTTTTAGCTCTGGTTAAGAAAAAGAATGACTGCCTCAAAGATGCCTCAAAGAAAAAGAATGACTGCCTCAAAGATGGATGCAAAACATGGAGGACTTTATTAAACTAACTAATTTCAGCCCATGTGATGTATATTATTCTCTTTAGATATCCGTGACCTAGCAATGACTGACCAACTGCTGCCTTCACAGCAAATGCAGATGGAGATGACCAGCCAGGTGACAGACTCAGTACTACTCAGCAAGAAAACATGCTATTTTGCACATGACGTTGCTTGAGTAAATGTGAGTCTTCACATTCCTCACTAAAGACCAAGTGATTTTAAAGGAAAGAGAGATGTGGGATACCAAGCATTGCTCGTAACACCCATATCTTACATAAATGGTCATACTATGTCCCAGGGGCTGCAGGACAATCAAGACTCCTTAATAATCAATCACAACCCCATGAAGGCAATGAATGTCCAGGGCAGGGTAGAAACAAGTCTTTCATTACCACTGATGGATAATTTTTACCTTGCTAGGGAAAGGTAGTTCTGAGCCTTCATGAATTGTTGAGGAAATGCTTAAAATGTACAGTTGTGGCCCAAAGTGGCCAAAATGTTTTCACACCTCATTACTGGCACCATATAGTTTGGGCAATGCCAAATAAATTACAAATCCATTTTGTAGTCAGGAAGGTCATTAGGACTCAGATTCGTTATCCACTGAGAGTTTCCTCTGCTTTCCGTTTATTACTCTCCTTTGAGTGAAATGGAGCTGTAGGAGGAGAGCAGAGACCTCAATTCATTCAACCCTGACACATTATTCGTGTCTACAGTTTTGCCATAAATTTGGAGGAGAGACAGAAATTGCAAATGCAGGGATTTAAATCCCCTTGTGCTACATTTGTCAAGAAGAGCAGATTGTAAACTGCTTCTCGCAAATATGATATGCATTTGGGCATCAAGCTAATAACTCTGAACCACAGACTCATTTATTTGTGTGGTGTTTCCCTCCAGAAGTTTCTGAAATTGCTTCTGTTGCCATTATGTATCTCAGAGCCATTTGGGTTTAGTAGGAAGATTACAGAGACTATCTGGCTAAGAAAGTTAGAGTCCATCTCCAATGAGATGGAAATGACAAATTTTTCTGTTTACATCATCACAGTCTTTACAAACTATGCATTTGGAATACTTGGCTTGGGCTTCTCTGAGGAAAGAGAAAAGAGATTTGTATAGTCACCAGACTTGTCTTAGAACCCTACAGGAATACTGATGCTGAAGAAATCCATATCATGAAGAGGCCCTCACTCACCCTTCTGATGCTTCTATTTAAAAAGAATTTGTGTCTTTTACACTTTAAGTCACTGGTAGGTCCCTATCCCCTTATCTCCTTGATCAGAAGGATTTTTATTTTGCTTCTTGTTTTGATTTTCTTGAGGTGGGGAGGGGCAGAGGGAGAGGGGGAGAGAGAATCTCAAGCAGGCTCTGTGCTCAGCTTAAAGCCCAATGCAGGGCTCGATCTCACAACCCTGAGATCATGATCTGACCCAAAAAGTAAGAGTCGAACACTTAACCAACTGAGCCACCCAGGCACCTTGCTTCTTGTTTTGATTTTTAAAAATTTTGTTACATAAGTCATCTATTAATACAATTTCATTATTAAAATGTTTAATTATTACAAATAACACTGGAGTTCCCTTTGATGACTATGTCAAATCCTCTACCTTATCACAACGCTTTCCACTCCTGGTCATAGCATTTTTGGTAGTTATATGTGTATCTTTCTAGATCTTCTTCTAGGGGTGTAGTGTGTGTGTGTGTGTGTGTGTGTGTGTGTGTGTGTGTGTGTAGTGTATCTTGAGTGTGTATGCCCGTGTTATTTTAGATAAATATTCTACAAGTACCACCTTACTGTGAATTTCTTTTTTTCACTCAATAAACATCTTGGAGATCTGTTAGTACAGAGATCTGTTCGATCCTGCTGTGGACTGAATGTTTGCGCCCCCCAGAATTCAGCCTAACCCCTGGTGTGATGATATCTGGAGATAGGGCCTTTGGGAGGTAACTGGGTCATAAGAGGGGAACCTTCATGAGTGGGATTAATGTGCTTTTAAGAAGAGATGCAAGAGAGCAGTGAGAAGACAGTCATCTGCAAACTTGCTACCAGCTCTCAGCAGACACTGGATCTGCCAGGACCTTGACCTTGGACTTCCAAGCCTCCAGAACTGCAGAAATAAATGTTTGTTCTTTAAGCCACCCAGTCTATGCTATATTGTTACAGCAACCCAAAATGACTAAGACACATTCCTTTTATTCTTTTTAGCTGTTGCATACTATTCCACAGTATTGGTATACCTATAGTACTTACTTAGGTGGTTTTAATTTTTCACCACAATCTACCCCTGCTTGATGAAGAGTCTTGAAAAAATCTCTCATCAGTTTTTCTAAGTAAAAAATGTAATTCCATTCATTCTAATGGAAAAAAATGTTTCTATATTTCTCAGCCTCCAAATCATATCTGTTTGTCTTACAACATCAAATATCATTAAAATGGACACAATTACTTCCATAGTTAGCATTTCATAATATAACTCAACCAGACATTTTCTCATTAATTGCCCTATAATATGGCTGTTTCCATCCTCTCATTCAGTATTCACAGACTGTACACTTAATACTTTGATGTATTTTTTCATTCAACAAATAATTACTGAGCACCTACTATGTGCCAAGCAACAGCATTGGTTGCTGAGCATATGGTAACAGACAAAAAAAATCTCTTACTTGTGGGATTTACATCCTAGTGCAAGAGACAGATAATAGATAAGTAAGATACACAGGATGTTAGCTAGCGATACATCCTAAGGAGAAAAAAACAGCAGGGAGAGGGAATATGAAATATTGGGAAAGTTGTGGTTTGACATGGAGAGACCTCATCAAGAAGGTGGCTTTTGAATAAAGACCTGGAATAAGTGAGGGAGGGAGCTGTGAGTCTTCCAGAAACAAAAGTATCCCACACATCCCTGACGGAGATGCCCTCTAGGATCAAATAATTCTTTCTGACAGAAATGGCTGAAGTCTTTCTGCTGGGCAGTTCATCATCCGGTTTCTTGTCCTTTATCACATTTCCTAGCCATGAGATTTTTTTTTTTTTTTGCAAAGATAGCAGACTAGAGCTTTCCTGCAGAAGTGTCAAAAAAGGCAATCACTGTTTTCAGTGAGAAATGGGTCATTCAACATGAGGGAGAATGGGATTATAGGTTGCCCCCCTTCTCTTGGGATCAGAAGCATCAGCAGGAAAAATGTGGTTAGGCTTCTGACAGGGAGATTTGTGGAACAATTTATCTCTGCCTGAAGCCACAGGATAGGAAGAGGAGAGCCCATGTATTAACTGGGGGAGGACTCAATCCAAGGGAAAATGTCCTTTTTATGACGAGGAATCTGCTTGTCTGTGGGCTCTGTCTGGTATTTTATATACTGCCTGGACATAAATCCTAGGTCTTCCAGTTATTTGTTGGATAAACATAGAGATTACTTAATCTCTCTGAGCTTCGTTTTTTCACCTGTAAAATGGGTATGATAATAGTATCTATTTTGTAAGATTGACATTGGGGATTAAATGAGGTCATGAGGGTACAGTGTTTGGAACACAATGATTTCTCAATAAATAAGAATGCCACCACCACCACCATCATCACTATTGGGGTTTCAGAGGGAACAGCACCAAGGTCTGAGACAAGAAGGCATTTTTTAGTTCATCTTGAAGACATTTATTGGTAACTCACAATGCCCAGCACTGAATATTCAACTAAACGGCTTTCTAGAGTAAGTTGGTAATCTTCAAGACACAGAAAATATTTTAAAAGATCCCTGTGCTCCAGGCAGGTACTAGAGGGTTAAGGATTTTCAGGAAGGGTGGTGATTTACAAATGGGTTTCCCTGGCTCCCGGGAAGGGGGCGGGGCAGGAGGAGGAAATGGAGCCATTTTAGGCGTGATCAAAGGCACCTGTGAGACGGGAGGCTGGGTTGAGCGCCAGGAAGCTGCTTGATGTAAATGTCTGTGAAGACGAGATGTGGCTAGCCTGGGGTGAGTGTAATCCAGGGGTGACCTTGCGTGGCTTCATTCCGTGTCTCTCTAGTCCCAGTTTGTTCTCAGTTGCGTGGAAACAACCAAAGCTGACAACCAAATCTTTCAGCTACAAATCCACCTCACGGCGTAAAGAGAGCTAAACATACAAGTGTTCAGATGTCTAAGAGTAACACATGACGTCTCTTTTTTGTACTTTAAAATACGCTGGCTGGTCAGGCCAGACTGCCCTGGGTTTGAATCCTGGCTCGTTTCACTAGTTGTGTAACGTTGGATGAATTATATAATTTCTCTGGGTCCCAGGGTTCTCATTTGTGCGGTGGAGATTGTAATAATATCTACCTAATAGCGTAATTATGGACATGAACTGGGACAAAGCTTATAAAACACTCAGCACAGTGTCTGGTACACAGTAAATACATATTAATTATTATTATTGAAATCTTCTGGATGGATTGTTTTCTGAGGAGGTATCAGGGAAAGGGTAGTATGATCGGAAAGAAAGGGGGAACAGAAGAAAAGCTATGGAAAGGAGAAGCAGGACTGTAAAGTCTGATCCTGGAAGAGAGGCACTTACTAGCTGTCCAAAACAAACAAAAAAAATCCTGAGAGAGAAAAAGGATAAGATGGCAAGGACTCAAAAGCAGAGGCTTAGCTTTGCTTTTTGCCAAGGTTCCATCCATCTGGCCTTGGCGTCTCTGCCGGTTTTTTCCTCCAAAAGGCAGCTCCAGGAGCCCAGTGGTGAAACCCAGGGCAGGGAGACAGATCATCTCCAAATCACCCTAAATTCTGCTCTCAGGGAAGGCATATAAAAAATATACATATCATTCTTTCTCGGTATAGCATTCCCCTGGGACTAATAGAAGAGACGGGCCTGCCAAGTGAGTCAGCAGTGACCACAGGCAGACATAATCCCATTGCTTTTCGGCTGACAACTCATGCAGAGGAAAATATTCTCTGATCCACGCACAGGGAAATGGGGTTTCAATCCCAACGCAAAATTCTAACCGTAATCATCTTCCAGCCCCCGCTGATGATGACCCCAGATGCCAGAAACGTCAGAAACACCATCGACGCGCTTCTTACCATTGGGTTGTAATGATTTAGTCATTGCTAAAGGTAAGAGGCTCAAAGAGTGGGATAACTCATTATTTTCAGATCTAAGCAAACACAAAAGGAACAGAATGATGTCTTTTCCTCAGATTTGTTTAATAGCAGATATGGCTCCACGGGATCGATGATGGGTGAACATGCAGAAAATGAGCACAGACCTGAATGAGTTATGAGATATCTAGAAGAACAAAACAAATGGTGAACCAAGTGATTTTTTTTTTTTTTCTTTTCATGTGAATGGAGGGTGGCTGGTCTGGATCCACTCCTATGGCTTTTTGAATTCTAATCAACCAGAAAAACAAGGCAAAATGGCAGTTGTGAAACAGATTTTCAGTATGATCTCTTCTGATGTGCCTTCACAAACACAGTCATTTAAGAAACCAAATTGAAGCCTGGATCTGAGTTATCAGAATGTAGGGCATGCTTAAGAGGAAGATCAAAGGGCACTTTTCACATTACAAAAATTAGCTTGATGCTAAAGAAAAATCGCTCTTGTAAAATGAAACGTGGATTGAAATCATGTATTATGATCCAGTCCATCTGTTCAGCATACTTTATCATCTTTCTATCCATCTGTCTATCTATCATCTATCTATCCATCTATCATCTCCCTCTCTCTATATTATATATATATATATTTTAGGAAAGAAGAGAAGTATATTTATTTTACATTTTTGCTAAATTACTTCCCTAAGACATAATTCCAAGACCTCTGGGATGGCTTTGATTGAAATCTGCCCACTTTGGTTTCTAACTTAAGTGCAGCTTGGCCAGCATGTGAAGGCTGACTTCCCCATGGGTGAGCTCCTGGGTCAGCTGACTTCTGCAAAGCACAGAAAACGCTCTCATTTCTGCATTCCATTTTCTACCCTAATCTTAGCCCTTTTCTTCAGCCCACCCAAAGCTGATGCTTCTCCATCCCCTTTGAGCTCTGCTGCTGGGGTCCATGGTTCCTTAACTGGCGTTGCCAAGGCTCCTGTCACCTGGTCCCGCTACTTGTTTAATCATGACCTTGACGTGCAGCCCAGTGTGAGACCCAGAGAGAAGACAGAATTCTGTTCTCAGCGGGATAGACTATTTAAGCGTAGGCCTCTGCTTTAAGATTTGGGACTCCATTTTACCCTTTAGAGCTGTATGTATCAATGCCCCAAAGCAATTTTTCTGGGACGCATTTTGCTTTGAATTGGAAATACGCTTTTGATGTTTTTTTATTTAATAAGGCACAGACACAGGATCGTACCCATTATTTAGACTAGAACTTATTTTGCACTTGATGTAAGAAAAAAAGCTGGTACACTTGTTCAGGGTAATTGCATAGAGTAGAATGAACCCAATTTATGTAAAGGATTATTGAAGGAATACAAAACTTCCAAAGTAAGGCTGCTAAATCATTCATTCAGTAAGTGATTGACATTTGCCCATATCGGGATCGTGGGCTCTGCTAGGTTTTAAAGCAAAGCAAAGAAGCAATTATTTAAAAGGGAACATGAAAACCGGCTTTGAAAGAGAGCAATCCTGGAGGGTGGATGTATTTTAAGTGATTATTCTCTCTTAAATAATGTAATCCACAGGCCACTGAGCGAGGCCCCAGGAATCATCTCTCAGCCAATGTTTCTACCTGGCCATCTTTCATAGTCTATCATTAAAACATATGTAAATGCAATGTAAATAATGTCAACTACATTTTTAAAGGATAATTATCTCTTATTCTTCTAGGGATTCCTATTTCATTTTAGGATTACAAATGTTGCTATAAACTAAATGGGTGCCGTTGGGCTTAAAGTCTATTTCTGGGAATCCAGCTCCTTTGAAACTACTCGTTCCTATTACATTTCCAGTCAATATCTATAAATCCATCTGACGCTAAAAAATCTGATGTGAAGAAATTGTAAATCTAAGTCCTTTCCTCTGCTCTAGACATAGTATGTCCAGAATTTACGAAGAGGTAAATGTAACATTTTCATCAGTTAATTGTTCCTTAGACTTAATGTCAGAAACATTTCAGGCAATCGAGAAGCAGGAAGGAACAACAACAACAAAAAGCAACTTTAATGGATTCCTCAGAGAGTTCCTTTCTGAATTGTAAATCATTGTTCTTATGTTTTCTCTTTGGCTGTTTTAGGAGATACACAAATGAAATACAGGATGCAAATGAATCAAAGACTAACAAGACATAGGATAATATTAAAATAGTCCCACTTTGCCTGTATGGGACAAAGGCAGTCTACTCCATGAGGGGGATAAAAGCAATATCAACGAAGGATTTTTACCCTTGTGAAAATGCAAGCTTCCTTTGCTTGGAAAGAGCCATGGGGGGCGCCATCTTGTGATGAGGACTGTAGGGATGCTGATGGGGATCTGAAATGGGAGCCATATATGAACCCCCAACTGGAAGGAAGGAATGAACTTGGCGAGCTCAGGAGAAGCACCCACTGACAGTGTCTCTCTTGGCTGCGGGGTCTCGTGGATCAGTACACCAGTCAACCCGCATATCAGTATTTTCTGCCCTTTAGAAACCATGATGGTATTGACCATTGCTGAGTGTGGTCTGTGTATTTACAGACATCTTGCTTCAGATTGAAAGATACAGTTTGGGGGTCTCCCTCTAATTTTCTATTTGAATGTTTCCAAGCTTTGTAATTACCCCATCATGTACTTAGTCATAATGAGTCAAGTTTAAACTGAATATGCTCTAGCACCCCCTTCTCATATATATTTTCTTTCTTTTTTTTTTTTTTAAGATTTTATTTATTTATCTGACAGAAAGAGATCACAAGTAGGCAGAGAGGCAGGCACAGAGAGAGGGGGAAGCAGGCTCCCTGCTGAGCAGAGAGCCCGGTGTGGGACTCGATCCCAGGACCCTGAGATCATGACCTGAGCCGAAGGCAGAAGCTTAACCCACTGAGCCACCCAGGTGCCCCAAAATATTTTCACCCCATACATCAAGTTTGGGGTCAAAAGGTACAAGAAATATGGAAAAATAAAATAATACATTGAAGGGCAGAACATTAAAAAAAATTACCTCACTCTTCAAATTTTTTAAGGTTTAGAAAATCCGTTAGTATTTTTAAGCATTTTAAGAATTATTATAAATCTTCTTTTAGAGTATCTTCTGAGGGCATCTAGCTGGCTCAGTTGGTAGAGTATGTAACTCTTGATCTCAGGGTTGTGAGTTTGAGCCCCACGTTGGGTGTACAGATTGCTCAGCATGTCTGTCTCTACTGGGTTGAGATCATGTTCCTATTGTGAGCACACAGTAGAGCTCAATGAAAGCTTGTTTTCAGAATGAGTTACTATAAAGAGATACTTGTTTCTCTTTTACCATAACAGGTAATATCTGTAAATAGTGTTATCTTTACCTATGATATTTATATAACAAAACTAAGTTCAGTATAAGAACTGATTTAAAGTAATACTATAAAGAATGGGAAGTTAAAGGTGGGAAATTAAAGGATAAAAAAAAAAAGTCTAGGTTCTGCCTGTGAATTTCTCAATATAACATGCTTGGCCAGGAAAACGGAAATGAATACTGGTGAATGAACTTCAAATGAAGGGCAGGTATCAATATAAAGCCATGTAAATTTAAATTAATGTAAAGAAAACACAATTATTTGTAAAACCACCATATACAGTAAGAGACAGGATGCTTTCTTTCAACTTGCGTTCTCCATACTGTCCGTGCAAAATTGCTCGTGGAGTCCTCCAAGGGGCGTCTGGGGCCAGATGTGGAGAAAACATCTGGTACAGCTCGAAGCCATGTGGCCTGCCCACCTCTTTAACTGGATGGAGTCTGGCCAGGTCCCGGCTGTGCTTCTGAGCCAGCCGTCTGGAGGTGTGAGACCTGCAGCACGGGCAGCAGCAGCTGGAGGGCGTCCTGGATGTACGTGGTGCTATTGCAGCCCTGAGAGGAGGGAGACACGTGCTTGAAGGGCTGCCTTCAGGATTCAGTCCTGACAATTATTCCCGCCTGATAACGGTCCCTCTCTTCAAACCTCACAATCTCTTATAATATGCTCCCCTTAATGCTGGTGCTTAAAGCAAATGTAAACCCGCTCCTTTGGATGGAATGCATTCAGCTCTCTAACAGAGAGCATTTACTCCACGCAAGGCAAATCATTTCCATCGATTTGGAGGGTATATGAATATGTGTGCATTCGTGACCCAGTATGTCTGGTCTTGCCCATCCTTCTCCCAGTCCAAGCCCACTGTCCTGAAATAACACAAAAGCATAGGGTGCAGGAAGCCCTAGTGTGGGCTAGAGCGTGGGATGCATAAAGGGAACTGGAGATATTATGGCGCAATTATTCATGGCCAGTCCCTGAAGGCTGTCCTCCCGCACATGTCAGTCCTTTCTACTTGGCTTGGATATTTGGTGTTGCCATTCGTGTTCAGTGGTACCCTAACGTACAGCAGTGGACAGAGAGGCCATTTAATGTTTCAGGTCACTAAGTCATAAGAAAACTCCCGCTGGGGAAATGAATCAACAGTTGACCGCGTATTCTTCACGACTGACATAGTAAATTAATTGGCCGATGCCTTCTGGGTGGCCGGGGGAGATATATTCTTGTTCCACAGTCTGCCTCTGACTGCCTGGCTTTCCTCTTAGCTGGGTCCCCCGAGCCTTCCCCTCCGGCTCCTTGTCCCTGCTAGTTGACCTCACCCCCCACCACATGGCAGTGTCCCAAATGGTGACACTTGATGCCACTGCTTTGTTATATTTGTATCTTGGTAGTTTTCCTTAACATTAAGGCCAATTCCCACAGATGTCACTATAAGGATAGAGGGAGGCTTCCCTGACTTACATTTGGTAATTTCCAAACTCTGCAACTAACAGGCGACTTCAGCGTATGCAAAAAAACTGCTGGATACGCCTTGCTCACGTTCAAACTTCACCCCTTAACACCCATGGTTTCAGCTGGGTGCCCGGGGCTACAGATGGACCAGTTCCTTAGAGCGAGGCCCCTCATGGAAGGTCTTCCTCTACCAGCCACAGGTAGAACACTGCAAGAATGACGCCTCCCAGGCCTATTTTCTTCTCTCTTATGTCACTACTTCTGGCAAGACCACAGCGGTCTACGGACAGCTTCATAGCAGTGTTACTCAGTCCTGGTGAGCTGGCAGGCCACGGAGTGAGCGAGTGGTCTCTGAGGACAGAGCCTCCAGTCACTCAACAGGCAGACGCTAACCAGTCAACTGGTCGACCCCGCTACTCTGAAGCTTAGACCCAGCTACACCACAGGTTCTCATGCATGAGGAGAAGCGCCCATTTTTACAGAAATCATCAAGCAAGAAGCCCTCGTTGCAGCCACTAATCAGAGTGTTAAATCTGGTGTGAAACTTGGTAGCAGAAATGTGCTTCTGCCGGAGGAAACAGGAACAGAAATAACGTGCAAGCTTAGCGTTTTCTCTTTATAATCAGGAATTCTTGAAAATTAGGGATTGTTGTTTCACCCCACGGCTTAACAGCTGGTTGGGCTACACACATGTACTCAAAAAAAGGCTGTCGATGGTAAGATTTAGAATTGCAATAACACTCACTGCCTGGGAAAAGGACAAAAAAAAAAAGTAGCTGTAACATTTGCTTTAATTCAGAAGCACTTTCTCTCTGGGGGCCACTTACCTCTAACAAGACGCTATTGATCATGGGGTTAAGGACCTCGGCCTTCTTGTCGCTCTGTGGAATCAAAAGAAAGAAACTGACAGATTCGGTGCTCCTACTGTAAGGCTTGCCATGTGAAATGTTGTATGCTGGCTTTGTCGAGGGACCTCTTAAAGAGGAAGGCGAGGAGACGCGGGCTGCTTATTATAGGCCAGGCTTCTCATTTAATTTTGACAGGAATCCTAGTAGGTAGGGAGGTACCGTGATAACCGTAATTTAGAAATGAGAAACTAGGAATCAGGAAGGTTGAGGAACTTGTTTAAGGTCCCACAGCTAGAAATTTAAACACAGATGTTTTTAACTATCGAAAGCTTGGAGCCCATCTGGGATTATAGAGGGTGAGTGAGGCTGAGTCCTACAAGCACAGTAGAGACTGTAAATGTTGCTGTTTTGTTTATCATGATCTTTTTGCATTCATTTTCGTTTTTTAAATTTTACATCAGAATATCTATCTGGATGACTGACGTTGTTTCTTTGTGTGGGGCGGGGTAATTTTTAAAATTTTGCAGGTGAGTTAAGTACCTTACTGACCCATCTAGTCCCAGCCCCACTCCGTAGCCTTATTTTCTTTCTTGTTTTAAATGCAAAGATGGGTATTTTGTTATAGGGTATATTTTCCAGATTAGCAGCAAAAATAACATATTCTTTTTAAAAATGACCTTTTTCTTAATTCCTTTTTTTTTCTTTTTAAAGATTTTATTTATTTATTTACTTGACAGAGAGAGACACAATGAGAGAGGGAACACAAGAAGGGGGAGTGGGAGAGGGGGAATCAGGCTTCCCACTGAGTAAGGAGTGTGGTGTGGGTCTTGATCCCAGGACCCTGGGATCATGACCTGAGCCAAAGGCAGCCACTTAATGACTGAGGCACCCAGGCGCCCCTTAATTCTTCTTTTTTTAAAATAAAAAGATTTATTTATTTATTTTAGAGAGAGAGAGGGGAAGGGAGAGATCATGCTCTCTCTTGTGCACCAGCAGCAGGGAGGGGCAGAGGGAGCAGAAGACAGAAAACCCTCAAGCTGACTCCCCGTTGAGTGCAGAGCCCTACATGGGGGTGCATCCCAGGACCTGAATTCATGATCTGACCTGAAATCAAGAGTCTGCCGCCTAACTGAATGAGCCACCCAGGCACCCTGAAATTAACCATTCTTCAATATCACTTCCAGACAGATCTGCAGATTCCAATTTGCAAACCATGAGTATATGTAAAGCCTGATGTTAAGTAGGTGTCCAAAAAGTGAGAGCTAGAGCAACTATCATTATTATTATTTTCACTATTAGTCTATCAATCAACAGTCTTCTCTAAGTGTTCACTCTACTCTTAGACAATAAATAATTCAAGAGACTGGAAAGAGAGAGGGCAAGTTTAATAGGCTGGTTTTCCTTACTGTACCCAGGAGACTTTATGGTAAACAAAAGTATATAGATTAAATATATCTTTTCAGAGCAGCAAATTTCCATCAACACTGCTCTACTGAGGGCAAAGTAATACCTTACTGGGGAAACCACAATGGAGTCTTGGGGAAACACTCTTTAAAAACCCAGTAATTTCAGTAACTAACCAGAAAATCCATTATGGTATCTGCTTTCATGTTTATTTGATTATCAATAAACCTTTAAAATATAATCAAAATGAGGGCAATAAAATGACATTGGTTTTCAGAATCAATGAGATGTGCAAGCCATTTAAATGGAGTCTGGAGCGCGATACACACTCATTAACTTCAAGTTATGAATAATGGCTGTTTCAGAGAACAGAAACCCGATGTCCATGATTCATCCCAGCACAAGATTGGGGGTGTTACAGTGACGGGACGGCATTTCAGTAAACTCTGTTTAGCTCTAGCCTTTTCTTTCTCCAAAGCGGTAATCTGTGTCTTCTGGATTTTGTGTGCAGAAACACCGGTACACATGTACAATATACATGTGTACATGGGTGTAAGGGCAAGTGCACACCCAGTTGCTAGAGCCTCACTACTCAGAATGTACTATGCAGAATCTCAGTCCTCATCCCCGGCCAATGGGCTCAGAACTTGTGTTTTAACAAGTTCTTTGGGTGATGTGTACTGTACTGGAAGACAACAGGTCAAAAGAAATGGGAAGCAACATCTGAACACTACCCATGACTGTAAATAAAAGGATGTCCATGAGTCACAGAAACCATCTCTCTCTCTCTCTCTCTCTCTCTCTCTCTCACACACACACACACACACACATCACCGCTAGATGGCCAAAGAGAAACCAACAGTTGGCCACCTGTCCGATGGGTGGCCACCTGGGATGTGAGAGATGTCAGTTGAGAGGGCTGGGGGCATCAGTCACCCCTTCAGGCTCCAGGTTCCCACCTCCAGAACTGGGGGAAGAGCAAGCAGAGGGTACAGAGAGCCTTGGGAAGCCGGGTGGCTGAGGCCGTCTCGTCCTGATTAAGACCTCACACGTTTCTGTTAAACTTGGCAGTCTCACCCCACAGCCCACAGGGGCCAGTTACTCAGACAACACTGAGCACACGAATGCATTTGATCACGCCTATCATATCCATGAACTTCTCTCTCCTGCCCATCACTCTGCCTACATACAGTGAAGCTCTCACTGCGGAAGCCCCCAAATTCTACAAGAACGAAAGCTCAGGTTTTGCGAAATAGGAGAAGCAAACCAGATTCCTTGACGACAGAGTGAATAGGTAGTAGATGATTCAGCCCTAATTAATTGAGTCGCTTCTCTGCTGACAGGTGTATAGTCATTTCCACTTCTTTTGAGGACTGCCCTTGGCCTTGGCAGGGGTGGAGTGGGGAAGTGAACCCCAACAGCCAGCTAGGTCTGCATGATAACATCCCATCCCCAGTCACTACAGGCGATACCAAGAGGACATGTGACCCACACTGCTGAGTCCTGTAGCCTTCTCAGCCGGGAACCCCGAATACGAATGGAAAGACACGGGGTCTAGGAAATACTACAACTGAGTCACGTGAATGGCGAGACTTTGGAGAGGGAATATGTATTCTGCCACTGAGTCCCCCCAGAGGCTCACTTTCCTCCACTGCCTTTAATAAAGTCCCTTTCCTGGGTCGATTATGTAAGCTCGTTTCTGTTCCTTCCTGTTAAAGGCTGAACTGAGTCCTCCCAGAGAGATATAGTGCAGTTCTGCCCTCCAGGACATCGGAATGGGCCCTTCCTGGGAGAGAGGGTCATTGCAGATGTCACGGGTTAAAATGAGCCTTTTCAAAGTCGTTCCCTGTGGGACAGAAACACTACTTGCATTGGTAAGTCTTTTCTTTTGGTTCCACTTGAAGTGTAATAACAAAGTAAAGAAACCTCTCACCTTGGGTGGCGTCCATACGCCAGGTTCTGAGGGCAACAGTGAATGCAAATATTCAAAATTATTCTAGTAGAGATTTTTGAATTGGATCACAGGTATTAATTAATGAAAGGAACTTTCATTTGGCTTCCATTTATTTATTTATTTGAGAGAGAGTACCAGCCGGGCGGTGGGGAGGAGCAGAGGGAGACAGACAAGCAGACTCTCTGCTGAGCGAGGAGCCCGACTCGGGACTTGATCCCAGGACCCCGGGATCATGACCTAAGCCAAAGGTAGACACTTAACTGATTGAGCCACACAGGCACCCCTGACTTCTTTTTAAACAAATAAAGAAAATTAGGCCCACAGATGTTTCAAAACCCACCTAATATCTTGTAAGTTAGAGATGGCAGGGTCAGGACTAGAACCCAGTCAGATCAGAGCCTTAGACTACCTGTCCTGACAGAAGGTGCTCCTGGCCTGGTTTTGGGAGACATCATGGTGCAGCATCTGTATACGGAGCTATCAGAGAAGGCCTCCTGCACGTCTCCTCACACTTCCTCACAGACCCAGCTTCCATAAAGGGTGGGAGAAAGAATCAGTATTAGAAACTTACCCCAACAGTGGTTAAAAAATTCATAAACTTCTTTGATAAGGAGGCCACTTCTTTACACATCGCAGTAGTTAATCTGAAAGGGAAAAAAAAGTGGTTTTGGGGGACTTGCCATCAGATAAAATAATTTAACCCTCAAGACAATGGCTGGTATTGATACCATATTCCATTTAAAAGAACACGCACAAATTTGAAGGTGTTTTGTGGAAATGTGTTCCCCAACAATCTTCCATGACTCACGATCACCCTTGAATCGAATCCTGCTTTCCTCGGCATGTGTAGTTAAGGAATAATTGCCTAATTCACCCTACCTCTTTTTAGAATCAAAAGCACATGCAGGAAAATTTGAGGCTTGAGCGCCATATGTTTAGCAGTGTAAGCCTCTTGCCAAGTGAATTTTCTCTCGCTTTCTGGTCATTTTGAAATAATAATGAGCATTCACTGAGGTACTATGCCAAGTACTTTTTTTTTTTTAAGCTTTTATTGATTTATTTGACAGAGGGAGGGGGAGAAGGAGGCTCTCCACTGAGCAGGGAGCTGGACACGGGGCTCAATCCCAGGACTCTGGGATCATGATCTGAGCTGAAGGCAGATGCTTAACTGACTGAGCCACCCAGGTGCCCCATTAAGTACTTTAATATGAGTAATCACATTTAATCCTCATAGCGACCTTATGGATTACATTAATATCCCCATTTTATAGATGATAAAACTGGCGCTTAAGAAAACTAAACAATTTTTTTTTTTTTTTTAAATAGGTCCTGTGCCCAACATAGGGCTTGAACTCATGACCCTGAGATCCAGTCGCATGCTATAAGGACTGAGTCAGCCAGGCACCCTAAGAAGGTTAAAGAACTTCCTTAGGACATGCTGCGATAGAGCTGGGATTCAAATTCAGATGTCTCTTGATTTCTTGATTACATTTTTTATTAGATGCCTTATAATAAAGATTCTATAAAATCTGTTCTTAAGACTTATATCAAAACTCCCAAGTTCATTCTAGCCATTTGACTTGTAAGGATTTTCCCCAAGAAAATAATGCAAGACAGGTGCAATATTTAGCAAATATTGCTTTGATGACAAAAACTGAAAACAACCCAGTTAATGTAACAATGTGAATATTTGTTTTCTTTTATAATTCGTATATATGACTTTTATGAATAGTGGTTAAAATGCTGTTAGAAAAACAGTAACTCCAAGTCAAGAATCTTATATTTTAAAAGATCTAGTGAAATTGGTAGAGCTAAGCTTTGTTTTGATAAATAGGGGTTCTGAGTCATGTTCTTTGGTTTGTTGAACTCTATCTGTCCACCATCCCATCCATCCATCCATCCATCCACCCATCCATCCATCCATCCATCATCTATCCATCCAAAACTTATCTGCAGAAAGGCTCAGGAGTAAGGTCTAGGGATAGCCCAGAGCCATTTTGTCTATGTTCTTGGGCAGATGGGTGGAAAGGCACTTCTCATACAGACAAATGTGAGGTCTTGTTAGCTTTTGCTTGGCGCAGCTTGGCAAGGTTGGGATAATCTGGACTGGAAATCAGAGGTGTTAAGAGTAAGGTCCAACTATACACACGTGGGGACTTCTGAACACTCTCCCTTTACAAACAAGTACCACACACATATAAAGAGCACTTAGGGGTTTTCCTCTCTATTTGAAACTTCTCCTGATTTTCCCTTTCCTCTTCCTTCTATACACTAAGGTAAGTACATATTTTTTCTAAGTCTATTAAGTGCAGGATTGTGTAGTTCTTCTAATATCTTTCATTTTCACATGTTTAGGTAAGAACATCTAGACTCAATGACACAAACTTACAAGTGAGGAGCAATCTACCAGCAGCACAGAGATGCTAATACTGACTTTCTGGAAGGTTCTTTTTTTTTTTTTTTTTTAAAGACTTTATCTATTTATTTGACAGACAGATCACAAGTAGGCAGAGAGGCAGGCAGAGAGAGAGAGGAGGAAGCAGGCTCCCTGCTGAGCAGAGAGCCCAATGCGGGGCTCGATCCCAGGACCCTGGGACCATGACCTGAGCCGAAGGCAGAGGCTTTAACCCACTGAGCCACCTAGGTGCCCCTTCTGGAAAGTTCTTTGATGAAACATCTGCTCCCCAATCAACGATGCCAAATGCAGTCATAAACAAAGACGAGTCAGCTAGCAAAGTGAATGGGGGTGTTGCGATGCGTGCATGTGTGTGTGTGTGTGTGTGTGTGTATCCATATATTTTTAGAAGGCTCTATTTTAATTCCTGTGTCTGTGTAGTAACGAGAAGGTGTTTGGATTTCTGCTAATTTTCTATACCATGCATAAAGCCATGAGCGTAAAGTTAATGGCTTGTTTTTTAGCTCCATACCAACTGTTTTCATAGAGGCTCCGTACCGACTATTTTCATGTATGTAAAGCCACATCAATACACATTTTTATTTCGCTAGATCAACTAATCATAGTGGCTACTATTTGTTGAAGAATCTAACATATGATGGCACATACGCACACACATGCCATCCACAGGGAACTGGCTTACATCACCAACCATCTTTGCCAGCATTCAGAGTACGCAGAGCTGGTGTCAGTCCCTAGGAACAGCAGGGGTGTGTTTGAATATCTTTGCAAAGCTGGCTGAGAAGTCGCACGAAAAGATGTTCTTTCTCTATTCTTGTGGTGCGTTAAAATGCAATTACCCCTAAAAGTCTGTACTTCTAAGACTTCGATCTGTGAAAATAAACACTTACCCTTGAACGCTTTAGTGTGTCTTTCCTTAAGTCTCTTCATAAATAATTCCTAATTATTATTCTTGCTAACATGATTCAGCTAAGAAGCCTATGAATCCTAAGAGAGTCTATTTCTTAAGATGACCACAGAACAACGGAATTAGTTGACTTATAATTTAAAACCTTAGCAGCCTAGGGGGCATGTGTGTGAATGGCATACATATATAACACCAGAAACATAAGAATTAAAAGTAACATTTAGGGGCGCCTGGGTGGCTCAGTGGGTTAAAGCCTCTGCCTTCGGCTCAGGTCATGATCCCAGGGTCCTGGGATCGAGCCCCACATCTGGGCTCTCTGCTCAGCAGGGAGCCTGCTTCCTCCTCTCTCTCTCTCTCAATCTGCCTGCCTCTCTGCCTACTTGCAATCTCTCTCTGTCAAATAAATAAATAAAATCTTAAAAAAAAAATAATAAAAGTAACATTTACTTTATCAGAACTCTTGCTTGGTCCTGAGCTGGTTTTTCCTCTTCTTGCCCATGAAGAATTAATTCTGCTACTTTATGGAGCTGCTCGATACAGCGTGCTGTTACTTCTGCCAGACTTTCGATGGACAGCATATACACTTCCTGAAACAGATAAATGCAAGTAAGACAATTATCCACGGAGCAGAAGCTTTTTAAAAAACCCTGTGATGTGGGCACATGGGTGGCTCAGTTGTTAAGCGTATGCCTTCGGCTCAGGTCATGATTCCAGGGTCCTGGGATCGAGTCCCACGTGGGGCTCCTTGCTCCACGGGAAGCCTGCTTCCCTCTCCCTTTCACCTGCTTCCCTCTCCCTCTCCCCCTGCTTGTGTTCCCTCTCTCATGGTGTCTCTGTCTGTCAAATAAATAAATAAAATCTTTACCAAAAAAAAAAAAAAAAAGATAAAAAAAAAAAACAAAACCCTGTGATAGGGGGCACCTGGCTGGCTCAGTCCATAGCGCATGGGACTCTTGATCACAGAGTCGTGAGTTCAAGACCCACATTGGGGGTAGAGTTTACTTAACAACAACTACCCTATAATGTTAAAAATATATATATAATTCTTTAAAAAAAAAAGGTCTGAAAAGTTTAACCAAAGGTTAATGGGCATATCTGATACTCTTCTAAGGAGAAATGCTGCGCTAAAAAGGAAGTATTGCCAGGCCCCACCGTGTCCCTAGTTCTCAGAGAGACTCTGGGCACACACCAGGCAGGGGCTCAAAAATGCTTGTGGAAGGGCGACTGAATAAAGAAACCTCAATGGCCATTTCTCTTTACAGTGACTGAATTTACAAAGTTACTTTCCGGGGGTGCCTGGGAGCCTTGGTCGGTTAAGTACCCAACTCTCGGTTTCGGATCAGGTCACGCTTTTGCAGTTGTGGGATCAAGCCCCCTACTGGACTCTGCACTTAGCGTGGAGTCTGCTTCAGAGTCTCTCTCCCTCTCCCTCCCACTCACTCTCTCTCCCTCACAAATAAATAAATAAAATCTTAAGAAAAAAAAAAACGTACTTTCTCTAAAATGAAAATTCAATGTAAAAATGAAGTCACCACACACTCATTTTTGAACACAGGCAGGCTATAAATTATGCACACATTAATTTATTAAACTACAGAATAAAAACTGTGGCCATTAAATTTTTTTTGGGAAAAAAGCTTCAATTGCCTCATTAGTTTATGGGGCATAAAGACATTTTATAGTTACAAATTTGCATATCAGATGGAATTTTATCCTAATGATAAATCAACAATGTTCTTGAAGATTTTTTTCCTTTAAATTAAAGCTCATAAAGCTCTGGAGGAAAACGACAACATCTATGCTAAGTTACGAACTGCCCTGGCATTGAGAAATTTTAGTGTTTATCACATTAATCCTCATATTTCTATACTGTTGAAACAGGGCGCAAATGAAAATGAAGTGGTTTCTCCTCACTCGAAATTCAGCTGCTAATAAAATTAAAGTCATATTACTGCTCTTCAGGTGGCCAAGCTCCAATAAATGTACCTCAACTGTCTTAGTTCTCCTTTCTTCTTTTTTGTCTTCTTCAGGATTTTCTGGTTTCTCTTCCGTCTCTTCCTCTCCAGTGTTCTCCTCCGACTGTTCCGCCATATTTATGGACACCGTAGCCTCATCTTCTTCTACCCAGTCATGAGCTTTCTTCATGGCCTGCGAAGCCCCCACCAAGCCAAAGCAAATCATTCGTTATGCAAATCTGGAGACTAAGACATTCCAATCCCAAGACTAATGTTGCCCTCCACCTTCTGGGGTGATTCTATAACCTTCAAAAAGTTGATGCGGGCAAATCCTTAGTCTCCCTAAAAACACCTTGTTGGTGCTTTCTGGTGACTCTCAAGTAAGGAAAGGGGCCAGAACAGAAAGGAAGGATGGAGAGAACACTGTGGACCCTTTTCAGAGATCACTGTAAAAGCATACACGGATTAAGAATAAAAATGACAGTGACCTTGAAAGAGTGATAGTATATTTTTCACTTTTCATGACCAACTATAAAAGAATAACCGTACTCTTTATATATATATAGGCAAGAGATTTAGCCAGGGTCATGAAGCCCTTAATGTTTCATGAACCTAATAATGTATGACACGGGGAGGATGAAGAATGGCTCAGCTCTTGCCCAGTCACGTCAGGGGAAGGAGAGGTGCCGTTGTGAAGACCAGGGGCTGCTCTGTGACTAGCTTCGTTTCACGAATAAAGGCAGAGCAACCTGTGGCCGAAGGCATTATGGCTCACGTGACCAACGTGACCAAGCAGAGCGACCTCCCTTCCCTGTTCCTCCCTGAATCGAGAAAGAGCAGCTCATCCAGCTTTTATCATTACAGCCTAAAGCTGTTTGCTTAAGTGCAAGCTATGTCTGGGTTTATGTTAAACTTGCTTCTCCTCTTCAAGCTCACCTGCTTTTGTCAACAAGCCAGTGGCACCTCGGAGGCACCACGGGATCCATGCACGCGCGCGCGCGCACACACACACACACACACACACACACACACACACACACACACTCTGTCTCTCTCTCTCTCTCTCCCCAAGCAGGGGCAGGTGCTGCGCGGAGATGAATGAGGCAATTTCCCTGCTGTGTTCAAGTCACTGACCTGTCAGAATCGGTGACCTCTATCCGAGATAAAGAAATTACTCATGTCTCCCCCTCATTGTCTCATCCTGCCCTTTCCTCACCTGCCTTGATAAGTGTTACCTGTGTCCCCTACCGCTTGCTAAAGAGAAGGGAAAAAGAGAGAGAGAGAATGAACAGGAAAAAGAACGCAGTTCTAAGTAATTAATAATGAGTGCCCTCATTAAGAAACTCTACAGCAAGACCTTATACTAACTCGCAAAACATACAATTAGAAGCAGCCAGAGTGACAAGGCTGGATCGTTCTAGGACACCGCGTGGCACCGGCATTAGGGGTGGGGTATTGGGGAGGAGATGCGTGGCTGACCTGGCTGATGGGCTTCTCTCTGCCTCATTCTGACTCGTCACCCCCGCGGGGGTAAGGGAGATGGAATTTGCAAAAGCCCTTCGGTGAGCCTGCACCCCTCTTCCTTCCCCTGTGCGGAAGATACCCACAGCTCCGATATACAAGTCTACCTTGAGAAGAAGTGACTTGTTCAAGGTCACAGGGTAATTACTAGTGACCTGTCGCATGTTCCCTCCCATCACATTTCACTGTGTGGCCCCCAGGGATCTTAATCACCGACATCATACTCTCCTCCCCTCGTGTGCCATTCGGGGCTTGGGGTTTGTCCATTTCAGGTGGATCTCTTGAATTTTTACAACCAATACCCTAAAAAGAGCAACAACAATAAAAACTCTGACGTAGACAGTGCTGACCTTATTGAGCTTGTCAGGCGTGGCCGCGACGTGTAATTCAAAGAGAAGTTCTGTAAGCGTGCTAGCAAACTCTTCTCCCTTTTCCTCTGAGGCTGGAAACAGAAAATGATAGAAGTCGGAAGCGTGATTTTTTTTTTCATCCTTCAAAATGTGGCAGTTCCCCTGACCTTATAGCCTGCAGTCAGAGTCAAAGTTGGGGGCTCAACAGTCACCCCCCCACTCCCCTCCTGCCAGAGGGCAGCTTAGGAGCACCTGCTTACAAGGACGAAAGTCAGGCAGCCGGCCGCTGCCGCCATGCGAGGGGCTGCCCGAGCCTAGTGTTGTTTGAAGCTCTAGCTGGAGGGGGGCGGAGGGGCAGGCTGGCCTGAAGGCCACATGAGGACAGGGAGGGAGTGATCGGTCTTGCCTGCAGCTGTACATAATCAGTAGCTATCTGCTGAACGAATGACTGAATGAACAAATGAATGATGTAGCTCAGGTCTAGAAGACCCGGACAACCATGTATTTATGATCTGGAGAATTGCTGTGCTTAGCACTGCAACCCTAGTAATACCCAGAGCACCCTTTTATGGCCACAGAGCCACAGTGCTTAGCTAGCCGAACTGGTCTCCACAAACCGTACGCTATCAGAGGCATCTCTGAGATGACACCGCATCTCTGGAGAAATGTCCCAAGGTTTCTGGGGATACCTGTTGGCCCTATACTACTTCTTACTATGCTTCCCTCCAGATGGAAGCTGCCTAAGGACAGACATGGTATTTGCTTCTGCTCATTCCTGAATTCGGAGTGTGTAACACAGTGCCTGGAACACAAGTGTTTTAATAAATACTTGGTATTTATTTAACAAACATTATTTATTTATTCTAAGTATTTATTAAATAAGTATTTATTAAATAGTTTGTTGATAAATTGTATCATATAGAATAATATGGAGAGCACACAGATCATGGTCTGCATACTATAGCCTCAGATAAAAATAAATGAATATCATTGGTGGGCAATAAAGAGAGATTTTTAAAAATTACAATTCTATTTCTTTTTCTCATTTGTATCTGCGGGTTGAAGCCATTTTTAAAGTGCCCAAGTGCTGAAGAATTAATTGCACAGTGGGTTCACCACCAGTTTGTGTGTGTGTGGGGGAGATAAAAGCATCCTTCATCTGCCCTGATTACATCATCTGAAAATACTCTGGCTTATGTCAGTGGGTGAAGGCAGTAGCTTCAGGGACAGCTAAGCCGTGTGAGAAAACCCGTATCTAGCACTTGGGTGTATGTGCTCTTTTCTGCTTTACAGACAAAATGGCTAATTAGCAGCTTGTGAAGATAGCCAGGGGTAACCTGCAGGTCTTTGTTCACAGCACTGGGCTTCATCACATCATCTAGAATCCACATATTCTTGGGGGAGAGACAGATTAATAAACAGAATAGAGAAATAAAACATATATGTCAGATGGTAAGTTTTATGGAGAAGTATAAACCGAGGCAGAGGAACAGGGACGGCTGGGGGTCGGTCGGGAAACGAGAGGGTAACTGACAAGATGCCATTTGAGTAATGACCCGAAGGGAGGGGTGAGCAACACCAGATGGGGAGCGGGCAGAGCTGTCCAGCCAACTCGAAGTCCGGGAGGGAGTGTGCCCGGCTTGCTCAGGGACAGCAAGGAGGCCAGGGTGGCCGCAGCAGGGGCGGAGAGGTGTGTACCTTGTGGGGGATGGAGACAGAGAGAGAGAGAGATGGGTGTCTTTGTTCAGGATGAAGCTGACACTAGCCAGTCATTATAACCCAAAGAGGTGAGCTGAGTGCACCGAATCTTACCCTCAGAGGGGTTGTTAAGAAGGCTTCCTGGAGGAGGTGATACATGAACCTAGTCTTCAAGAACGAGAAGACATTAACTACTTGCACAAAAGGAGAGAAGGAGGGCTAGAGAGTCAGAGAGAGAGACAAAGCTGAGATCCTCTCTCTGCTGGGCAGAGGTCTTGGTCTCATCCTCTCTAGGAAGGCAAAGTAAGAGGGGTCAGGGACACACCTGGGTGGCATTGACTAAGGTCTTGTTCCAAATTACTTGGTCTTTCTCATTCTGTAGGAGGTAATACTGCAGGGCAGAAAGAGCCCCGGCTTAATTGTGGCAGGTGTGGGTTTTTACCCCAGTTCCTGCATTCAGAGAATCTGTGGCCTGGGGCTAGTCATGGTTCTTCTTAGCTTCCATGTCCTCCTGTAAATTTAGGATAATAAAACCCACCTATTGGGGCGCCTCAGTGGTTCAGTTGGTTAAGCCTCTGCCTCCCTCTTGGGTGGTGATCTCAGGGTCCTGGGATTGAGCCCCTCGTCAGGCTCCCTGCTCAGTGGGGAGCCTGCTTCTCCCTCTCCCTCTGCCCTTCTCCCCTGCTTGTGTTCTCTCAAATAAATAAAATCTTTAAAATGCAAAATAAAATAAAACCCACCCATCTCAGCTGTAGCATTGCTGTAAGAGATCAAATAATACAGCAAATGTGAAAGTGTTTTGTAAACACTAAAGTTTTATCTAACTATATTGTTATGGGCGACAAAGATATAAACACAGGGAGATTAAAAATATCTGGGAATCATCAACACTAAACTCGGATGCAAGCAGTTTGTGTCACTCCAACTTTTAAATGCTTTTTGTTCTAGAAAACAGAAAAGGACACTGATAACTTTTTGCACGTATTTTAGGGGAAAAAAATTACATAGAAAAATGGAAGTGGGTAAAAACAGATGATAAATAACGTTGCCACAAAGAACACCTATTACTACAGCACTTGGTTCGTACATATGGTCCAGATCTTCACCAAGGCAATAAAAATAGAAAATAGCCTTTTAGAAACCTCTTCACGATAGTGGTAAACCAAATTAGAGACCCATGGCATGATAAAATTACACGCTGCTGGAAAGACAAACAGGCAAATCATTAGCTAACACTATCAAACACAGAGGAGCCCAAGGTTGAGTTTATCTAAAAATGACAGTTGGATACATTTTTTAAAGACTTGCAAATGAATTATTTAGGTGTTAAGAGGCTTTTAGGAATGTAAATGCTTACAAGGGGTAAAAAAAAAGTGCATGGAATGCTTTGGTTTCTCCCAGAGTTTTCTTCCTGGCTTCTCCGCTCACCCCTACTGGTGATATCCTCTTTATGGCATTCAGATAATCCCTCCCCCTGGATGAAGCTGTCATGCTCCATCATAATTGGACTGATTTAATGACACCCCTGCTATTCTTTTCTCCTGGTGATCCTTTATGTGTTTGACATTTATTTATTAAATTAAGTTAATTAAAATTAATAGTGTTTTGATAATCTGGAGATGTCCTGTGGGAAAATGGATATATTATGGGAGATAATAGGGTTCACTTATGGAGAGATAAATCAACCATTTCCTAAGCATTGTGTTCAGGACTTCATCATATATATATATATATATATATATATATATATATATATATATATATTTGGTGGGGGGATTCATAGGGGAAAAAAATCCCAATTTACTGAAGCTCATATTAAGACTGGAACACATTGCATATAGTAACATTTTCCATCTAGTAGTATTGAATCAAGGTTCCTCTCTAAGAAGTTGTGCTAGCTGGGGATGCGTACTGCTTTAACTTGCACCTGCAACACTATCACTTTGAGGTTAGGAGAAATCTGGAATCTTTTTCTTATCCTTTCTGAATGACTCACCCTATAGGATCCAGGTCTACCTCTGGCATCATGCAACCAAAGAGAAATAACCTGGATCTTTTTGGGTGATCATTACTCTGGAAAACAGGCATCTCTCTTGGTTCATCTTGGGTCCATAATATTACCTGTGTGAACTCTGACAGCCAGTGTCTTAGTTTCACATTATTAAAACAAAGGCAAGGCTGTCCTGCTTTGGGACTCTTGCAGAAACACACAAATGCTCAAAAACATTACTCTCCAATAGCCTCTTGGCTAGTGGCCTCTTTCTATTCTTCAGTATAACTGAGCCTTCTATTTTGAAGCCATGAGCATAAATCTCATTAGACGGAAGGCACATAAGGTCAGTACGGGAGACTAAAGTGGGAGATAGTATTTTGCAAATGCTTAGAATAATTTTGCCCTGAGCATCGAGGCTGAAGCCCTCAGTCCTTGTGTTTGAGCTTTGATTAAAGGTGTGCAGGGACGCCTGGGTGGCTCAGTTGGTTTTGGCTGCGTCCTTCAGCTCAGGTCATGATCTCAGGCTCCCGGGATCGAGTCCCGCATCCGGCTCCTTGCTCATCGGGGAGCCTGCTTCTCTCGCTGCCTATTTGTGCTGTCTCTCTCTCTCTCTCCCTCTGACAAATAAATAAATAAATAAAACCTTTAAAAAAATAAATAAAGGTGTGCAACACACTTGGGGAGAAAACACTTCCAGCTATTCGATGGGGATGAACATGTGCAATCACTACTCTGCGTTTGGGTGATGAAAGTATGATCATAAAGAAAAGCTACAGTCTAGCGTGCCTTTACTGTTTTCCCAGCATTGTTTTAGCACTTTAAAGAACAACACTGGTGAACATTTTTGAGCTGTTCTGTGGGCCAAGCTCTGTAAAATACATCTTTACATACATTATCTAATTCGAGCCTCCCAATAGCCCTCGGGAATATGTATCCGTTTCTCCATTTCACAGGTGCAGATAATGAGTTTCAGAAAAGTTACATAACTTGTTGTAGGCCATGCGGCCAGTGGGCGGTGCACATGTTTCAAATGGACCTTGGAGTTGGGAGAAGCCAGCCTTGTGTGTCCCGTGGTTGCCTTGTGTGTCAGCATAACCCCAACAACCGTGCTTGCATGGCTAGGTGATGACATCAGTAAGAAATCACTCTCCATGTACAACGGCAAATGTTTTGCTATATTCTGCTCCTAAACGGGCAACTTAAAGCAATTATTTTTTTAAAATTACCTTCGATATTTTTTTCTTTAAGATTTTTATTTGTTTATTTGAGAGCCAGGGCACCAATGTTGGGGGGTGGGGGAGGCAGAGGGAGTCGGGTTTCCACCCTCTCAAGGAAGACTTGTTTGGCATGAAACAGGTCCTCGTCTCCTTGGGGGGGTCCTGTCACTGGGTGGCTGGAGACAGAGGGCAGGCCACTTACAAATACACCTTAATTCCTCAGTATAGGCATTAAAAATAATAAGAAAAGCATGCAAAGAGGGGCGCCTGGGTGGCTCAGTGGGTTAAGCCGCTGCCTTTGGCTCAGGTCATGATCTCAGGGTCCTGGGATCGAGTCCCGCATCGGGCTCTCTGCTCGGCAGGGAGCCTGCTTCCCTCTCTCTCTCTCTCTCTGCCTGCCTCTCTGTCTACTTGTGATCTCTCTCTGTCAAATAAATAAATAAAATCTAAAAAAAAAAAAAAAAGAAAAAAAAGAAAAGCATGCAAAGAAATCCATGGAGAGACCTGCCCACCGCATGCAGATGAACAATTAGATATCAGGGCATAAACTTCAGTCACAGGGCCATGCTCAGTGTGCCCCGTTCTCCACTGCTCTGTGCACCCCTGTTTCCTGTGCACCTGCCGGGTGCCAGGAGCTGTGCTCCCACCAGGGCGATGAAGACACCTCCCACAGGAGTGCTCACCCGGAGAACGAGGGGACCACAGAGCCCCGTGGCCAGCTCCGGTCACGGAGCAGGTGCACAGAGCACTTTGGAAGTGAGGAGGAGGAGCTATTGAATGAAAGCAGCCCCTGTTCAAAGGGTTGTCTTTATGAACCGCCTGTTTGGCAGTTTAACTGATGATTTTCCTTTACCTTGTTCTTCTTGACTCTCTTCATTCTCTAATTCTTTGGCTGCAAAGATGTCTTTAATGGAAATCAGGTCGTTTTTTAAGAGTTCCAGCTTCTCTCCATCGAGGGATGCTAAAAATGACTGAACCTGAAAAAAGAAATGGGTCAGCGTAGCTGTCATCTTGTTTTCCCGTTAATCACGTTTCCGAAGGGCTGTTGCCAGTTCTGCCGGGACTGAGGGGCTTTGGTGGTGTGGGGGCAAGGCCGGGTGGAATGCTGGATTTACTGCCTATTAACTGGGTGCCTTTGGGTGAGAGACATATGCCCCTGGGGCCTCAGTTTTTAAAATTTTAACATGAGACCCACACTTCATTGGGATCCTTTGTGAGGGTAAATGAAACAGCAAATGTGAATGTTACATAGGTGCAAACAACAGAAGCTAATTACCCTTCTAGCCTCGTGGGTAAAAACACCGGTACTGTCAACTCTGAATTCAAATATGAGCCCCTCACTGATGAATTATGTGCCCTCAGGTAATTTATTTAAACTTTCCTTCCTTATCTGTAAAATGAGGATGGAATAGCATCTACCTTGGAAGGTTATTTTGAGGATTCAGTGAAATAATGTACTTAAAAAGTACTTGTAGAGGGAGGAACAAGATGGCGGAGGAGTAGGAGACCTAAATATCATCAGGTCCCAGGAGTTCAGCTAGATAGTTATCAAACCATTCCGAACACCTACAAACTCAACAGGAGAGAGAAGAGAAGAAGAGCAGCAATTCTAGGAACAGAAAATCAACCACTGTCTGGAAGGCAGGACGTTTGGAGAAGTGAATGTGAAGCTACATTTGGGAAGACAGACTGCGGGGGGAGGGGCCGGCTCCCTGAAAGCGGTGGAGCAATGGAGCACAAAATCAGAACTTTTGGAAGTTTGTTCCACTGAGGGATGTAGCTCCAGTGGCTAAGTGGGGGAGAGGGGGGGAACACTTGCAGGGACAGTGTGGTCTCAGGACCCTCGGGGTCACAGAAAGACTGGGGGTGCCTGAGTGTGGCAGAGCTCCCAGGTATCTGAGTGGGGAATCTGGCTGCAGAGACAGAGTCCCATGAGGGGGGCTCTAAGATCAGGGTTACCTTAAACCATGATCCAAGGCACAGTCAGGCCACTGCTCCTCAAGCAGGGATCCCACAAGTGGCAGAGCTGGGTAGAACCCCTCCTTCCTCCTCCTGGAGGAGTGGCACAGGAGCATGTAGCAGGAATCTGCTGGGTTTGGAGACTCCAAACGGGGTCATGCACCAGAGATAGAAACACTCAGTCACAGGTTGGGTGAGCTTGCAGTGTGGCCAGAGACCAAGGAGAAGGGAGGGACTGACTGCTTTTCTCTGAGGGCTCACTGAGGAGTGGGGCCCTGAGCTCTCGGCTCCTCCCGGGGAGATTGGGAGGCTGCCATTTTCATTCCCGTCCTCCAGAGCTCTATGGAAAATGTTCAGGGAACAAAAGCTCCTGAGAGCAAAACTGAGCAGGCTGCTTAGCCTGGCCCCTGGCAAGGGTGGTACAATTCTGCCTCAGGCAAAGACATCTGAGAATCGCTGCAACAGGCCCCTTCCCCAGGAGATCAGTAAGAACATCCAGGCAAGACCAAGTTCGCCCATCAATGAGAGCTGCAGAATTCCAGAGCTAGGGGAAAGCAACACATACAATTCATGGCTTTTTCCCCATGATCCTTTAGTCTTTCAAAGTTAAATTTTTTAAATTTTATTTTTTTCTTATTCTATTTTAAAAAAATTTTCCTCTTTCCTATTTTAATGTTTTTTTAACTATTTTACCTTATCAATACCTTTTTAAAAATCTTTAAAAATTTTTATTATTATAGTCATATTTCATCCCTTCATTATATTTAGGCTTATTTTTTGTATACATATAGTTTTTTTTTCTTTAAAATTTTGGGATACATTTTCTTCTAATTGATCAAAATATACCCTAAATCTAGCACATGGCTTCATTCTAGTCTCCAGCCTGATCACATTCTATCCTCTTTTTTAAAAATTCTTTTCTCAACCAACTTCTTATCTTATCAATTCCTTTTTTAGAATCTTTTTAAATTTTCATCTTTACAGTCATAGTCCATCCCTTCATCATTTTTACCCTTATTTTTTAAATATATATAAGTTTCTCTTTCTTTAAAATTTTGGGAGGTAGTTTCTTTTAACAGACCAAAATACACCCAAAATCAAGTGTGTGGCTCTGTTCTATTCACCAGTCTAATATTATATATATATATATATATATATATATATATATATATATATGTAAATATATATATGTAAATATATATATATGTAAATATATATGTATGTGTATATATACACATACATATACATACATATATATATATTTTTTCCTTTCTTTCCCCCCCTTTCTTCTATCCCCAGTTTCAGGTCTCTTGTGATTTGTTTAGTGTATATTTTTCTGGGGCATTGCTACCCTTTTAGTATTTTGTTCTCTCATTCATCTATTCTTATCTGGATAAAATGACAAGGTGGAAAAACTTACCACAGAAAAAAGAACAAGAGGCAGTACCAACGGCTAGGGACCTAATCAATATAGACATTAGTAATATGTCAGAACAAGAGTTCAGAATGATGATTATCAAGGTGCTAGCTGGGCTTGAAAAAAGCATGGAAGATACTAGAGAATCCTTTTCTGGAGAAATAAAATCCCTTTCTGGAGAAATAAAAGAACTAAAATCTAACCAAGTTGAAATAAAAAAATCTATTAAAGAGGTGCAATAAAAAATGGAGGCTCTTACTGCTAGGATAAATGAGGCAGAAGAGAGAATTAGTGATATAGAAGACCAAAGAATAAAGAAGCTGGGCAAAAGAGAGACAACTACTGGACCACAAGGGGAGAATTCAAGAGATAAGTGATACCATAAGATGAAACAATACTGGAATAACTGGGATCCCAGAAGAAGAAGAAGAAAGAGAGAGAAGAGCTGAAGGTATATTGAAGCAAATTATAGCAGAGAATTTCCCTAATTTGACAAGGGGAACAAGCATCAAAATCCAGGAGACACAGAGAACCCCCCCTTGAAATCAATAAAAATAGGTCAATACCCCATCATCAAATGGTAAAAGTTACAAATATTAGTGACAAAGAAAAGGTCCTGAAAGCAGCTTGGGACAAGAGGTCTGTAACATACAATGGTAGAAATATTAGATTGGCAGCAGACCTACCCACAGAGACCTGGCAGGCCGGAAGGGACTGGCATGATATATTCAGAGCACTAACCGAGGAAAATATGCAGCCAAGAATACTATATCCAGCTAGGCTGTCATTGAAAATAGAAGGAGAGATAAAAAGCTTCCAGGACAAACAAAACTAAAAGAATTTGCAAACACCAAACCATCCTTACAAGAAATATTGGAAGGGTCCTCTAGACAAAGAGAGAGTCTAAAAGTAACAGGCCAGAAAGGAATAGAGACAATATACAGTAAGAGTCACCTTACAGGTACTACAATGGCACTAAATTCATATATTTCAATAGTTCCCCTGAATGTAAATGGGCTAAATGCCCCAATTAAAAGACACAGGGTATCAGAATGGATAAAAAAACAAGACCCATAAATATGCTGTCCACAAGAAACTCATTTTAGACCCAAAGACACCTCCAGATTTAAAGTGAGGGGGTGGAAAACAATTTACCATGCTAATGGACATCAGAAGAAAGCTGGGGTGGCAAACCTTATATCAGATAAATTAGATTTTAAGCAAAGGACTACAGTAAGAGATGAGGAAGGACACTATATCATACTTAAAGGGTCTGTCCAACAAGAAGATCTAACAATTTTAAATATCTATGCTCCTAACATGGGAGCAGCCAATTATACAAACCGATTAATAACAAAATCAAAGAAACACATCAGCAATAATACAATAATAGTAGGGGACTTTAACACCCCCGTCACTGAAATGGACAGTTCATCTAAGCAAAAGATCAACAAGGAAATAAAGGCTTTAAATGACATACTGGACCAGATGGACATCACAGATATATTTAGAACATTCCATCCCAAAACAACAGAATACACTTTCTTCTCTAGTGCACATGGAACATTCTCCAGAATAGATCAATCCTGGTTCACAAATTAGGTCTCAACTGGTACCTAACTGGGTATCATTCCCTGCATATTTTCGGACCATAAAGCTTTGAAACTAGAACTCAATCACAAGAGGAAAGTTGGAAAGAACTCAAATACAGGGGCACCTGGGTGGCTCAGTGGGTTAAAGCCTCTGCCTTCGGCTCAGGTCATGATCCCAGGGTCCTGGGATTGAGCCCTGCATCGGGCTCTCTGCTCAGCAGGGAGCCTGCTTCCTCTTCTCTCTCTGCCTGCCTCTCCACCTACTTGTGATCTCTGTCTGACAAATGAATAAATAAAATCTTAAAAAAAAAAAAAGAACTCAAATACATGGAGGCTAAAGAGCATCCTACTAAAGAATGAATGGGTCAATCAGGAAATTAAAGAAGAATTGAAAAAATTCATGGAAACAAATGAAAAAGAAAACACAATTGTTCAAAGTTTTTGGGACACAGCAAAGTCAGTCCCGAGAGGAAAGTATATAGTAATATAAGCCTTTTTCAAGAAACAAGGAAGGTCTCAAATATACAAACTAACCCTACACCTAAAGGAGCTGGAGAAAGAATAGCAAAGAAAGCCTAAATGCAGCAGGAAAAGAGAAATAATAATGCTCAGAGCAGAAATCAATGAAATACAAACCAAAAAAAAAAAAAAAAGAAAAATCAATGAAACTAGGAGCTGGTTCTTTGAAAGAATTAATAAGACTGATAAACCCCTGGCTAGACTTATCAAAAAGAAAAGAGAGGGACCCAAATTAATAAAATCATGAAGGAAAGAGGAGAGATCACAACCAAAACCAAAGAAATACAGTTAAAAGAACATATTATGAGCAACTATACGCCAGCAAATTTGACAATCTGGAAGAAATGGATGCATTCCTAGAGACACTTAAATTACCAAAACTGAACCAGGAAGAAATAGAAAACCTGAAGAGATCCATAACCAGTAAGAAGATTGAAGCAGTAATCAAAAATCTCCCAGCAAACAACAGCCCAGCTCCAGACGGCTTCCCAGGGGAATTCTACCAAACACTTAAAGAATTAATACTGTTAAACTGTTCCAAAAAATAGAAATGGAAGGAAAACTTCCAAACTCATTTTATGAGGCCAGTATTACCTTGATCCCCAAACCAGACAAAGACCCCATCAAAAAGGGGAATTATAGACCAACATCCTTGATGAACACGGATGCAAAAATTCTCACCAAAATACTAGCCAATAGGATCCAACAGTACATTAAAAGGATTATTCACCATGACCATGTGGAATTTATTCGTGGGCTGAAAGGTTGGTTCAACATCTGCAAATCAATCAATGTGATATGATAGATTAATAAAAGAAAGAACAAGAACTATACGACACTCTCAATAGATGCTGAAAAAGCATTTGACAAAATACAGCATCCTTTCTTGATCAAAACTCTTCACAGTATAGGGATAGAAGGTACATACCTCAATATCATCAAAACCATCTATGAAAAACCCACAGTGAATACCATTCTCAATGGGAAAAACTGAGAGCTTTTCCCCTAAGGTCAGGAACACGGCAGGGATGTCTGTTACCACCACTGCTATTCAACATAGTACTAGAAGTCCTAGCCTCAGCAATCAGACAACAAAAAGAAATAAAAGGCATCTGAATTGGCAAAGAAGTCAAACTCTTACTCTTTGCAAATGATATCATACTTTATGTGGAAAACCCAAAAGATTCCACTCCAAAACTGCTATAACTCATACAGGAATTCAGTAAAGTGTCAGGATATAAAAATCAATGCACAGAAATCAGTTGCACTTGTACACACCACCAGCAAGACAGAAGAAAGAGAAATTAAGGAGTTAATCCCATTTACAATTGCACCCAAAACCATAAGATACCTAGGAATAAACCTAACCAAAGAGGCAAAGAATCTGTATTCAGAAAACTATAAAGTTCTCATGAAAGAAATTGAGGAAGACACAAAGAAATGGAGAAACATTCCATGCTCATGGATTGGAAGAACAAATATTGTGAAAATGTCTATGCTAGTTAGAGCAATCTACACATTTAATGCAATCCCTATCAAAATAACATCAAAATTTTTTTTGAAGGAATGGAACAAGTAATCCTAAAATTTATATGGAACCAGAAAAGACCCCGAATAGCCAGAGGAATGTTGAGAAAAAAAACCAAAGTTGGTGGCATCACAGTTCCAGACTTCAAGCTCTATTACAAAGCTATAATCATCATGACAGTATGGCACTGGCACAAAAACAGACACAGATCAATGGAACAGAAAAGAGCCCAGAAATAGACCCTCAACTCTATGGTCTACTAATCTTTGACAAAGCAAGAAAGAATGTCCAATGGAAAAAAGACGGTCTCTTCAACAAATGGTGTTGGGAAAATTAGACAGCCACTTGCGGAAGAATGAAATTGGACCATTTCCTTACACCACACCCAAAAATAGACCCAAAATGGATGAAAGACCTCAATGTGAGAAAGGAATCCATCAAAATCCTTGAGAACACAGGCAGCAACCTCTTCGACCTCAGCCACAGCAACTTCTTCCTAGAAACATCACCAAAAGCAAGGGAAGCAAGGGCAAAAATGTACTATCGGGACTCCATCAAGATCAAAAGCTTTTGCACAGCGAAGGAAACAGTCAACAAAACCAAAAGACAACTGACAGAATGGGAGAAAATATTCACAAATGACGTATCAGATAAAGGGCTAGTATCCAAAATCTATAAAGAACTTATCAAACTCAACACCCAAAGAACAAATAATCCAATCAAGAAATGGGCAGAAGACAAGAAGAGATATTTCTGCAAAGAAGACATCCAGACGGTCAACAGATACATGAAAAAGTGCTCCACATCACTCGGCATCAGAGCAATACAAATCAAAACCACAGTGAGATACCACCTCACACCTCTCAGAATGGCTAAAATTAACAAGTCAGGAAACAACAGATGTTGGCGAGGATGAAAGGGCAACCCTCCTACACTGTTGGTGGGAATGGTACAGCCACACGGGAAAACATGTATGGAGGTTCCTACAAAAAAGTTGTAAATAGAGCTACACTTTGACCCATCAATCACACTACTGGGTACTTACCCTAAACATATAAATGTAGGGATCTGAAGGGGCACATGCACCTAAATGTTTATAGCAGCAATGTCCACAATAGCCAAACTATGGAAAGAACCTAGATGTCCACCAACAGATGAACGGATAAAGAAGATGTGATATAGAGGTGCCTAGGTGGCTCAGTGGGTTAAGCCTCTGCTTTCAGCTTGGGTCATGATCTCAGAGTCCTAGGATCGAGTCCCGCATCACGCTCTCTGCTCAGCAGGGAGTCTGTTTCTCCCAACCCTGCTTTCTCTGCCTGCCTCTCTGCCTGGCAAATAAATAAATAGAAATCTTTTTTTTTTTTTTTTTTTTTTTTGAAAAAAAAAAAATCACAAGTAGGCAGAGAGGCAGGCAGAGAGAGGAAGGGAAGCAGGCTCCCCGCTGCTAAAAAAAAAAAAAAAAAAAAAGAAAGAAAGAAAAGAAGATGTGGTATATACATACCATAGAATACTATGCAGCCATCAAAACCCCCAAAATGTTATTTGCAATGATGTGAATGGAACTAGAGGGTACTATGCTGAGCGAAATAAGTTAATCAAAGAAGGACAACTGTCATATGATCTCTCTGATATGAGGCATTTGAGAAGCAGGGCAGGGGATCATGGTGGGTAGGGAGGGAAAAATGAAACAAGATAGGATTGGGAGGGAGACAAACCATAATAGACTTTTAATCTCATGAAACAAACTGAGGGTTGCTGCGGGGGTGGGAAGAGAGGGATGGGGTGGCTGGGTTATGGACATTGGGGAGGGTATGTGTAGGGTGAGCGCTGTGAAATGTGTAAGCCTGATGATTCACAGACCTGTGCCCCCAGGGCAAATAAAACATTATATGTTAATTTAAAAAAAAGTACTTGTAGGGGCACCTGGCCAGCTCAGGCAGAACAGCATGAGACTCTTGATCTTGGAGTCATAAGTTCAAGCCCCACATTTGGTGTAGAGATTACTAAAAAAGAAAAACTTAAAAAATGCTTGAAGTGAAGGTCAAGCAATTATATATATATGATGTAGATTAACATATAATATATAAGAATATTAATATATGTATATATAATATATACACATAAACACATAAAGAACGGTTTCATATATACAGATATACATCTACATCTCTCTCTCTCTCTCTATATATATATATACTTGCTAGATGTGGGTTATTGAACACACAAGACACAATTTTGTCCTCTGGGATCTTACAGTCTAGAGGAGGGAGGCTCAGGTTAATTGCTAACAGCCATGACAGATGTGAGCAGAGTGGCAGCAAGGTACCAGGGAGGGAACTTCAGTACCCCTGGGGGAGGCAAGAGTGTGTTCGGGGAGAGTTCACAGAGGATGATGCTTGAACTGATATCCTGCCTGCTCACTGTCTTCATTGTGATAATGTATCGTATCACATTGAATTTGATTTCAAATCAAATCAATAAAAAATTATTTTTATTAACATATAATGTATTATTTGCCTGGGGGGTACAGGTCTGTGAGTCATCAGGCTTACACACTTCACAGCACTCACCATAACACATACCCTCCCCAACATCCATAACCCCACCACCCTCTTCACACACCCCTTCCCCCCAGCAGCCCTCAGTTTGTTTTGTGAGATTAAGAATCTCTTATGGTTTGTTTCCCTCCTGATCCCATCTTGTTTCATTTTTTCCTTCCCTATCCCCTACATCCCCCTGCCCCGCCTCTCAAATTCCTCATGTCAGAAAGATCATATGATATTTGTCTATGATTGATTTATTTCGCTCAGCATAATACCCTAGTTCCAACCACGTCGTTGCAAATGGCAAGATTTCATTTCTTTTGATGGAGGCATAGTATTCCATTATATATATAAACCACATCTTCTTTATCCATTCATCTGTTGATGGACATCTAGGCACTTTCCATAGTTTGGCTATTGTAGACATTGCAGAGCCCCTCTTTTGAAACTGACATCTGTAAATACTTAAAAATTATTTGTGTATGTGGCCAGTCATTGGCCGCAAATCTGAAGACTGATCTGAATTTCCAAAATGGCCAAAGTGCATGGAGAACCATATAAAAAATGAAGTAGGGGGGAGGTGGGTGCGGGGATGGGGTAATTGGGGGATGGGCATTAAAGAGGGCATGTGATGTGATGAGCACTGGGTGGTATATGATGAATTATTGAACACTGCATCTGAAACTGATAATGTACTGTATGTTGGCTAACTGAACTTAAAAAAGAAAAATAAATAACAGAATAATAAAATATAGGCCGAAAGTAGAATGTGACATAATGGAAACTACTCGATCAATATTGTTAAATAAATGAGCGAATCGTTTCTTTTCTGGAAAAAAAAAACAGGATTATGAAGTAGTAAGGTTTTTCTGTTTTCATTCTGCAGGTCACACACTTGCTCTGGAGGGAGAGCCAGGAGAGGAGCCACGATGCCCTTTGGAATGTGTTTTAATACTCGTTATCGTAGTAGATTCACACACCCAGATAAGTGAGAGAGTCAGAGAGGGCATCACGGAGCCAGGACACCAATTTCCTAAAAATCGCAAGGCATATCACCAGGGCATAATGCAATTGGCAAGGAGGCTCGGGGAGACGCTCGGCAGGAAGTCATCAACACGAAACCCATTAGCTGGACAGTTTGGCAGGTGGAAGCAAATGGACCCCGCTGGATGGTTGCCACCACGCCTTTCTGCTCTGACCTTTTCAGAGCCTTCTTTTCCACTCATACGCTCATGGTTAGGCCTCAGGGTCTTACAGAGACCACAGCAGATTCCTACACTTTAGATATATTTTCTACATAGCAGTCTTCTAAGAGTAAAATTAAAAGGTAATTATTGAATACATGTGCTTGAGCACAACACTAGTGAAAATGTGTATACTTATGTAGGACATCATGGTTTCCCCATGTCTCCATCCTCTAGGAGGGAAGGTACTGGGCTTTAATGCTTTGGGTATCCTTTGGGAAGCGTTCTTTTTAGCAAAGGACTCTCTTATCAGCGTCTTTCTACCACAGTATCTCTTTTGCTTCCTCCTGGTTCATTCCATTACTTCAAGGGGACAAGCAATAAATCTTTACTTCAATCCAGTAATAATCATGCACTCCTCAATATATATTCATAGAATGCTGACTGTTATGCTTGGCCATGCGCTAAAGTGTTGTTGGGAACACAAGGGTAGACAATCTGCCTTGTCAATCTTTTCCCTGAAAGGGAGTATGGGGTGCCATTTTGAATATTCTTGTTTACTGTTTTGTTGTTGTTGTTGTTAACTATTAAGTATAACATCAATAAAAATTACCAGGTTTTTCTTAAGATTTATAGTATACTACACTGCCATGCCTGTTGCTATCCTAGAATCAATCTAACAGAATAGTAATGATAGTAATTCCCGATATTTCCATGCAATGTGTCAAAGTTTTAGCCAATGAAATGTCAACAGAGGTGATGTGTATCATTTCTGGGTCAATGGTCTTACAAAATGGGAGTGGGGGCACCTGGGTGGTACGTTGGTTGAGCATCTGTTTCTTGGTTTCCACCTAGGTCATGATCTCAGGGTTGTGAGAACGAGACCCACAAGGGGCTCTGTGGGTGGTGAGCCTGCTTGAGGGTCTCTCTGCCTCTCCCTCTCGCTCTAAAAATAAATAAATAATTTTTTAAAATGGGAGTGTACCCGCTATACTCTCTGTCCTTATGCTGGAAGGATAAAGACAAGGAGGCCCTAGAGGATGATGACAACCAATACTTTAGACTCAGACTCACAGGAGTCCACAAGGCCAAAGGGATGTGCCCACACAGAGCCCATGTTCCTCCTTCCAGACCACTCTCTAGGTACTAAAGTTACTAACATTTCCCTTCCCCAGCCTGTATGGATCTCTTCCCAGGCTGTGCTGCTTGTGGTGGGACCATCCAAACATTAGCTGTTTGAAGGGCTGCAGGTGCAGCTTGAACCAGGTCATCCTCGCATGTGCACAGAAAGCTCCTTGAAGGGAGAGACAGCTGGAAATAAAGGGACGAGAGCAGGCAGGAGGGTGGTGGGGAAATGTGAGGGATTTGAGAATTCTGAATGGGAACCTGGTTTTCAAAGTCGTTATAAAAGTAGGATGACAATATATTTTCTTCAATAGTTTGTTTCAAAAGTCCTTTAATTTTTTTTTTTTTTTGAGATTTTATTCACTTGACAGAGAGAGAGCACGTGAACACAAGCAGGGGGAGCGGACAGAGGGAGAACCCCGGGTTCATGACCTGAGCTGAAGGCAAACACTTAACCGACTGAGCCACCCAGGCGCCCCAAAAGTCCTTTCACTTCTAAGTATTTGGTGCGTATAGGAGGTCTAGTTAAATGTGAATTCTAGATAAACAATATTTTCTTAGTATGAGGGTGTGTCTCAAATATTGCAGAGGACATATTTACACTAAAAAAGTATCCTTTGTTTATCAAAAGTTGAAGTTTCACTTGTCATCCTATGGTTTTTTGTTTGTTTATTTGTTTTTGAAATCTGCTAAATCTGACAATCCCAGTAGGGGTCTCCATTTGTAATTTTGCTAGAGGACTGTGAAAATCAGGATGGGTCTAGGGGAGCCATAAGATGGACAGAATCTGGCCCCTGAATCCCTGAACAGGAAAGCCGCCCGATGACCAGCCACGCCCATCTGGGACTGTCACAGGAAGAAGGACAGCTCCGACCGATTTTTTTTTAAGATTTTATTTATTTATTTGACAGACAGAGACCACAAGCAGGCTGAGAGGCAGGCAGAGAGAGAGAGGTGGAAGCAGGCTCCCCACTGAGCAGAGAGCCCGATGCGGGGCTCGATCCCAGGACCCTGGGATCATGACCTGAGCCGAAGGCAGAGGCTTTAACCCACTGAGCCACCCAGGCACACCCAACTGATTTTGACTCGTACATTTTTAGGATTTGTTTATTACAGCACGCAGTAACTATCGTTACTAATCCAAGAAAGCATTCTGCATTCCTTACCATGAATACTACTATAAAAATCTCTAGACTGAGGGAAAGAAAGCAGAGCTTGTTGGAGCAGTATGCAAACAGAGGGAAATGTATCCCTCTAGGGACCAAATCCCCTTCTTAGCAACATCAGCCCTTTGGGGCTCTTTTCTGGGGACCTGGGACTCTTTCACAGCTGAGACCTGCAATGAAACTGCCAGAGTGGGATGTCTCTACACCATGATAACCTCAAGGGATCAAGCATTGCTGTCATGTTTTTAATAATAACACACACACATGTACAGATAACATAAGGATACATGTAAAATAAAATATCATCGATACAGATGCCTATGCAAGAATGTATAAAAAGGCAGTGAACATTGATTGAGTACTTATTATGTATTAAATGAACTGAACTTTCTTCCACGGATTATCTCATTTAATTCTCTTAATAATCCTACGAGGTAGGTTTCATTATTATTTCCCTTTCACAGATAAGGAGACTGAAGTGAGATGGGTCCAAAATCATACAGCTACTGAGTGGTATTTGATCACATAATGGTTGACTCGAAACCCAGCTTTTATAGGAGCAATTTGGAAAACTGCATTTTCTAGAGCACACATTATCAGATTATCTGAGTCTGTGGGAGCAATTTCACAACTGTTTAGATTGTATTTCACTGATAGCAGTGTGAAATAATTCTGGTTTCTAGACAGGTGAAGAGATTCTGTCTAGCAGAGGGCCAACCTCCCCTCCTGGGAAAAACCAGGTTTATGCCCATTTGCACATTCATTTCATTCATTTCTCCATACAGATGTGTGCATGGGCTTTCCTCCTTGAACCCATTATAACATCTGCTTGGTTCCTTCATGCAATAAGGGAGCTAAACAGATTCTTTAATTCATGTTCATTTTGTATCTGTATATGAGGCATGATTTTGTTTTTTTAAAAAATCAACCTCTCACAGTTTCACCGGAAGACTCTCACTGATGGCTCATGGATAGAAACAAGAGAAAATAAGCCCAGATAGTACCACGTAACTCGATCATCTGGAGGAAGAGGATTTCCAACCTGTTTGGTTCTTGGCAGAGGTCATTTTTTCCCACCTAGGTGGGCATCAGGAATGTCTCAGCCCCCTCCGAGTCCCAACTTAGAGGACATGGGTGAGAGAGAGTCAAGAATCACTTCTCCATTCTAAAGGTCACTTCCAACCCTGCTTCTCTCTGGCCAATGTCACTGAGATGACCCAGAGCCTCTTGCAGGAGTTCCCAGGGTGCTGCCCTGTGGGCTCCACCAGAAAGACTCCCAGCCTGACCTTCACATAAAAGAGCTGTATGTACCATTTAATGAATTAATAGTTTTAAACAGCTTAGAAGAGTGACCATATAAGGGCCATATGAGTATTTGCTAAATAACCCTCCTGCCCATATAGATCCTTTAAAAAAAAAAAAAATCTCCAAACCCTGCTGATGTCTGCTATTTCTATTTTGATTCTTGAGATCCCAGTGGGGGAATGTGAATGCGCAGGGCCGTTAGGTATATCCCAGGTTTCTGTTCAGGAACATTCTCAAAGAGAGCTTTCACTCCCAGGAAGACGATCCTGCCCTTGGTGGCCCAGGCATTTTAACAAATGGGTGAATAAACCATTACAGAGCCCCTAAAACCATATGAAATCTCTGGAAGAAACCTCGGCTGCTTTGTTTTCCCAGGGTGGGAATGGCAACCCGGCCTGATAGGGCATCCCTGGTCCAAGGACTACGTCACCAAAGGGAAGCATGGGGCCAGGAGCCTGATAGCCAAGTTTCTGAGCAGCCTTCTGTACCACGAGCCGGGGGCAGGGAGGATTCCTAATTTGCTGGTCCTCTTGGGGTTGGGGTGGGGTAACAGCTTAGCACAGGACAGACAGGAAATAAGATGGCACATGACGGGGGGGCGGGGGGTTGCTCAACAGGCTGTAGGACATTTGTGACCTCAGCATAATACTAACGAGGCCCCCAAAATGAGATATTTTCAATTTCCCAGTTTCTTCCATGTGTGAGAAAACACATTAGTGACCGTGGTATTTTAAGCGACCAGGCACACATACCTTGCTTTCACTTTCGTTGGATAGAATTTCCAGAGCTTCCAGGTGTGACAAACCTTGATACTCATCAAACAGCATCCCATAGTGGGCAGTCCTCTCGGCTGTCAGCTGCTGGGCCAGTCTCTCCTTCTCTTTCTCCTTGGCTTCCCTTAACATCTGCAGAAACACACAAAGTTTGTACCCTGGATGTGGGCTCGAAAGCCTCATTTCCTGTGTACGATGTAGGGAGAGATGAGGGCTGGCTCTTTGTGTCACTTGGGAATTTCTAACAAAATGATTCTTTCATTGATTCCACTGATAGGTTTCCCATTCTGGAAAGTGGAATGTTCCAGAATATTCTAGAATATTCTGGAAAGTGGAATATTTCCAGACTATTCCACTTCGAATCTTACATGTTCATTATGTACACACCCAAACAAAGCAAAAATTCTATGCTTGGGTCCAGGATTGGAAAGAAGCAAAACAGAAGCTGAATGAACAGCGGTTTTTGCTGAAGTGTTTTCTATGTGTGTGATTAATTTTCTTGTTTTCTGGAATATCCAAATTTTCTACAGTGATCAAATTGATGTACACAGGAAAAGTCTAATCTGTTGTGATAAGGTTCATTGCAACTTCTGTACCAGGCAGAACTCAAAGCAGCCACAAGCCTGTCTGTTTTGATTGGTGTGACATTATTTAAAAAACTTGATGTGTGTGGTTATTAACCATCTTTGATGACAAAAATTAATAAAATATAAACTCATAATGTATTCCTCATCAGATAATCTATTTCCTGAATACAAAAAAGGATATTAGCTTATCAGTTCTTGAGAAGTCTGACGGAGAGTGGAGTTCCTCTCCACATTCATCATTTTTCTCCAGTTATTTTTTTGTTGATTACGTAAAGAGAACAAAATGAACACAAGTCCCTCAGTCACTCCCAATTTCCTGTACTTGCTTTCTATGATTCAAAGCATTTTTTATTTGAGTCCTCATTAAGTTTACTGGGCATTATGTTTATAGGGTTCTTTAGTATCTACGGAGAGCACCATAAACACAGTGGCGGCCACAAATTCACAAGCTGAAGATCACGGAAGAACAGATTGTCGTTTTTACTGCGTGTCAATAAAACTGTCAAGCTCCTTCTCCTTTCAGGTTTTTTGAGGCCGTTAGCCAAAAATTCACTGGGCTTCCGACAGAATTCTCCTCTCTGTCTGTCTTTAAGACTACATATATACAAGCTCTGAATCTTAAGGTTTTCAAAACAACTCCATCAAATGATCACTGGGGATTTTTTTTTTTTTTTTTTTTTTTTTTTTAAATAGAGAGGCAGGCAGAGAGAGAGAGAGAGGGAAGCAGGCTCCCTGCTGAGCAGAGAGCCCGATGCGGGACTCGATCCCAGGACCCCGAGATCATGACCTGAGCCAAAGGCAGCGGCTTAACCCACTGAGCCACCCAGGCGCCCATCACTGGGGATTTTTAACACTTAAAATAAAACCCCACTAGTCCCACTGATCTTCCTGGCTTGGCGGTGGTAAAACAAAACAACAAAGTGACACTGAAATTGCTTCCTTTCCCCAGAGCAACTTCCATCTCTAAATCTGTGCTTTGGAACACAGGGCAAGGGATGAAAATGAAGGGGGAAGGTCACTCTGGAATGATTTGGGTTCCCTCAAAAGATGGAGTGAAATTAAAGTTGTGTAAAGAAGAGCTGGGTTTCCACAGGATGTTGGTCTATTTTCCATGTGGAAAGGAAAAGGAGATGGTGTGAAAGAGCAGGGAGTGGTTGTGGCGAGGGAGTCTTCCGGACGGAAGGGCAGCTCTGGAGACTTGTGTCTGTGGATCCGGAAACCACCCTGTGTCGCTGGGACAGAACATGGGAGAAGTCAGGAACATTGTGGGCTTCTGTAGTTACTGAGTGTGGATAAGGAAAAATCCAACAGGCTTCCCTATGTCAACGGATGGCAGCTTCATCCTTTGAGTTGTTCATGCCAACAACCATGGGGTCGCTCTTGCTGCCTCCTTATCTCACACCCCAAGTTTCCTCCATTGGGAAGTCTGGGTCGACCTTCAGAACATCCCTGGAATCAGCATTCACCACCACCCCCCTTCCAGGGCTCCACATTGAGCCACCACGTCCCCCTGCTTAGGTAACAGCACTTGCCCCCTGAGGAGGCAGTGAGAGCTGCAGAACCAGTGACCAAGAGCCCCGCCCTGGATGCTGTACTTTGCAGTCCATGCCTCCCGTGATCATCACCAGTGCAGCAGGGACAATGGGGAGACCTGTCCGGGGACATCAGCTGAAGGACTGTCCAAGGGCTCTGCCCAGCTTTCCTCATAGGGTACAGCAGCCTAGGATGCTTCTGCCCCATCTTTTCTCCCATTCCCCATCCCTGGGGTCAGCCTTGCATCTTGGTCTGATGGCCCTGCCAGCCTTCTTGCCCCCTACCTCCACCTTCTTGCTCAGCATTTCCCCCTAATAAAATCCCCACATTTTAAGGCCATCTTGGCCCCTGTTCCTGGGAGAGCCTGCGCTGGTACCCACTCCACCTGGTCTCCCTGCCCTCAGCCCTCCCCATACCCAGTCTGTTCTCAACACAGTAACTAAAGTGCTCCTGTTACAGGCAGATCTTGTCATTCCTCTTTTAGTAATGCTGTAATGGTTTCACCATTTCACTAATGGTTCAACCCGAGGTCCCTGCAAATGCCCTCCAGGATCTGCCATGACCTGTTCCCCATTAGTATTCTATCCTCATCTGTAACAGTTCTCCTTCTGGCTCACTTCCTTCCCACCATGTAGCATCCTTCTTCCTTATCCACGCTAGACACTCCTGCCCCAGGGCCTTTGCACAAGCTGCTCTTGCTGCATGCAATGTGCTTCACTCAGATTTCAGCATGGTCAAGACCCTCATCTACTTCAATATTTGCTCAAATGTCATCATCTCCACGAGGCCGCCCCCCTAACAATCCAATTTAATACCTAACCTGCCTCTCACTTCCACATTCCTGACTACCTTCTTCCCGCCTTTTTTTTTTTTCCCCACAGCACTCAATCATCTTTTAAAATACTAGATGATGTGGATGGTTTGTCTGTCTCTCCTCATTGGAACAAAAACTCCTTAAGGACAGGGATTTTTATCCATTTTGGCTACTGGTATAGCTCAAGTGCTTGGAACAGTGCCTGGCACATAGTGGACATTCAAAATGCATCTCTGGAATGAATAAAGGAATGAATGAATGAATGAATGAATGAAAAATTACTGTGTGGCAGTAGGTTGGAGTAGGTAGTGTTGCGGTGATTTGTGTGAATTAGAGGTGCATTAGGTCACACTTTCCCCACATTATCAGTTTCTTAACGAGAATCAAATTTATATATCTACATATATTCTTATAGATATATATATGTATGCTTGTATGCACATATATGTAATACATAATACATAGTTGTATACACATGTATATAGAAATTTTATAGACATATGAAATCTTGTAGCAAAAATATTCCTACCTGCTCATCAAATATCCTTTTCCTCCCAGACATGTGGCTAAACTATATTTCTGAGCCCGCTGAACTGAATTAGGTAGACTATGTGTCAAGTTTTGGCCAAAGGAATGAGGGTAAAGTCCTAAATTGTCCCACCTAGCCCTCCCCATTTCACCTTCCCCTCTCTAGGAGGCTAGAGGTGAAGCATTTTAGGATGGTGGGAGTCATGGGATAGGGGTTCAGAAACGCTCACACCGTAGGAGCAAAAGATAGACTTTCTTCTGTTCTTAGCCACACTGATCCTTGGGGGTTGGTTTTTCTGTGTTGCTTCTGTTTTGCAACATCTAGTATTAATTACCTGATTAATATAAATCTAGTTTCTTTTTCTTCTTAAACTTTTTTTAAAAACGGATTTTATTTATTTCTTTGAGAGAGAGACACAGCACAAAGCAGGGGGGAGGAACAGAGGTAGAGGGAGAAGCAGGCTCCCTGCTGAGCAGGGAGCTGGACACGGGACTTGATCTCAGGACCCTGGGATCATGACCTGAGCTGACGGAAGATGCTTCACTGACTGAACCACCCAGGTGCCCCTCTATTTTCTTTTTAAAGATCAGTTGGGTGGTGGTTTAGGGGATCCTGCCAAGTCCCGACCTGAGCTATAATATCAGAGTGGTTATATGAGGGTTACTCTGGAAGAGATGAGAGGAAATAGCTTAAAACAAAAGCTTTTCAGGAACTACCACTAACACGATGTCAGTGATAGGTCCTCGGTGGCTTTCTAGTCCTGAGCTGCTGAGAAGCTATGTTTGTCCTGCCTGTGAAATTTACAAAACCCGGGGCTGAATCAGCTGCTCCTGATTTTGGGAAGGCAAAGACAGACCTGGTGTATCTGACTGCTGGGGAGGACAGGGATAAGCGGCCTGCTGGCCCCGCAGAGCATGAACTGGGCATGTGCCAACCAAAAGATCAAGTTCAGCATTATTGTTTTATATTTGGAAAATAAGGTAAAGGGTTTTTTTAACTTACGTAACTACTCTAAGTAAGCAAAACACAGATTAAAAAAAAATTTTTTTTTTAAGTAAGCTCTACACTCCATGTGAGGCTTGAAGACACAACCCTGAGATCAAGAGTCACATGCTCCACCAATGGAGCCAGCCAGGTGGCCCAAGGAGTCAATTCTTCACGTTTCTCAAGGCCGGGGGGTGGGGGGAGGGCGGGGAGGGGTGTATCGGGAAACATTAAAACTAGAAGTGTGAGAAGAGAAGCCCATCCTTGCATATACTAAGAGGACCATAAATTAAAATTCCAATGAAATATCATTTCTACCTATTATATGGACACATAATAATGACAACAATAGTAACAGGCATTCCTGACCCGGGTACTATGCTAATTCATTGAATCCTTACATCAAATCCATCGGCAGGTACTGATGTTCTACCCAGTACAAGTGAGTAAACCAGGGCACAGAGGGGTTAAGTAACCTGTTCAAGGTCACAGGGGTAGAACGTGGGAAATCTGGAATACATACAATAATGCTACAATGTGAATGCTTGTGTCCCCCCAAAATTCATATGTTGAGACCTAGTCCCTGGTGTGATGGTATTTGGAGGTGGGGCCTTTGGGAAGGGATTGGGTCGAGGACGGAGCTCTCATGAGTGGGATTAGTGATCATACAAGAGAGAGCCCACAGAACTCCTTCCCTCTTCCACTACGTAAGGATACAGCAAGAACACAGCTGTCTATGAGGCGGGAAAGGACCGCTACCAGACACCGAATCTGCTAGCACCTTGACTTTGGGCTTCACAGCCTCCAACACTATGAGAAATCAGTGTTCGTTGCTGTAAGACCCCAGTCTCTAGCACTCTGTTACAGCAGCCTGGGTGGGCTAAATGTAACCATTTCTTCAAGAAATTTCTTCAAGAAATTATTAAGTGAGTGGGACGCCTGGGTGGCTCAGTTGGTTAAGCCACTGCCTTCAGCTCAGGTCATGATCCCAGGGTCCTGGGATCGAGTCCCACATCGGGCTCCTCGGTGGGGAGCCTGCTTCTCTCTCTGCCTCTGCCTGCTTGTGCACTGTCTCTCTCTCTCTCTCTGACAAATAAATAAATAAATATTTAAAAAAAAAGAAATTATTAAGTGAGTAAAGCAAGGTACAAAAGAATGTGGTTAGTAGGCTGCCATTTATCTGAAAAAGTATGTATGTGTCTACATATCTGCATATCTGTATCTCTAGCTCACGAACATATGTTCGCCCATATGCATGGCTATATGATAATTCTGACAGAATCCATATGAAGCTGTTAACAGTGTTTGTCTCCTGGGAGAAACCAAGCGGCTGGGGAAAGAGGTGTCTTAGAAACTCAATTTTCAGCCTCCACTATCTTAACGTCATTTGAATTTAAGTCACGTGCTTGAAAACACTCATTAAAAAAGACACATAAAAATGTATTTACTTTACGGACTGAAAGAAGACACGGCAAACGTATATAATCCCACCTGCGATAAGGAAACGGTTCTCTCCATGAGCGTCTTGGTCCGCTTAAAGCCTGGGTCACTCTCCGCGAGGACATTCATGGTTTTCTTACCGATGAATTCCAAAGCATCAAGACCGCCCGTTAAGACACTTTTACCCTGCCGATGAGATAATGGCACGAGATTTCTTTTTGCCTTTTGCTTTTCCACCATGGTCAGTAACACCTAAGTGACACCATCTTCAAATATTAAAATCAATATAAAGTCACAATTTTTTCCCATTAGGGGTTTAATATCCACTTCATTCTTTTTTTTTTTTTTTTAAGATTTTATTTATTTGTCAGAGAGAGAGACAGCGCGGGTGAGCACAGGCAGACAGAGCGGCAGGCAGAGGCAGAGGGAGAAGCAGGCTCCCCACCTAGCAGGGAGCCCGATGGAGGGCTCCATCCCAGGACCCTGGGATCATGACCCGAGCCGAAGGCAGCTGCTTAACCAACTGAGCCACCCAGGTGTCCCTATCCACTTCATTCTATTTTCTTTTTCTTAGAAGGGCATATGTCATATAATTTGTAGGACAGACAATATTATTGAAAAGGGTGCTTACGGGTGCCTGGGTGGCTCAGTCATTAAGCCTCTGCCTTCGGCTTGGGTCATGATCCCAGGGTCCTGAGATGGAGCCCTCCATCGGGCTCCCTGCTAGGTGGGGAGCCTGCTTCTCTCCCACTCCCCCTTGCTTGTATTCCCTTTCTCACTGTGTGTCTCTCTCTCTCTGTCAAATAAATAAATAAAATCTTAAAAAAAAAATAGGGTGCTTAGGAAAAACCAGGGCATACCTGAGATGAATTTTGTGGGCTCTGCGTGTATGGATAGATATGTATCTAAGATATAAAATTAATAGGTGATCGCAATACTGGTTTTGTTTGAAAGAATGTTAACCCAAGTAACAGAATTATGTGGAGCAGTCTATTAAAATGTCAAATATTCTCGTTAATTTAGTGAATTCTTTCATCTAGGGCCTTGGAGTGTAGGACCCTCGGGCTATGTCAGATGGCCTTTGGATAATTTCAGAAACTACTAATAACCGTCTATAATTAGTATATTCATGAAATAAGACAGTTTGATTTCCATAGACTACTGGCTTTAGAAACTATTCTATCCTACAGTTAGCCTTTTGCAAATTCTCTCGTCAGCCATTGTTTTCCTTAAAAAACAAAGATTAAAACAACCAAGCTTCACTACCATGAAGTGTCCACATAAACAGGCCTCCTTACATTTCTTTGCAACTTCTGTACAAACATCCCCACTCCACGACTGCAATGACAGTATGCGTGCATGTGTTTATGAATTTACATGAATTTATACGCATTACATTTTATTCTTATATTTTGCCTATATGTATTTTCTAATCTTCTTAATTACCGCTTCGTTAGCAATATTAGACTTCGCTGAGTATCCTTTAGTCCTCATTTCCATCTTGGACGTTTAGACTTTGTTTTCAGCTCTGGGAGCCAAGCACTCGTCACACTATAAAACAGATTTTAACACATGCATATTGTGGAAGAACTAGGGGATATAGGCAATGTATATTTTTGCCTCCTGTAGTTTCTTATCTTTTGACATCCTATGAGGGATTACTTTGGTAAAGCATCACACAGGAGAAGGAAGGACATAGGGACTTCGATGAAGGGCGGATCTAGTGGGAAAGTCTGGGGCTTTGGAAGAGAAAGTCTCAGAAGGTAGAAGTGAACCCAGACCGAAAATGAGGCTGCTGAGTAAAAACTCAGAAGACAAACCCCCTGCATGGACTCAGGGAGATGAGGAACTCAAGGTCAAGAATGTTATCTTCGTTATCTGGAAATACTTCAGAAACATCTCGGGATATTGTTCCCAATTCCCTACCAGAATTTTTTTTTTTTTAATTTGAATGGCTTTATCATTTTCAAATTGAAGGTTAGGAAACACAGACCATTTAGCAAAAACAGCTGTCTCAAAAAAAAAAAATTAAAAAAAAAAATAAAAAACAAAAAACAGCTGTCTCAGCTCTAAGAAAGGGCCCCCATCTCCTCCCCCAGCCAGAGGCTGTCCTTGCAGCTGTGGGAAAGGACACCGTTACATTAGACTGAAAATATTCCTTCTAAGCAGATCTCTTCTTTTAAACATAAAATATGTATCTTTTGCCCTTATTATTTTGGTGCCAAGGTTATGCTTATTCTGCAGGAGAAAGTGTAACAAAACCATAATCCAAAGTTACGAGGGAGGCCATCTTTTCTCTGATGTATTTAGGTCACTGGTAAATACAGACATCAAAGGGAGACGCAGGGGAAACAGAGAAGGAGCTAACAGGGGAAACAGAGAAGGAGCTAACGACTCACTGTGTTTTGAACTACATGGGTGATGGCTGACAGCATGCCCCGAGACCCGGATGCAGGAGAAGTGGGTGGGCTTTCGGCAGGGCTCTGATCTGTGGCCACACCTGCCAGGAAGGAGAAAAACACCATCTTAGAGTTCATTCTGTTGATCTGAACTTAGAAAGCTTCCATCTGTGCACACAGTGCACTACGGCCCAAGTCCAAGAAGCCCCGGAAGTAAGTTCCTCACTCACTCTGAGGGACTCCATTTTCAGCACCAGCTTGGGCCCCTTCCGGAGAGCTGGAATTTACACTATGAATCCGCAGGGTGGCCCCTGCCTTTTCCTTGACTGCTGTCAATCCATGACCTGTCAGGAAATAAAAATATGGTTCAGGAACACCACAGAAAACGCCTGGTCTGCCAATCCCATAGCTCACGCTCCAGCGCTGTGGTAAGCTGTGGGTGTGTACCGCAGTTATAAGAGACTGCGGCGGTTAGCAGTGTGGACGGATCCTCTTTACTCTTTTCTAAACTCCTCAGAACAGGCACGCACCGTTCATTTTTGGACTCTTTGCAGGCCTAGCCCGTCACAGACACTCAATTCATATCTGTTGAATGGAAACGCTCCCTCAAAGGTTTCGTCATTCTTTTTTTTTTTTTTTTTAAAGATTTTATTTATTTATTTGACAGAGAGAGAGATCACAAGTAGATGGAGAGGCAGGCAGAGAGAGAGAGAGAGAGAGAGAGAGAAGCAGGCTCCTTGCTGAGCAGAGAGCCCGATACGGGACTCGATCCCAGGACCCTGAGATCATGACCTGAGCCGAAGGCAGCAGCTTAACCCACTGAGCCACCCAGGTGCCCCAGGGTTCGTCATTCTTTAGAGGCAGAGAGTGCAAGGTCTGGGGCTGACAGGTCAAAATTAGAAGGCAAATTGGTGAGAAAACCAGGGGGGGCACCCAATGGCTCTGACAGTTGTCCTAAGCAGTAAGGGCCAGGACGCAGGCTCGAACAGCAGCCAGTCAGGGGGAAGGACACTGGCTTTACCCATCCAAGCAGGGCCCGTCTATCCATATTCTCCACAGCCCAGCAGGGCACATATTCCACACACAGGGCTGACCTCCTCATCCCACCACACACACACATATATACACACACACACAAACAACCCTTGGCCTAGCATAGAAATAGTCTTGTTTACATTTTATTCTGGAGCAAAATTTTTCTTTTCTCCTCAGAGGCCCCCATGATGAGCTGCAGCTTTTCTTAAGTTCATGAACTGAACACAAAAATTAATAGTCTACTCAGAGTCCTAAGTGGCTTTTTGGTTTCTTGAAGGAGAAACAGCCTGGCTTGCCATTGTGCCAGCACTCGCCTTCCCCTTTGCGTGCAGGGAGAAAGGGAAAGATTGCACTAGGAACCCAGGCAACACCAGGTTGTTCAAACCCAACAATATTAGTTGTTGCGTGTGAGGGAAAAGGCCCAAATCATGGCAGGATTTGGGAACCAAAGAGAAGCAGCTGCTCTTAGAAAGCACTGTCAAAATGACCAGTTGTTCATCTCCCGAATAAGAGAAAGACATGGATAAATCCCAAACCCAAAGAACAGTATTTGTTGTAACTTCATTTATCAGAGTGATCTTAACATAATCGGGGCACTGATATTTACCAGAGAGAGGACTAATTAGATCCAGTGGAAATCACCTGTCATTGTATGCTACCTAGAAAACAGGGAAACTTACAAAACATTATTTACAATGTTTACCATATTAATTTCATGCAGAAATATGTCTATATTCATGTGTAGTTCATTAGATACAGTTCAAACTTATGATCGGGTTACTAAAAAGAAAAACACATGCTTTATAACTGCTAAAACTAAGGCTGAAATTCATTCTCTCTAGCTTCTGGTAAATTCCAAGCATTTCAGTGAAAACTTACTGGAGTTTTGGTAGCACCTTGAAGTTATAGAATATCACTGAACTAAGTTATACCCTGAGTCCATATTCCTTAACATATCTTAAAAATATATATATTCCAAAGGAAATAATGTACATCCAAATCACAGTCATGATTCTCTGAGGGCTAAAATAAAGAAAATGAATTGGAGAAGGCCGGGAGGCATGGGCTACACCTTCCTTGTGAAAGCCCTACAGGGTTCAGTGAAGACCCTGTCACTAACCCCTTCACCTTCTTTGCCCCTTTTGCGGGAGGGCCATGTCTGATTCTTTACCTAGGGAAAACCAGCTTCTCACCATCTCAGAATCCGATTGATTAGGGGTATGTCTGCATTAACTGCCTCTAGAAAAGTTACTTTGTTTCTGGAAGGAAACACCACGCTTGTGTTCATATAAATGGGATGTGTCTGTTTAGTATACATGATACAATGCTGCTACTCCAGTCTCTCTCTCTCTCTCTCTCTCTCTCACACACACACACACACACACACACACACACACTTTTCTGAGGTATAACTGATTTACAAAACATTGCGCACATTTACGTTTGCCCTAGCTTATTTTTTGATGACCAGTTCTCTCTCCTGAATTCTTTTGTTAGCGGAAGTATATCTTTCCTGCGTTCTACTCGAAATGGAAAGCTATGGTTCTTCACAGACACGGTTTGGATGATGCCACACCCTACTTTGAAGAATAACTTCTAAAACTTTACTTAGTGTGACATCTAGTGCCCAGAACAAGGAAGTTATAATAAGGAGTCATTGTTGCCTTTTGCTGTAAGTGAGTCATTCTCAGAGATACTGATTAGGTTTTACCAATAACAGAAAAAAACCCAAATACGAATAACACTCCAGTGTATGATTCATGAATTCTTCATACATCATCACGAGCCCTAAGTAGCATCAAAGAAATGAAACTCCTCCAAATTCCAGGGCTCAAAACGTAGGATATCCTCTACACCTTGGTTTATTGCAGCAGAAACTGGTGAATCGCGCAAAGAAGAGAAGAACGTTGTACAATGCTGCAAAACTATACAATTTTAAAGCACATGTTAAATGACTGGCTGGTGTTTAATTTCTCACCTATACTCTACATCCTAAATGTAAATGTAAAACATCCTAAATCTAGGAGTCAGGAGGCTTGTGGAGGAATTTGGGTTCCATCGCTTATTAGCTGTATGATCTTCATGAGTTACTTAACCTCTCTGAGTCTCTACCGTTGTTTCTTCTCTGAAGAGAGGATTGTAACATTTATCTCCCAGGGTTCTACAAGGTCACTAAAGAGAAGTACCTGAAACCCTTGGTCCTGGCCAACATTTATTAGAGCACTTACTATATCCCAGGCACTGGACTAAATATTTTTAGTCTAGTAAATTATCTCATTTCGTCTTCCCATTATGAGGTAAGGGATATTATTTTTGTGAAAACAGAAATCTGGTAACAGGAACTCATTTGCCCACGTTTCCAAAGCCAAAAAGGGGCAGAGGCAGGATTTGAACCAAGGCTTAACTCTAGAACTTACACATTTAGTCACTGTTATATTTAGAAAGTTTTATATGCCATTTACAATTGATTCAATGTCATTTCAGTCCCATTTCTATAACTTCTTAGAAATCAGATCCTTGATCAGGAGCTTTCTTATTTTTAAAACACTGGCTTAGGCTAAAATTACTTGACTTACCTTACCTTGACCAGACAGCAAGGTGAAGGTCACCTCTGGTATGGAACCTTCCTCTGATCCTGTCCCTTTTAGCCAGGTCTTGGGTTGGCTTCATGTGATGTTTTTAGGATCATTTCCATGTTGTGCAGTGCTGTTATCTTATACATCCTGTTTAAATTTTTTGTTCTCAAAAAGCACTGTCTTATCATCAAGCCATTATCTTGTGAGTTCCACCAAGATCAAAACCCACCAAGTGAGTTCCACCAAGACCCAAACAAATTAAAACATCATTTGCCGGTGGTGGGAGGGTCTCTCCGGCCAGGTGGTAACTTAGGGAAGCAACAGCAGTTCTCCACATCACCCAGGATGACTGGCTAGCGCTGGTTCCCGATAGTAAGGCTCCTGTAAGTAGGGCACCAGCTAGTTCACGCAGAGGGCTCCCTCTCTGTGTTAATTTTTATTTTTTAATTTTGGTTTTATTTATTTTATTTTTTAAATTTAAATTCAATTAATTAACATATAATATATTATTGGTTTCAGAGGCAGAGGTCAGTGATTCATCAGTCTTACATAATACCCAGTACTCATTACATCATGTGCCCTCACCCAAGTCCATTATCCACCCCATTCACCCACCCCCTACCCCCCTGGAGCAAACCTGTTTGTTTCCTATGATCAAGAGTCTTCTATGGTTTGCCTCCCTCTCTGATTTTGTCTTGTTTTATTTTTTCTTCTCTTCCCCTATAGTCCTGTTTTGTTTCTTAAATTCCACATATGAGTGAGATCATGTAATTGTCTTCCTCTGATTGACTTATTTCACTTAGCATAATACTCTAGTTCCATCTAAATCATTGCAAATTCTTTAACTTTTAATATAGCGTTTCCTTCTTATCCACTTTATTTTTCTTTTAAAAATAAATACACAAAAAAGAAACTAAAAAATCTTATACCCTCACTTTCCTGATATAGCTGGCTGGTTTTTATTTTTATTTATTTAATTTTATTTTTTTAAAAGATTTTATCCATTTATTTAGAGACACAGAGAGACAGAGACAGCGAGAATACAAGGGGCGGGGGCAGAGGGAGAGGGAGAGGGAGAGAATCCCAAAGTGCAGGCTAAGCATGGAGACTGAGGCGGGGATCGATCCCATGACCCTGAGATCATGACCTGAGCCAAAATCAAGAGTCCGAGCTTAAAGAACTGGGCCACCCAGGTACCCCTCTGGTTGATTTTTTAAAATAAAAACATTGATGATATTACCAAATTCAAAGAGTTTAGGAACATGGCCAACAGAAGGTGGACCAGCCTCTTTCTACTTAGACTGCTTCCACTGACTTACTAACATAATCGGCTATTAATAGAGTCTATGAACTTATAAGGGCCTATGGAATTTTTCTTAATTATTTTTCCAGTAGGCTCCACGCCCAGTGTGGAGTCCAAGGCAGGGCTTGAACTCACAACCCTGAAATCAAGACCCGAGCTGAGATTAAGAGTCGGACATTCAACCGACTGAACCACCCAGGTGCCCCCTATGGAAATACCTAAGATCTGAAAAAAAATATTGCATCTAAGAGACAAAAAGGAAAAGCTGCAAATTAGAACAAGAAATTAATCAATAGTTACTTAAATATATTAAAGATGTGATATTAGGTCAACTGGCCAACTGTAGTTCAAATGAATTCAACTCCTACACAGTTGTATGTGAACTACATATTTAATGAGGCATGTGTCCACATTTCATTATATCATTAGCTGTGATAATAGAGGGACTTCAAAGGGAAAACTGCTTGGTGCTCTTAAAAGACTCTAAGTGACTCTGTCTTCCTCCTCATTAACCCCCATCCTCCTCTAAAGATAACAGCTCTTATTTGTTTCTTATTTTAAGATTTTATTTATTTATTTGACAGAGAGAGACACAGTGAGAGAGGGAACACAAACAGGGAGAGTGGGAAAGAGAGAAGGAGGCTTCCCGCTGAGCAGAGAGCCTGATGCAGGGCTTGAACCCAGGACCCTGGGATCATGACCTGAGCCAAAGGCAGCCGCTTAACAACTGAGCCACCTGGGTGTCCCCATCTTATTCGTTTCTTGTGATTCCTTTCATAAAAATGTTTTAAAAAAGCACATACCTACATATAAGCATTCTGGACCTGGCCTCTTCCTCTTCGCAGCATATAGTGGAGGTCTCAGCACAGGTGGTGGTGAGGGCTGTGTATGCCGCCTTGCACATTAACAACTTTAAAGAGTCATCATGATCCACCTTCTCGCCCTCTTCATCATTTTCCTATTTACTATTTGTGTTGTCTATTGTCTGTCTCCTTCCACGGGGACGGAAGCCCTACTAGGGCAAGAGTCTTTGCGTCACTGGCTCACTGCCCCATCTCCAATGCCAAGGATAGTGTCTGGCACAGTAAGTATTTACTGAGTGAATTCGACATTGAACATCATTATATATATCAATGACTGTGTGCAAAGGATCAATAGAACTCCTGGGCTAGAAGCTACATGCATTTCAAATTTCATAGACAGTGCTAACTGCTCTTCTGAAAGTTGCATCAGTTTACACGCTGGGTGAGTTCTGGGGGCATACAATAGTTTGGAAATATTTGCTGCATCTCAGACTTCTATCAGGGAATTGAAGATAGTATAAAAAGTTGTGAGGGGGCGCCTGGGTGGCTCAGTGGATTAAGCCTCTGCCTTCAGCTCAGGTCATGATCTCTGGGTCGTGAGATCAAGCTCCGCATGGAGCTCTCTGCTCAGCGGGGAGCCTGCTTCCCGCCCCCACCCCCACCTGCCTCTCTGCCTATTTTTTATCTCTATCAAATAAATAAATAAATTTTTTTAAAAAGTTGTGAGAAATAGTTGTTGAGAAAAACACACAGATGATGTTGCTTCACTCAACTATAGCAAACACCAGCGCGGTGAAAAGAGGAGCCATTCAACCTTCCTTCTGGAAAAATCTTCCCTTTCCATAATGAGGGTTGGTGTCCACTCTGTAATCAGATACTCACTTCTTTTTGGGTTCAAAACTGACAAGTGTCTCTGAACGGATAGTTTATGCCTGGCCGTCCAACAGAGATTCACGAACCCCTGGGTCTTATTCACAGATGGCAAATGATCGTGAACAAACTCCACGCACAGACCCATAATCCTAAAATCGTTTATACTGAAGATCCTTGAGAACTTTACCATCATCAGCGATGCCACCTTCAAAAATGAATCAATGTGATATTGACGGTAATTTACCCATTTAAGAGTTCTCACTGTAGTAGGATTTTGACAAGTTTGCCAGTCTTGGGAATAAATGCTGTCATTATTTCTGCCAGGGCTGGTAGAAGGGTTTCATTAAAATGTGCAGAAGGGGAAAACCCTGTGACTTGGGAGAGGGGGGAAAGGGGAACAATGGTAATTTTGAAAAGTAAATATACACATCAGATACACCTCTCCCCCAGTCAGGTAGTCCTGTATAGGGTGGTTAGACATATAAAACTGTCAAAACTAGAATTAAAAAAAAACTAAACCTTTAGGGCTTTTGTAATATCTAGAAATAAATTGCTCTGTGCTGCTATAGAATCTCTATGTAGGTATATCTGCGTATGTTTCAGCTTTGTCGACTTTCATCTTGATTGTTGGCTGATCTCTCATTTAGCTTAGCAACAGAGCCTCGGAAAAGTCAGGTCTCTAAGATGCTGGTGGGAAATCACATCTACATCTGGTTCTCACAGCATCACTTTGAAATGATCATCAAAATAATTATTTTTTTGTACTTCCCTTTCCTAGTCTGGTTTCTGCCTGGATCTTAAATAACCATATTAATGTTCATTTTAGGAACTTGCCCAAAGGCAGGGGCGGCAGGTGATCAAATTTTCTTGGAAGGTGAGGACAGTGTAGCTGTGGGTGAAGCTAATGCAAGAGTTACAGTCTCTCCAAAAAGAGCTGTTGGCTGAGAACTCTGATTTCACATAAGCAGTGGGGTCACTTTTTCTCCTTTGCCCTTAACCTCGGGGTCAAAGTAGTGAGGCAAAGAGACAAAAATACAAAAATACAGAGTAGTAAAAAGTATCAGTTTTTTGTCTTTTCCCATTTAGCACAGGGGTTATAAATATCTTTCTCCTTCTATATATAGCCACAGACTAGGAATCATCATGTTACGGAAATTGGAAAGAATCTTCAAAGGTCTCAACTTCCCCTACCCATACTTTTCCAAATAAGGAATCTGAGTCTGAGAGAGGTTAAGGGCTTGGTGTTGCTAGTTAGTGACCACCCTCGTGATCCCACATTAGGAGCAGTGAAGACCAGGGCTCACGTCTGTAGGACTCCTGCTCCAGTGCTCTTTCCAAGAGAGAACCACCTTCCAAACGTTTCGAGTCTCCAAGTGCTCCCCTGCTAACTCCACATAGCTCAAACTACTCTGACTGCAGTCTTTCAACACGTGTAAGAAGGACTGGCTTCTATTTCCAGTGCTCAATTGACAGCCCTGTGTTCTGTTACTGACTCGGTGTTTTGCGATCCTGTCTGTGGCTGGAATTACCCTGGGGGTAGTAACATGAGGTTTCTGAGGGGGAATCAATTGCAATGGAATACACAGTTATTTTCTTTCTTTACTTTCCACAGGCAATTTATAAACCTTCAAGAGCTCACCTACTGCTAGGAGCGCTCTGTTTTCCAATATGTTTCTTTGCCCTATGATAAGAACCTATTAGTGCTACAAAGTCTTGGGCGGGTGTCCTGGCTGTACATAACAGAGCCCTCACTGGCTTGCTTCTTTCCATCCCTAGGTAGCAGCTTGGTACGGACATCAACCCAGGATAGCTCCCATAACTTTGTAAACCCTATTTCACCCCTCTGTTTCAGGCTGTGAGCCTGGCTGTGGCACCTCTCCATTTGTGGGACGCTTGTGATCCCTGTTATCACTCCCATCCACCACCAAGCTTTCCAGCCTTGGAACCCGTAACTTCAGCCTCCTCCCACCGCCCCTTTACACTACAAGCTTTAGTTCTCTCTCATGTCCACACAGAGATCCTTACCCAGTTTTAAAGTATGTATTGCTATTACTTTAGCTACTATTGCTACAGAAAGTCATGCATGTCTTGACCAGAAATCTCCAAAAATAATGCCTCAGGAGCAACTTTGGGATGGCAGTTGGGGTTATTGCTTTTGCATTCATTGGGGTTCTGATGACCAGTGATGAGGGCCAAGTTTCAGCTCTACTTTTCTACGTATAGCTCCAATTTGTCTGATAGGATTCTTAGAACAGGCGTTGACATTTCAAAATTTCTTTGAGCGCTCTCGTGTGCCCTTTGGACACTGTGGAGGCAGATAAGGAAAAAAAAAATGCCAAGATTTAAATGCTTCTAAAAAGTCCAGCTCATCGCTAGAGCCATAAAAAAGAATTAGGTTTCTGGATTTGGTGGGGTAAGTGAGGAGGACTTCAAACAGAAGAGGGAAGCGTGGCAGGTGGTTTTGAGAGAGCGCCCCCTAGTGCACACAGCAGGGGTAATCCCTTCCCCTCTGAGCATGAGTAGGATCTTGAAATTGAAGGAATTTCACTCCCAAGATTAGGGGACATTATATAGCAAAGGTGAAGTGATCTTTCAGTTATAATTAAGGTCCTTAGTCCGTTGAATTTGAGTTTGTTAAAGGAGATCATCCTGGGGGTGGGGCTGATTTATCAGGCGAAACTTTAAAGGACGAGACCCTTCCTGAAGGGAGAGATCTGAAGCAGGGGGCAGAGATGATCCTGTTGGCTTGGAAGCAGGCAGCCTAGAGGAGCGGCGGGCGACCCTGGCCAATAACCAGCAAGAAAATGGGGGGTGCCAAGCCTACAACCTCAAGGAATCTGATTTTTCCAACAATTGGAATAACCTCAGGAGACGACCTTGGATATCACACAAGAACGCAGCCGGCTGACACCCTGATTTCAGCCTGGTAGGTCACTTGGCAGGGAACCTAACTTCATTCTGATATTTTACGGGGCGATGTGCAAATGTCACACAATCTCTGAAACCGTCTCTCTGCACCCACCAGAGCAGGGAAGGAGGTGCCAGGGACTGGCACAGTGATCCCGCCGGTCCACGACCGTTCTCTCTCTAGGCTTTTCCAGATCAATTACTGCGCAAAGCCAGGAGAGAACCACCAGACGTTTTCAGGGGTGGCCACATGAACAAGATCCAGCATTTCTCATCTTCGTGGTGCCTTAGACGCAGGGAAACGTCTAGAGTAACGGCAAACTCAAGCACAGGCCACAGATTAACACACTGACTTCAGATCAAATTAAAAGATGTGTGCCCCCCAGGATGAGTTGGGACCCACTGAGGAATTACATCCTGCTTCTTAAGTAGTAAAGCTAGCATCAGCTACTGGTTGCACTTGAACCAAGTAACAAAACCCAGAGGCCTTGGAATGCAGTCCACCTGACCACGGCTGCCCCAGGCGCTCTCTGTGCAAGGGTCAGATTACAAGAGGACACCTAAGAAGATAATGGGTGGTAAATTCAACAGGCAAGCTATCTGTTGGGGGGACGGAAAACTTTGTAAGGATCCAGCGAAACTCAAAGTCCAAAAGTTAGATGTAGCTGCTGGCTGATGAGAAACCGTCACAAACACGAGAGCTGATGGCAGGTCCAGGAAGGGGCACCTGTACCCAAAGCATCTGACCTGTGACTTGCAGGGCAAGGGATTTCAGTGCTTACCGGGGAAGGAACTTATGTTTAGATTTTTTATGGGCAAGTAAATCCTTTGTCCATAATGGAAGCTTTTGAAGCACCAAATTCATTATAAGCCTGGATGTTTCTGGACACCATTATTGCTTCTAAAGCACCCAGAATACTTCATGTTTTATGACATAAACCACAAGGAGAGCTGCATAATTTGGTAGCCATGTTATTTACTGTTCTATGACTTATCAAATGTCAAAAACTTTTGGGCTCATGGTTTTGGCATCAGAAAGCACGGCACTCCTATGTGCGGTCGGTGGCAAGATCTACAGGAGAGCCCCTAAGAGCTCAAATGTTTTCCTTGGGAAGCAAGAGGCCTCCAGGCCCCTGTCTTCACTCTCTTGAAGAGACTTTGTCCTGCTCAGAACACAACACAGGCCCCTCTCCTATAACTTGGCTGGTTTTTCTATCTGTCCACGTAGTATTTGCAGCACAACCGGCCCCTTCAATCAGCAACAGAAAAAATCTGCTCTGCAGGGTCTCCCCAAAGGCCAACATTTATTCAACCGCCATCTTCTTCTTGCCAGAGCTCCCTGATGTTCCAGACACAGAATAGAGGAATGCAGTCGACCTGTTCTTACAGGCTCTCTATCTGATTAGATATTTGGCCCTTAGACCGTGACCATGGTCCACTGGAGTGGGACAAAGGACCTTCAGCCTTCCTATCCCTCCTGCTTTTAGGAGGTAACAGCCATGGACTACACCTTGAGAACACCTGACTTCAATGATCTCAGAGCTGTGTTACCCGAGGCTTCCCCTGTCCTGCTCCTCGCTCTCCACTGTCAAGATGAAATGCCTTTGCTAACTCAGCTTAGACACGTTGATGTTACACCTTCAGTTTTCACAAAGAAAGCCCATGAGAAATGGTCACATGAAGAATTTTTTGACAAACCTGTACCAATGAAGACATGGTCCACTATATCTTCTCCTTGTATACACAGAGCTAATACAAGAAATGTCTTCAAAAATATAACACCCGGAAAAGAAATTTATCCAGATAAACTAAGTTTTGGTTTATCATTCCATGAAAAATTGATAACCTACTGGCAACCAAGATGCTCAGAGTCAAGGTCAATGCTCAATTACTCTACCAGCCTTGCGATATATATTCTACATCCTTCATACCTGCATATTTTATTGAAATACTTCAAATCCTTCCAGGGAGTAGGTTAGTTGTATATTTTAAAACATTCAGGTGGGAGGACAAGGACAAAACTTTGAGAATATAAGACCCCAAATTGTATATCTTAAGATGCAATATAATATAATGCTTAAATCTGTACCACTTGGTTCAAATCTCAACCCAACGACTTCTGACTTTGGACAAGGTCTTAGCCTCTCTGTGATTCACCTTCTTTATCTCTAAATTGAGAAAATAAAAATACTTATTTCTAGGGCTATTTTGAGGAATAAATGTATCAATATACATGGTGATTCACCTTCTTTATCTCTAAATGGAGAAAATAAAAATACTTCTTACTAGGGTTATTTTGAGGAATAAATGTATTAATATACATGAAGCACTTAGAACAGAGAGTAAAAATGATTTGCTCTTATTATCTTGCGGGCTGATGGTAACCTCTACCAGTACGTGGTATGATCAAAATGTCAAATGCTATTATCAGGCTTCTGAACTTTATCCATTCAAATGCAACATATAATTCTTACCTACTGTAGCAGATGCTGATGAGAGCAGAGATTTGCCCCAGGAGCCCCAGCCTGCCCATCCTCCTCCACGGGAAGGTGAATCCACAGCCTACAGAAAAACAGATTAGCAGAGGACTAGCAATTCAGTATATGCAGGAATGGGAAAACAAAACAAAACAAAAAACAAAAAAACAAAACACAAAACCCTTGTTTTGAAACAAAAAAGAGATTTAAGAAAAAAAAAATCACCAGTAACCATATCTCCCTGGCTTAAAGTTCATAAGGGCCATAAAAGAATGCATAAAAGAATACCCACATTTCAATGTGTACTTTGGAACAAAACTGATCAGTAGCCATGTTGGCTTGAAGTGAGAGGGAGGGAGTTTGATGTTAAGAAAGACCCCAAATATCCCCTAATCTGGAAGATAGGGACAAGGGCTGTAGGGGGAAATCATTTAACTTATTAGGGCACAAAGTGATTGGGAAAAGTTCAAAGCTCTGGCAACTTTAATGTAGCTAAACAAATGTTCTCTTCCAGGTAGAGGTAATTCTCCAACTCTGGGGTGATAGGAGGGAGCTCTGATGGATGACAGGTGAAGTGTCTAGAAAAGCACCAATAAGCCTGGAGATGGATCGCAGCCAATAGGTAGCCTTTTGAGGTAGACACCCACCTTTCTTTCTTTCTTTCTGTCTTTCTGTCTTTCTTTCTTTCTTAAGACTTACTTATTTTGAGAGTGGAAGAGAGAGACAAGGGGGGTGGTTGGGAGGAAGAAGAAGAGGGATAGAGAGTCTTAAACAGCCTGCATGACCCTGAGATCACGACTTGAGCCAAAATCAAGTCGGATGTTCAACCAACTTAGCCACCCAGGTGCCCCGAGATGGACACCTTTCAAGGTGTCTTTCACTGTCCCTGGGCTCTGTGAGTTCAAATTCTTCTGCTTAAGTACTTGGATTAAGATTGAGAGATTGGTTTAGCTTGAGTTGGTTGCCTGAATAGAAGATGAAAACTCAGGCAACGTAGGGTGACCATATTCCATCCGTCTTGCTGACTAAGGATTAAGAGAAATCAGCGTGAGCAGAATGAAGGAGATATGTTTGGAGAAGCTGTTGAATTCCTGACAGCTTCTCAGCCCCTGGTTTCTGTCCCTCCTCAAGACCCTATCACATCTTCAAGTTCCATGAGATTCCTGCATCGTCAGTGAGTCTGTCTGTCTGTTTCTTTTTTTAAATGTTTTGCTCACTGATGTGTATCCCCAGAGCCTAGAAGAGTACATGGCATATAATAAGTGCTTAATACATTTATTTGTTGAGTGACTGACTAAAATTCATCCATTTTCTTAAGTATGTCATAGTTTTTGTTACTTGCACCCAAAGAGCCCTGACTTGGGTAGTGGAACTACAGCTTTCCCTTCTTATCTAGGAACACATTCTAGAAAATGAGGCAAGAATACATTAGGAGTAATACTTTAGGTGCTGGAGAAATCACAGCTCTTTCCTCCAAAAAAGAAAAAAAAAAAAGGAAAGAAAGAAGTTCAGTGAAATATTCCTACAGATATTGTAGCTTCTATAACTTCTGACCTGAGGCTGGCCCATCAGTCAGTCCCCTTCCCTTCTCCCTCCTGCCTTCTACCTTTGGAGATCAGGGTGGTCATGTTAAATATTTGGGCCAACAGGATACAAATGGGAAGGCTTTTGCTTTCACGATAAACTACACACTTATGGCTGGCGCCAACTCTTCTCACATCCTTTCTTTCTGCCCTGAGTGTGAATATACTTGTAATGGCATCTGCTGAAGCAGCCATCTTTGCGGACATGAGGGAAAGGCCAGGGAACCACAGAGTCCCTGGTCCTGGGATTGTTGAGCTACTAAACCAATGTGAGTAGTTGACTGTCTTCATTCTTTCTGTTAAGTGAGAAAAAAAATAAGTTGCTATTTGATCAGCTACTCTGTGTTGAATTTTAGTTATTTGTACCCAAAGGCATTCTTAGCTGATTCACCTAGTAAACAGCAAACACCATCCATCAGTGTAGACTACTGGTCAAGAGAAAAGGGTATGGAATTAAATTGCTTGGGTTGGACTCCAGGCTCTGCCATTTGGGCAAGTTATTCAAGTCTTCTGAGACATCATTTACTCATTACAAAATGAGATACGGTAGTATAAGAACTGTAAGTATAAGAACCAATAACCTCACAGGGTTATTATGAATATTTAAAGAAAAAATTCATATAAAACTTTGAGCATAGTGTCTGGCACATAATAAATACTCCTCCATAATAATAACAAGAACGGGGCGCCTGGGTGGCTCAGTGGGTTAAAGCCTTTGCCTTCAGCTCATCCCGGGGTCCTGGGATCGAGCCCCGCATCAGGCTCTCTGCTCAGCGGGGAGCCTGCTTCCTCCTCTCTCTCTCTCTCTCTCTATGCCTGCCTCTCCCCCCTACTTGAGATCTCTCTCTATCAAATAAAAAAAATAAAATCTTTAACAAAAAATAACAAGAACAATAATAACAACAACAACAATAATAATAAACTGTTATATTTTTAACACTAAGAAGCAAAAAGCTTTGAAAGTTGGCTGACATTTATTTCAGTCTGGAAACAATGAGGAGCTTGTTAACATGAATGGAAATACTCAGGATTCATGACTGTCTGCTTTCATTTTTGGTGTCTACATTGATTTACTTCACATCTGCAATGGAAGCCAGTGGCAATTTTATACCATCAGGAAGACAGATGTAAGTCGGTGATTAATATCATTCTTTCACAGGACAAATCACTACCTATGTGATTAGGGAGAGTTAATACACTTAGGGGTGACAGCTTCCAACTCAAATTTATAATACTTAATACGCTCTGACAGCTGGTAATTGACTAGCAAATGAAAATAAATGTTAAATGAGTCTAGAACTTTTTGCAATATAAATGACTGCTTCAATTGCTTTATTAATAAAGCTCCTTTGACATTGAGCTGTGACCTCGTGATCAGCTATGAAAATATTCGTTATCTAAGGCAAGTACTCAAATGACTAAACATGCACATTTGATATAAAAACCATATTAACTAACGCTTCAACATGAATTCTCATCTTGAGTATCACCTCTGCTTCAAATGGCTCTAATGTTACACACTTAGGAGTCGATAAAGTAGGCAGCATGGATCTACTCAGATCTCTCATTTTCAAATATGGTCATTTTAAAGCCTTTTTCTCATCCTCATCCCATGTGACCCCCACCTCCTTTAACAGACAGCTTCCCATACGAATTTGCAGAGAAAACCGAGGCCACCAGATGGGAACTCTCTTAACTTCCTGCCTCTCCTCATAAACTCTCAGAAGAATGACCTCATTTCACAAGAGCAAATCAGACTTGGCTTGATCACGAGGGATATCCAAAACTCAACTGAAGATCATTTAAACATCAGCAACTGTTGTGTGATCCTAAGAATATGAAGAAAGCAGGATTCCATCAAGTTCAAAGTCCTTTAAATAGAAAAGATATGTACATACCTAGTGTCCCATTTAAAAGTCTTTATCATTAAATGGAAAATACATTGATTTATTCAGGCAATCAGATATACATGTATCATTAGATAGAAAAAAAGGTATGAATGTTAGAATTCCATTGATCTTGAAGGCCTTTAACATTTAGACGGAAACATAAGTACTTGTCATGAAAGATCAAAGATCAACCTGGTTGTCCTATATCCTTGAGTAGATCAAGAATCAGGTACTGTCCCTAGTTCACATCTGTAAGAACAAACCCTTTTTAGGTTTTGTCACTCATGACACAGCTGCTCTAAAAAGGGGCTCAGTGTGACATTCAGGGAGATGGAAATCTCTCTGGATAACTGCAGTTCTGTCAAAATATTTGCTTGAAAATGGCCTAAGTTATTTCCAAGCAATTTTCTTTCTTGGTGGGTATGCATCATTCCACTCTGGGAATATTTAAAATTAAATATAGAAAGGTTTAAAGCATCAACATCATACTATTAATATATTTATACATATTTGGTCTTTTCTGCACTATTGTTTAAGAAATTAGAGTGAAACTTAAAAAAAACAATTTAAAGTAAATAACTGAATGATTAGACTTTTTTTTTAAAGATTTTATTTATTTATTTGACAGGGATAGAGAGAGCATGCATAAGCAGGGGGAATGGCAGGCAGGGGGAGAAGGAGAAGCAGGCCCTCCCATGGAGCAGGGAGCCTCACGTGGGGCTGAATCCCAGGACCCCAGGACCCCAGGATCATGACCTGAGCCAAAGGGAGATGCTTAACCAACTGAGCCACCCAGGTGCCTAGAATGATTAAACTTCTGATTTTAAGTTGAAAACTTCCTAAGTTTATGTGTGGTATTATGACAACTAACAGGTCTTTAGGTCCACTCTATAATTTAAGTTAATAGGCTTATAATACTTCCTATGCTCTCAGCAAGGTTTTGTATGAGTAGATAAATGAGGTGCTCAAAAAAGAAAACAGAATATGTTACATTCATATAGACACAGTTTTAAAGTATTTGAACACACTTAAGTTGGTAAAAAGGGCCAATCATTCATCAAAAGTCCCTTGAAAGTGCCTGCTGAATTTTGCTAGACTTCCAAATAGAGTAAGATTTGTGAGATAAATATAAAGCCTAGGAAGCATTGCATTTTTGAATTTATAACCTTAATACATTGAACACCGATTGTTTAAGCCAAACTGAAAGTCCAAGAAGTCCCTTTTATTTTTTAATTTTTAAAAAAGATTTATTTACTTGAGAGAGAGAGAGAGAGATGGGGGAGGGGCAGAGGGAAAGGAAGAGAGGAAGAGAATCTCCAGCAGACTCCCCACTGAGTGCAGAGCCTGACGTAGGGCACAATCCCAGGACCCTGTCATCACAACCTGAGCCAAAATCAAAAGTCAGATGCTCAAGCAACTGAGCCACCTAGGCGCCCCATGAGTAGTGCTTTTTATGCACAAATACATACTGGCCTACACCAGTAGATGTAGATGGCCTACAACATCTAAACCCAAAGCTAACTTAACTGCACCCCCATTCACAATCACCTCCTTCCCTTCTAGCATTGCGGAAGTGACGTCTTCCTCTTAGTTATAACGATCACCTCTCCCTGAACTCTACTGGGCCTGGATGGGTTGGTCTTCCCTCCTCTCCTGGCTTTTCAACCTTTCCCCACCTGCTACTTTCCACACTCAATCATGGACATGATTCCTCCATCTTAAAACCAACAAATGAAAATCATCAATGACAAAATGTTTCTTTCAAGCCTATCTGTTGTCTGCTCTCCCTCCCACTTCTTCCCTCTTACAAGACGTGCCTACTCTCTGTACCTGCCCCCCTTCATTCCTCCCCCTGCCACAGGACTCTCCCATGGCCACCACGAGTGCATGAAACCATTCTCATTAGGGTCACAATGGCTTCCTTTAGTCATTCATCTTGTGACCTTTTACTAGCGTCTGTAGCTTAACCACATCTCCAGTCTTAAACTACTCTCTTCTCATGGCTTCCATGCCCTAACTTCAGACTCTGACTTTCTTGGCCCATTTTTTCAGTTTACTTTAGAAAGTTCCTAAATGCATGTGGTGACATTATGTGGGGTGCTTAATTAAGCGGCAATCCAAGTGCTTCCAGCATTCTAAGAGAATATGCGTAGTTCGGGGTGGTCAGCTGTCATCCTAATCAGGAAAGCCATACTCCAGAGGCATACAGCACGAGCATTTCTATGATCTGTCACTTTATTAACACCTGATGCTTTGCTAATTAGTCTACTGAATTGTAGAAGTGGATTTTGTCTGGTGGACACCGTGAAATATTAACTAGCATTCTGAATACGTGAAAGGGGGTCTACATGATGAAATTAAAGGTATTCAAGACTTACAGATGGCTACATTTATTTTAGAATCTCTTTCTATCTTTTCATGAACATGGCATAAGAAAGGTTTTTGCCTTGTGTAAGATGGAGTTCTCCAACCAGCTCTGAAATCTGGAGAGTTCTAGTTTCTCTGATGCCAGCTCTAAAAGAAGAAAACCCTGCCTCTGGAATTTTAGGTGTTTGTCTTGAGTGAAACTCATTCAGGGTGGTAGCCAAAGCACCGAAAAGGACAGAATGATGGGATATTCTCCAGCCTATGTGAGAAATAGTTGTCGTGAACTATTTTTAAATTTCTGAGTAATTAATGTTCGATTTCAAAAGTCAGTGTGGTACGATGTGATTTGTGATCTGATTTCCCTTATAGAATGTGCTAAGATCATGAAGAGATGAGGTAGCCCTTTCCATCTCAACTTCTGGCTACCACAAGCTATCATAAAGAATCTAAAAGCCAAGTGGGCTTAGGGATGGGAACCTTCCAGGGCCAAGGCTTTGGCTTCTGTGCTTCTCTATTAACATGTAACACTGGAAGCAATCTCACCCACTCCCATTTCTTAATGTCCAGGTATTAATGGCCTCCAAATCTCTCTTCTGGGCTCCAGGCTATAATTAACCAACTGCCCTAAAGTCCCTTGGATGTCCCATGGTACACTCAATACTGAACTCACCATCTTCTCATCTCACCTGATGCCCCAACTAGCTCTTTCTGTAATCGCAGTGTTAGTAGTTCCCAAACATTAGTCTATAGACTGACTAGAAGGGTATCACCTAGGGGAACTTATTAAAAACACACAGTCTTAGCTCCCACTGTGATCTTTTGAATAAAAATCTCAGTGTAGAGCCTAGGAATCTGAATTTTTTTAATTAAAGATTTTATTTATTTATTTGACAGAGGGAGAGAGATCACAAGTAGGCAGAGCAGCAGGCAGAGAGAGAGGGGGAAGCAGGCTCCCTGCTGAGCAGAGAGCCCGATGTGGGGCTCGATCCCAGGACCCTGAGATCATGACCTGGGCTGAAGGCAGAGGCTTAACCCACTGAGCCACCCAGGAGCCCCAGGAATCTGAATTTTTAACAATCTCCCTAGGTTAGTCCACTCTACCACCAGATTTAGGAATTACTGCCTTCTGTAGCCAAACTGCCCCAACATCTGCCAAAGTCGAACATTGAGTGCCATCACAGAGAGTAGGCTTAAAGGGGAAAATACCCAAAAAAGAACAGGAGTAAATCAACTTGTTCATTTAAGAGGGAAAAATCTGGTATCTGTGTGTCTTGGTCTATGCTCGCTCTTCTTTGTCTCCCTGGACAGCAATCTGATGGCTCTTACACATTCCGTTTTTCCTCTTCTAGGGAGAGAACTAACCAGTGGTCGTCTGTGTTTCTCTCTGTGAGTACCTTTAGTGATAACATTGGAATTCTTTACTTTCATAATCGACCTTATGTATTGGTTTTTAACAATAGAGATGACTTTTTTTCCACTCTGGGTAACATTTCTTGGTGTTAAGAACTTAGGGAAATTTGATTTAGATGGGATCTTGTAGGGGGTGATAGGCCAGTCTCTAAGAAGGTCCCAGAAAAATCTCTGGAAATCAGTGTCACTCCTTACTAACACTTGAGACAAACATCTTTAAATTGAGGCTGAAGATGTTCCTGACTCCTGAAGACTGATTTAAGTGGCCCATCTAAGGCTTCCATTGTGTCTGCCCTATCTAGTACCATAGGACATGCTCTCGTTACTTTCATACAACACTCTCTTCTCCAACTAGACCATAGGCATCCCGAAGACAGTGGAGCCACTCAGGTTCCTGCGCACAACATGTGTTGTCTTAGGGCTGGCAGAGACCCTTGAGAGTCTAACCTCCAATGTTCAAATGAGTCTGGGGACCATCTCTCATGGGTGTTGTAGAGTAGATCTTGTAGGAAGTCTCAACCCAATAGCTTCTAGTCTGTACATCATAACTGGCGAGAAAAAGAAGGAGCACCAAAGACAGAGTTCACCCCTCTGAGTGCAAAAACCACTGGCGTCTTCTCTGGTCCCCTCCTAGTCACAGCCCTACCGGTCAGGTTATAGCTGCTGGGCTGACTCAGGCAAAGGTGAAGCTTATAAGGTGGGTTTCGAGGGGACCCAGACCCAAAGTGACGATGCAGATACAAGTCACTTAAAGAAAAAAAAGTAGGGCGCCTGAGTGAGTGGCTCAGTAGATTAAAGCCTCTGCTTTCGGCTCATGATCTCAGGGTCCTGGGATCTACCTCCGCATCGGGCTCTCTGCTTGGCGGGGAGCCTGCTTCCTCCTCTCTCTGCCTGCCTCTCTGCCTCCTTGTGATCTCTGTCTGTCAAATAAATAAATAAAATCTTAAAAAAAAAAAATATATATATATATATATATATATATCTAAGCACAAAATCTAGTGTGTCCTAGAAGACACTGGTTAAATTTTCTCAAAAGCTATTCTGCCAGCTTTCTGTTTGTATTTTTGTTGTTGTTGTTTTTGGTTTTTTTGGATCTTTGTTTTGTTTTGTTTTGTGCTTTGTTTGTTTTAACAAAGCAGACATTTTCCCCTAGGAGCTTGTTTAAAGGGATAATGGGATTTTTTTAGGCTCAGATATACCTGGAATCAAGTAGGCTTCTGAGCCTGGCTGTCTTCCTATTGGCCCTGCCATTCCTCGGGGGCCTGGTGTTCAAAATCCACTGTCAACTTGTAAATGAACTTTTGATTCAAGGTTTTCTTTAGAATTAACTCTCTTCTACATCAAGAGAAAAATCATTTTCATCACTTCAAAAGGATTTTTCCTAAGTGTCCAACAAGGCAATAAACTAGAGCAACTGAACAATGCTTGGAGACAAGGCACAACACTGACTTCTTGTATAGACTTAAAAGGATAAATTACCAAGAGAGACAGTAGAACCCTCTTCTCTGGGTAATCCTTAAAAAGAGACTAAATTTGTACCTACTTTCAAGGGTTTAAATATGACCTGGGTGGAAGAGATATCCTCTTCCGGCAAGGCCCTCCTGCCAGCCACATCAGCTTTCTGCCTTCTTAGAGCAAATATACTGACGGACATTCCTCCCACAACTGGGTTTCATCTGCGCTCCTGGTGCAAGGCCACACGCAGACACCCAGAGCCACAGTCCCGATGGCCACACGCAGACACCCAGAGCCATGGTCCCGATGGCCACACGCAGACACCCAGAGCCACAGTCCCGATGGCCACATGCATACACCCAGAGCCACAGTCCCAACCCCATGGCCAACATTTACACTTCCATCCAGATGGTTTTGGGATACCTCACAATGAAGAAATACTCCTTTCCAAGTCCTTGAGAACTATCAGTGTCACGCAGGGAGAGGAGGGCACTATTTGCTCACTGGCTCTAGCCCTGTAGCAGTAAGGAGGTCTATAAACAGCTTTCAAAGGCAGGTCATGATCCTGGAGTCCTGAGATCGAGTCCCACACCAGGCTCTCTGCTCAGCAGGGGGGGTCTGCTTCTCCCTTGGACCTTCCCCTTCTCATGCTCGCTCGCTCTCATTCTCTCTCTTTCTCAAATAAATAAATAAAATCTTAAAAGACCAGGACTCATTCAGTTTCCTCAAAAAATGAAGGAAGATAGGTAGGAGCATACTGACTTTTTCTTGTGCTCTCTTTTTTAGCAGTCTCATTTTCATTATTAGAAGTCTGGAATCGGAATGTATAATCTATCCACCAGGAGCATATATATTTTGAATTAGGGGAGCTTAAGTCATCTCGGGTCAGAAGGCTGTGGCCAAAATATGGTTTTCTGAATGAACAAAGATATTTATTGACAGTGGCACTTAGGATAAGAATTGAGAACCAATGCTTCCCACAATAGAAAGCATGCAGGAAAAACAGGTTCCGGAGGCAGGTACATGGGTGAATGTAGCTATAGGATTTTTAAATATATATCCTGTTGGCTCTGTTTCTCTGGGGAACCGACTACTAGAGCGTCAGTATTTTCTAAAGCTTTCCCAGGGGTTGAAATGTTCAGCTGGAGTTGAGAACCTCTGGTCTAGGAGTACTTAATCCCTTAGGGGGTCTGTGGGTGGCTTTGAAGGGTCTGAACCCTTGGAACTCAAAGACGAAATTGTGCCTGTATGTTTCCCGGACCTCGTTCAAGCTCTCAGCTGGTCCTCAGATTCCCTTCCCTGACATCCCTCCACAAGTTTGCTTTTGTTTAAGTATCTCTGGTCACAGGAAACACCCGCCTCTCTGAGGGAATCCATCTCCTCTGGAAACAGTTCTAGAAGTCAACCCTCTTTGGCACCTGGGTGGCTCAGTGGGTTAAAGCCTCTGCCTTTGGCTCAGGTCATGATCTCAGGGTCCTGGGATCGAGCCCTGCATCGGGCTCTCTGCTCAGCGGGGAGTCTGCTTCCCCCTCTGCCTGCCTCTCTGCCTACTTGTGATCTCCGTCAAATAAATAAATAAAATCTTAAAAAAAAAAAAAGTCAAACCCCTTGAGGAAACTGAGGCACAAGGAGCCTTATTTTTGAATAAAAGAATCACAAAACACTAGTCAGAAGACTACCTTGTGCTGTTCATGTGAAAATTCTTCATTTTATCAAGGGAAAAACAGAGGTACGAAGAAATTAGATGTTTTGCCCAAATTAATAGTGTTAATGTTAGGTATGAGGGGGAAAGCCAGGCCCCCTGGTTCCCTGTTTGGTGTCCTCCCTTGACTGTAGGCAGTAGAGTCCCTTCATGGAGGTAACCCACAGTGGGACACTTCAGAGGAGCAGGGCTGGGGCCTGACTGAGGAAAAAACCCCGATTCCCCGTCTCCTACCTTCGCTCTGAAAAGCAGACTCGGAAGGGAGTGGCCCGCTTCCTTCTTCCATGCTGAATGCCTCTCCATCCCTGCCAGCCCCGTGACTGAAGATGAAGATGACAAGAAAACCCAGCTCAACGGTCACCCTGATGCTGTAAGAGGTACCAGCTGGGAGACACTGGTCTATTTTATCCCCCAGAAAGATGGGCGCAGGCACCGAAAGGAAGGGGCCATGAACACGTTCTGCCTCTGGTCTTCTGGAAGGTGTTGGGTAATGATAAGATAGTGATCTGATGGTTTAAAATTGAAGTGTTTAGGATGGAATCAGGCTCATTAATAACTCAGTGTCCTTAGGTTCAGCATTTCAATATCTTCCATTTGTTACCAAGTAGCTTAACATCTCCCCAGGTTGCTTCCTACCTCTGAGTCGGATTGTCTTGTCTATAGATGAAGGTTAATAATATCCAGCTTAGAACCTCAGTCATTGGGTGGCTCAGTCATTAAGCGTCTGCGTTAGGCTCAGGGCATAATCCCAGGGTCCTGGGATCAAGTCCCCCATTGGGCTTGCTGCTCAGGGGAAGCCTGCTTCTCCCTCTGCCACTCCCCCTGCTTATGTTCCCTCTCTCACTGTCAAATAAATAAATAAAAACTTAAAAAAAAAAAAAGAGCCTCAGAGAACTGTTGCATGGAGTGAATTACCTAAGGGGCCAGTGGGGCACTTGGCATACAGGGGATGTGGCCAGTCTTTGGTGGCTGTTACTATTATCACCACAATTATCAAAATGCAAATATTATACTGCCCAATTATTCTCCTATCTGCCTGCCTGCCTGTCTTTTCTCACCACACGACACCCTTTTGAAGACCAGACAGGATGTCACAGTATATTCTGAAATCCCCCGATCTCCATAAGCATAGAAAATACCCCGATCTGTGCCCATGGCAGGTATCAGGGAGAACTTGGGGTGAACTGAATAGAAAAGACCCCACCTACCGGATTAATCTGTTCTTTCAGGGGTATTTCCGATCCAAGCTCTGCCTCGAGGCTGACAGGGTCAGTGCATTCAACAAGCGTGTCGTCAGTCACTTCTCCATTAAGGGGGGGCTCCATGACACTGCTGTGTTGAGGCCACTCAGGGTGCCCAGAGTCAGTGGTCTCTGCACCCTCGACAGTGGCATTTTCATGCCCATCGCCTCTGGAATCAGCTGCTGTCGGCTCGTTTGAAATCACAGCTGAATCACAGGGCGCTTCTGTGTCTTTGGGTGAAAATTCACTCTCTTCAGGCATCTTGGCAATTTCTGCTTTGTCTCCAGTGGCTGAGGCGCCACTGGTGTCGTCAGACATTTTCATTCCTGTCAACAGGATTACAAACATTTTCTGCTTTAATCTGAATTGTTAAACTTGAATCCAAAACCCCAAATAATCAAATCTGGCAGTAGAAGGGTTTCTTCTACCAATAAGAAACTTTATGTACCCTTGGGGTAGGCTGAACTATGGTCCCCAAAGATATCCTTATCCTAATCCTTGGAATCCGGGAATGTTACCCTTACGCAGCAAAAAGAATTTTGCATATATGGTTGAATTAAGGATTCTGGGATGGGGTGATTATCCTGGGTTATGTGGGTGGGTCCTAAATGAAATTATAAGTGTCCTTAAAGAAAGACAGAAGGAGATTTGATTACAGAGAGGAGAAGGTGACGAGAGGGCAGGAGCAGAGGTTGGAGTAATGAAGACAAAGGAAGGGCCATAAGCCAGGGGCTATGGGGATTTGTAGCCACCAGAGGCTGCAAAAGAGAAACGATTCTCCCCTCAGAGATGCCAGAAGGAACCAGACCTACCAACACCTTGACTTTAGCTTGGTGAAGCTGGTTTTGGATGGCTGACCTCCAGAACTGTAAGAGAAGAAATCTGTGTTGTTATAAGCCACTAGTTTGTTGTAATTTGTTACAGCAGCTGTAGGAAACTAATACGACCCTAAAGTGCTATCTCTAAACTTTCATGGATCTCTTATGTGGTATGGGGGGGATATGTCTATGGAAACTAAGAGCATTATCTGTATCTGTGAAATTACTTAACATCACTTTATTAATTATAATTGTAGCAATAATGAGAATAAGCACAGAAAAGACCCAAGAGCTTATCAAAAACAACTTGACCTTTAGCTTTACAACATTGTCAGAGATTCACATCAAGAAAGAGACCTATGAACACATAAGTGTGCTTTGCTGGACACCAGCTGGTGAAGGTCTGAGCTTTATTTGGACAACAGTTTACACAGGGAAACACAGGAGTTGGGAGGAAAAGAAGGGCAGTTCACTCTTACGAAAGTACCTACAAAGCTGAAAACTCTTTTTGAAGCTTGCAAGTTATTATATCTTGTAGGACAGCACCATTTGACAGAAATTTTTGCAATGATGACAGTGTTCTATGTCTGCACTGTCCAATGTTGTAGTTAGTATCCACATATGCCCACTGAACATGGGACATGTGGCTGGTGCAACTGAGCACCTTTTTTTTTTTTTCAAGATTTATTTATTTGAGAAAGAGAGAGTGGGCCTAAGAGCAGAGGGAGAGGGAGAGAATCTCAAACATCCTCCCCACTGAGCCTGGAGCCTGATGTGGGCTTGATACCATGACCTTGATACCCTGCCCTTGAGATGATGACTTGAGCCAAAATTAAGAGACGGGTACTTACCTCACTGAGCCAACCAGGTACCCCCCAACCCAACTTTTTTTTTTTTTTAAAGATTTTATTTACTTGACACAGAGAGATCACAAGTAGGCAAAGAGGCCGGCAGAGAGAGAGGGGGAAGCAGACTCCCTGCTGAGCAGAGAACCCAATGCAGGACTCTATCCCAGGACCCTGAGATTGTGACCTGAGCCAAAGGCAGAGGCTCAACCCACTGAGCCACCCAGGCACCCCTCAACTTTTTAAAAATGGGTTCTACACCCAGCATGGAGCTCAATGCGGGGCTTGAACTCACCACCCTCAAATCAAGACCTGAGCTGAGATCCATGGCCAGAGGCTTAACCAACTAAGCCACCCGGCTGCCCCAGCAACTACATTTTAAATTTTATTTAATGTCAAATGATTTAAGTTTACATTTTACATAGGCATGTGTAGCTAGCAGCTACCTTACTGGATAGCACAGATCTAGAAGGCTAATTTGAGATGACAATTTTCTCAGGCTAACATGAAAACACAGTGTTCTCACTACACCGGATGCCACGTCTCAGTCTGATCAGTGGATATTTTTGTTGACCTCAGTGTTTACCAACTGGTAAAACCTCAAGTTGCCACTAAAGCCACGGTTTGTGAGAAGCCACTTAGCATACTGGCCACATGGAGTATAGGCTTCGAATCACACGCATGTGTAACTCTGGTCCCTCACAGAGCTGTCCCCAAGGTTGTCTGGCTAGTGTCTTTGCTCGTGCTCTGTTGTTCCCATTCCTTTCTCAAGGTTTCACATACCACTCTCCTGTTGTGAGTTTCAGATATCTACTTCATTCCATTGAGATGGAATATGAAGTAGTGGTTTCCAGAAGCTGAAGGAAGGGGAATGAGGAGGGACTTCTAATGGGCACAGATTTCTATGGTGTGGGAAGAAAATGTTTTAGAATTTAGTAATGGCTGCACAACTGTATGAATATTCCGTAGACCACTGAAACTGTACACTATCAAAGAGTGAGTTCAGTCATATGTGAATTATATCTCAATATATTAAGAGTATACACAATACGTACAACCTATGTTACATGTTAATAACACTGTTATTTAAAAAATTCTACTTCTGGATAAATAGTTCCCATGGCCAGCTGGACACTTGTTCCCATCCAAATGAAAACCTGTTGTCTTACCGCTAATACTTGTTCTTCCTCTTAACGGTGCCTAGACTTCCCCAATAACCCAGGCTTAAAACCTCAGGGCTGTCGAAAGCTATCATTTATTGAGTGCCTATTAAGGCAAGCTCCTCGCATATATTGTCTCCTGAGTCAGATATTAGGATCTCCATTTTATAGATGAGACAACGGAGGCTCAGTAAATGGCAGGTTTGAGATTTGAACCCATCTAACCTTGAAGTTGAACCATATCAGAACTGTATCTGCAGTGTCACCAGCATCTTCTCTTACATTTAACCAGTGCCCAAATCCTAGAGGCCCTTGATTCAGAAGTCATGTCTTACCTTTTACCTCTCTCCCCACGGACACCCCTCTAGCTCAGGCTCTCATTATGGTTCATGTTGATGATTTCAACACTGGGTTCACCTTCGCCTGTTGCTCTCCCTTTCACTTCCCCACCCTTCACCATCCCATTCCCATATTCTCAAGGCCTTTGCACCATTGAGATGAGGCCACCAGCTTTAGCTGGCATCCAAGCACCTCTGCACTCCAATCCCACCAGGCTTCCTCCCACTGTTCCCTTCCGAAACCTGGACCGAGACAGTGACATTCCCACGGCTGTTGGTTCAATATGTTGTGTTTCACACACTGAAGACCCATTGAAAAAACCACCATCTCCATTATTCGTTCTGCCCAACTGGATACCATTTTTCTTCTGCCAGATGCTTTGTGTCTAGCTCACCTTGGTTAGAGTTGCTTGAGGGTTTTCCTATTCTAGTACATTGTAAATACTATGAAGACAAGGGTCTTCCTTGTCTTGTTTTCGTATCTGATGTAGCACTTAACATGGTTTCTTGAACATAGTGGGAAGCTCAACACATATGTGTATTGTTATATTAATATTTTTGGAGACTTAAAATTAAAATGTAATTTGGATTAGTGTTTTTGTATTTCTTGAGCAAACACCCAGTGGTATGATTACTGGATTGTAGGTGTACCTCTGTGTTTATGGCATCATTATTTACAAGAGCCAAACTCTGGAAGCAGCGCAAGTGTCCCTCAGTAGATGAATGGAAAAAGATGTGAGATAGATATATCTCTCTCACATATATAGATATACATATCTATTAATATAATATATAATATATATATATATTATGCAGCCAGAAAAAAAGAATGAAATCTTGAAATCTTGGCATTTGCAATGACATGGAAGAAGCTAGAGTATAATGCTAAGTGAAATAAGTCAGAGAAAGACAATACCATATGATTTCACTTGTAGGTAGAATTTGGGAAAGAAAACAAAGAAAAAAAGAGAGAGAGAGACAAACCAAGAAACGGACTCTTGACTATAGAGAACAAACTGATGGTCACCAGAGGGGAGATGGGGGAAACAGGTGATGGGGATTAAGGAGGGCACTTGTGATGATCACCAGGTGTTGTACAGAATTGTGGAATTACCATATTGTATACCCGAAATTAACAGAACACCGTATGTTAATTATATTGGAGTTAAAGTTCTTAAAAATGTAATCTGAAATGAAAGCAAGCAGGAAATGCCTTTACCCCATTTACTTCTCAAGAGCTACCTTACAGCAAATGGTTCCAAACATTCTATATTCTCTTTCCTTTGTCCTTCATCACCCAATGAACTAAGAATGTCTCCTTACAAACAAAAATGCTTGAATTCAGTAATAACACTCCCGCAAACAAGTCTACGAGTGGGAAAGTCAAAAAATGCATACTTCGCTTTAGCTGCTATATAAAGTTGAGGATAGTCAAGGCGGGAGGTGATCTGCAATGAGTATGGTCAATGCCATCTGAAACAGGAGAGAAGGAAACAAGGCCACCGTACAGACAAGGGAGTTGCCGTGGCTCGTGGGAGGAAGGCGGAACTGAGTGAGGGTCTTGAGAAGCTACGGTCCTTTTAGAAACTTACAGAATCTTCTTGAAAATCTCTGAGTCAGGACTGGGCTAAGACAATTGGCAAATGGCAGCCTGCTGGCCACATCTTGCCCTGGTATGGGAAATAAGATTCTATTGGGACAGAGACACATTCATTTGTTGATATACCATCTATGGCTTCCCTAACACTGCAATGGTAGAATTGCATAGCTGAAAAGAACTTATGGCCAGACGCCTGGGGGGGGCTCAGTTGGTTAAGAGGCTGCCTTCGGCTCAGGTCATGATCCCAGGGTCCTGGGATCGAGACCCACATTGGGCTCCCTGCTCAGCGGAAAGCCTGCTTCTCCCTCTCTCCCACTGCCTGCAGCTCCCCTGCTTGTGTTTTGAATACCCTCTCTCTCTCTCTCTCTGCCAAATAAATAAAATCTTGGAGGAAAAAAAAAAAGACCTTATAGCCCACAAAGTCGCAAAGCCTAAAATATTTACGATCCGGCCCTTGACAAAAATGTTTGCTGACCCGTGGTCTAGGACATTGCTCCGGTGCCACGACCTAAACCTTTTTCCGTTTTATCCTATCCTCATCTGGTTCCTGGGGACATAAGGAGAATGGGTGCATGAATAAATGATGCTTCGCATCACTTTTGTTCCCACCTTGTATCCACCAGCAGCTGGTCAGAGGCACTGTCTGATAGTTTCATTTCTTTGTTTGAAAATCCTTATTATTCATCTGGACGACTAAGGCACTCCGAACTATTTCACTTTTCTAGAAGCAGGGATGTGAGAATAAACCTAGCTACAATAAACATTCCTGGGCAAAGAAAAAACATTTTGGATGTTTTATTGATTATGCTTTGCCCTAAATGCGTCTCCATGCTGTTCCTAATGGGCTCTAAAATACTTCAGGATCTATTGTGCGACTCTATTGTGTGACATACGCACAGCGTAGGTGAAACTTACAGGCGGGGGTGAAGGAGATGACGGGGGGTGGGGGGGGGGGGGGGGGGGTGGGGGGGGAAGGAGGGCGGGGCATGGTTGGTTAACATCAGGGGTGCCCTGTTCAGGAATATACTCTTCAGAGGTCTTGAGTTAGCATTCAAAATCTGTCACTGGGGGCACCTGGGTGGCTCAGTCAATTAAACATCTGCCTTTGGCTCCGGTCATGATCCCAAGGTCCTGGGATCGAGTCCTGCATCAGGCTCCCTGTACCTTGGGGAGCCTGCTTCTCCCTCTGCCTCTCTGTCTCTCATGAATAAATAAAATCTTTAATTAAAAAAAAATCTGTTACTGGGTGTTCCCTCTAGCTAGGGCTTCACTAACACCTTCTTTAGTCACTACCCCAGGCTGTGCTAATTAGCACAAGGGAGATTAGAAACCATTTTTCACCAGTGAAATGGGAAATGCTTCAGATAGGTGGACTGGCAAGCAATCACCCACAGGTGCGACCTGCCCTTCTGTTCCCAGGGCACAAGATTATTCTGGGTTCAGCAGCTTAGCGCTCTTTGAGATGGACATTTTCTAGTTCTGCCTTGATTGTGAGAGCACCCAAAAGCCTGACTGGGTTAGCCGAGTCCTGCCTCTAGAGCAGTCCATGCCAGAGGTCCCAAAGGATGGAGATTTCATCAAGCTTCTAAGAACAAGCTGAGGGTCCAGGTGACTTAGGTCTGTTCACCTCAGCTGTAGAAACAGCTGTAGAAAAATGGCTGAGCAAAACCTCTTTTCCCTGTGACCGCCCTGCCTTCAACCATCAACAGGAAGCCATCCCTTCAGAAATACCCCAAATAAGATTTTGAACCCATACTGTTAAAAATATTGACCATCAACTCATACATTTAGAAGACTGTATTTTGACATCAGTTGGGATAATAAAAATGACCACCACACTGTTCACCCTACTTTAACTGCTAATTGTATGTATCTTTTTTTTTTTTATTTGACAGAGAGAGAGATCACAAGTAGGCAGAGAGGCAGGCAGAGAGAGAAGAGGAAGCAGGCTCCCTGCTGAGCAGAGAGCCCGATGTGGGGCTCGATCCCAGGACTCTGAGATCATGACCTGAGCCAAAGGCAGAGGCTTTAACCCATTGAGCCACCCAGGCGCCCCTAATTGTATGTATCTTTAATCTCTGTTTACTTTGACCAGTTACAGGTCTCCGTTTTCTCTAAACCAAAACCAAACCCCCAAATCTTCGTTAGCTCTGGTCGACCTTCATCTCCTCTGCGTGTTAGGACAGGAGAGATGTAATCCGTTTTGAAGACTGTGCCCTTGTATCCGAGGCCATTAGAAACTGTTGTATCCTAAAGACAGCTGTTCAGACACAGTGACCATCAGAGTGCACTCAGACTACAGCTGTGACACGCGCTATTTCCTGGGACAGTCCCTATCTTAGCCTGGGTGCCCCAGAAGCGGTAAGACATAAATCTCTCCCGATTTAGGGTTTGGAACACTCATCACCGCAGCCTGTCTTGATGCTAGTGAAACTGAACCCACAGAAACAAGGAGTCTTCTTTGGGAAACTTCAAGGAGAGGAAGAGTAGCATATAAAGGAGCCTTTGTGGGCTGGGAATAAGTTAGTTTTTCATGAGTAAATTCATTCATCACCTAAAATGCTCCCAGAACTATGTGAGGTATTGGAGGAGGAACACCATGGGCTCCAAAAATAAGTTCAAAACGGAAGACATGGCTACTATCCTTCAGAAAATGAATAATCTGTTTTCACATTATCCCTGGTCAATGAAGATCCAGGAAACTGTTTCAAGCAAACATGCCACGGTTAAGAGAGGATACAAAACAGCACACCAAATAAGGGAAAGATGTGCTGGAATGAGACTGACCTCCTGCAAAGGAGAACCTTGAACCGGAATGAGACTGACCTTATGCAGAGGAGAACCTTGAAAGTGGCTTTGCTAGGAATACTCAGGCATGGTGAGATAAGCGTATGTGCAAATGCCCTGCACCAGGAATGATGTCTAGATAACTGGGATGAATGTGTGGCCCCACCAGGAGGCAGTATGAAAGAATGGGGGGCAGGTGGCTTGGGGGGTCGGGGGTAGGGGAGTTCTCTGAGGAAGAGAGAGAATGCTCTGGTCCCACCATCTCTGTGTGGGTACACAACTTATTACTGTTGGGCTTCCTCCCTTCCTCCTTTGTGGAGTAAGAGGGGACAAAATGCTCTGGATACTGGGTTTCCAAACCCCAAAGACTGCAGGACTGGGACCAGTCCATGATGATAGAGAAAAATGAGGACAAGATCGCAAGTTTTTCATCAGTCTAAATTTATTAAAGGACTGCCTTCATCTTACAAGGTTAGCCTTTATGCTTTTCTTGGTATTAAAATCTTTCACTTTATGAAATAGTAGTGCCGTGGAATGATTTCTTTTTAAATAGCCTCTTTTGGCAAAATAAGAATTTGGTAACACAGTACCCTAGGGAAAATCACTGCCTCCAATTTTAAAAAGGACTGGTCAGTGAGGACTAGGAACAAAAATTCTGGGTGAGAGATCCCCCCCTTATGAAGCCCCAGGCTGTTTCCTCCTGTGTATTTTTCTGAAATCCAGATGGGACCTATTTGCTCCCCTGTTTAAAAACCATTAGGTCTGGGGCGCCTGGGTGGCTCGGTCGGTTAAGCGTCTGCCTTCCGCTCAGGTCATGATCCCGGGGTCCTGGGATGGAGTCCTACATGAGGCTCCTCGCTCAGCAGGGAGCCTGCTTCTCCCTCTCCCTGCCCCTCCCCTTGCTTGTAAGCTCTCTCTCTCTCAAAAAATAGATAAAATCTTTAAGAAAAAAAAATTAGGTTTAAACACCTTTGCATGACATCTGTGGCCCCGATCTCTTTATCCACCTCCTCCAGCTCTTAGGACACCTTCCACTCTGGCCTCACCAGACTTTGCATTAGTGCTCACAGCTTGTAACCACTCCCCACCTCGCCTTTGCCTGTCTGGTTCCACTGTCTGGGCTGCCCTTGCCTTCAGCCGCCTGGTAACCTTCTACTCGTCTCTCCATGTCTAGTGTTACTTTTTACTCTAAAATTTTCCCTAATTTCCCCCACTCTTTTCCCAAGAATTAATTGCTTCCCGAACCTCCATGCTCTGTGTGACACTCTGCACGGACTTCTATGGCATTTGTAAGGCGGATCTGTCTGTGTGTCATTTCCTCCTCCTCCAGGACTGTGACCAACGAGCACTGAGCTTGGGTTCTGACCCTCAGATGTTTACAGAACTGAAATATATTGTTTGATATTGATTCAAGAGAGAGAATATTTGACATAAGTCAGACTTATAAATAAATGGCTTCTTGTATGGGCTGAATCCTTGGTATTCTAGAAGGCCCCCTCTCACCCTCAAACTCCTTCTGCACTGACTCCCTTGTGTTTCAAATACTACCCTGGAAGTTTCATTCCTTTGCTTAAAGCTTACAATGTAAGGGCTTATCAGAGTCTTTCCTGAGCTCAGGCTCTGATGGAGGAAAGGAGGGAGCAGGGGGTGAATATGGGTGAGGTTGGAAAGGGGCACTAGGAGGAAAGGAGGGCAGAAAGAGGCCTCTGAGGAGAGAGGCTGTCTCCTCGGTTACCTCGGGTTGGGGTTCAAGAGACACTGATTTGAGAAGCCACCTGTTTGTACCCCTTAAGTTTAGGATGGGAACTGATGGGATGAGCAGGACACAGATATACAGCCCTAAGCCCAGACAGAGATAACGTCTTACTCCGGGAAAGAGCAGTGAAGTTCAGGCGCCTGGACGGAGATGGCTGGAAATAGTCACCAGATTCCAGCGTGGAAGAGGAGAGAGTGGGCGAGCGGGTGGGGCCTGGGGAGCCTGGGTTAGGCTCGGCCGGGAGCCGTGAAGCCAGGTGGTACCAGCTTAGGGTGTTGGCTGGGATGGAAATGCAAGCGCGGCTGCAGAAGAGATGATGAAGTTGGGTGGGAGGTCAAGGCCAGAGCCGCTCGGTTTTCCAAGGCCAGAGCTCGGCTTTCCGAGGCCAAAGACAAGCATACCCCACGATGGAAGCCTTTGCCTTATGGGGACCTGCTCCCGCTGTGACCCCCGGTGGCGGGAGCCCTGCAGCCTGCCTCTGACTCGGACCCGGGACCCTGGGGAAACTTTCTCAGCTTTGCTCGGTGTCGGGACCGGATAGTTGGAGAGCACGGGTCAGGCTCCGCGGAGGTTCACGCCGGCCGAGGGGGCAGACCCCGAGTGCGGGCGTGTGGGTGTGTGCATGAGCGTGGACCCAGAGCGACACACACTCACACACACACACTCACACGCCCGCACCCACGCAGGGCCCTCGGCCGCGCCGCCGGCGCCTCCCCGGACCTTCACCCCAAAGTCCGGTCCTCCCGGGTCCCGCGCCCGGTGCCAAGTCCCTGCCGATGGCTTCCCACTAACGCAGCGGGCACGAATCGGGGGCCAGGAAGAGCAGCGGCGGCAGGGTCTCCCCACCACCCCGCTGCGGCGGTCCCCGCACTCCCCCGCCCGCCGGGGGAAGGGGATGCGGAGAGGGTGCCCGGGGCTCTTACCGCTCAGGCGGCCGAGTGCGCGCGGGAGCGCCCGCCGGGTCCCGCCCCGCCACGTCGGCAGGGCCGGCGGGGACGCGGCTGGAGGGCGGGCCGGGAGGGGGACACGGGGAGGCCGGCCGAGCTGCCCCGCCCCGCCGCCGGCCCAGGAGGAGCCCCGCCCCCGCGTGCGGCCCGCCCCGGAGCGCCAGCGCGGCGGGCTCAGCCCCGCACCCTCTGGGGCCGGGCGGGGATCCTCCTGGGAAACTTGGCGTTTCCAGCTCTGTGCCCGCGGGGAGAGCCGGAGGGCGCTACCCCCCCTGCGGCGGGTCTCGGGGGTTTCCCGCGACCGTTTCCTGCCTTTAAAGGCGCCCGGAAAACCCCGCAGGCAGTTTCTCAAGGAGGCGATCGCTCAAGTTCAGCAAGAGTTTATGATGCCTCGATTGTGCGTTAAACAGCTTTCCCTTACCCTGCCGGAGGGAGTGCAATCTGATTTAAAACCAACCAACTGGGGCGCCTGGGTGGCTCAGTGGGTTGGGGCCTCTGCCTTTGGCTCAGGTCACCATCCCAGCGTCTTGGGATCGAGCCCCGCATCGGACTATTTGCTTGGCAGGGAGCCTGCTTCCTCCTCTCTCTCTCTCTGCCTGCCTCTCTGCCTACTTGTAATCTCTGCCTGTCAAATAAATAAATAAAATCTTAAAAAAAAACAAAAACAAACAACTAAACAAAACGCTTTCTAGAAGGCCAATTTGGAAATGGGGATCAAAATTGAAGAGCATTAGCTCTGGCCCAGGAATCCCACATTTTGCAAATGCGTCTTCAGAGTCAGATGTGCAAATATGTATGTGCGAGGATATTTATTGTTGTTTATGCCTGGAAAAACCTGAACATAATACTCTGTTCCACAATAAAAGATTGGTTAAGTAAATTATAGCAGCTTCGAACAGTCGCATATGCTGTGGCCATTAAAAATTCTTAACTATCCATTCTATTTGTTGACATGCAAAGAAGGCAGGCCATAGCCAAATTTTAAGTTGAGGCCGCGGAAGTTTACAAGAGTATGTATTGTGTAAATATTTTGTTATATATCTATATATGATCTATATCTATATATCTATATCAATATATATCATAAGTTAGGGAAAATGCAATTTTAAAGACTGATTCTTTCCAAGTTCTGCAATTTTGAGTGTTAGCAAATTTTGTTCAAAAGGTATGACAGGTGTGTTTTGGCGTACCAGGGACACAAACACCGTGCAGGTGACTTCTGTGCCTGCCTACTGACTTCAAGTACCTTTGCCCCACCTGCCTTCCAGGCTAAGCTGAATGGTAAGAGCGCAATCACACATTTCCTCTTAAGGGCCGGTTTCCTTTTCTCCTTTGACCCTAAACCACACCTTTCCAATAAAAGACTATCAAGCAAGCAACTCTATCAAAGAGGGAAGTTCGTTGCTGGCTGCAAATTATGCCTTTTTAGGCAGCAGCTGCTGCTTCCAAGCCCACCAGGTTTTATTACAAAAACTTATTTTTTGCAACTAAAAATTGCTTATTTATTTTAAAAATTCCAGAGTCTTTAAAACACACACATATATATATATATAAAACAAGGGGCACCTGGGTGGCTCAGTGGGTTAAAGCCTCCGCCTTTGGCTCAGGTCATGATCCCAGGGTTCTGGGATCAAGCCCCGCACTGGGCTCTCTGCTCAGCAGGGGGCCTGCTTCCTCCTCTCTCTCTGCCTGCCTCTTTGTCCACTTGTGATCTCTCTCTGTCAAATAAATAAATAAGATCCTAAAAAAAAAATTAAAAAAACAAAAACAAAACCACATATATCAGGGTTCCGGGATCGAGCCCCGCATCGGGCTCTCTGCTCAGCAGGGAGACTGCTTCCTCCTCTCTCTCTCTCTCTCTCTCTCTGCCTACTTGTGATCTCTGTCTGTCAAATAAATAAATAAAATCTTTTAAAAAAACACATATAAAAGCAGAGAATAATATGACAAATACTTATTTGTGTAAGAAAAAAAGTAGAGACTATTATGACAATAGGTAGATTGAACAACTTTTCTTTTTGTCATATTTATTTTAAAATCCTCTTTTAAAAGAAAAAAAATGTTAAAGATATGTTGGGAATCCTTTCCATTGCATTTTCCGCCTTCCATGAAGGTAACCACTGTCCCAAGGTTACTGTATATCCTGCTCACCCATATTTTTATACTTTACAGTGCATACCTTTATCCATATGATGTAGGAGAGATGTTAGGGTTCAAAGCCAATGGCCAAGAAAGAATTTTGGAGATGTCTTTGGTGCAAAAGGTGGTTTTATTAAAGCACAGGGATAGTCAGGCACCTGGGTGGCTCAGTGGGTTAAGCTTCTGCCTTCAGCTCAGGTCATGATCTCAGGGTCCTGGGATAAAGCCCTGCATTGGGCTCTCTGCTCAGTGGGGAGCCTGCTTCCCCCTTTCTCTCTCTGCCTACTTGTGATCTCTCTCTGTGTGTGTCAAATAAATAAAGCCTTAAAAAAAATAGTAAAGCATGGGGACAGGACCCATGGGCAGAAAGGGCTGCACTGTGGTCACAAGGAGTGACCCATTTTATACTTTCAAGTTGGGAAGGGGTTCGGGATAGTGTAAGCCTTTAAGGAATTTTGGAAGCACGGTTTCCAGGACCTTGAGGGGGCTAGCTCTTGTTGAGAAAAGGTCATTTATTACCGTGTAATAAAGCCTGAGTCATGAGACCCTTCAGATGTATATCAGTGGGCCATGTGCTTGGGGGATGATTGCCAACCTGTATCTTGGGGGGTAGAGATAAAGGAGGTTTCCAAAAGGAATTTTTATATATTAAAGTAGACTTACAGGATCCTGGAGGGTCGGGCTAAAATTGCCATTTGCTCTTAGCAAAGTATTAACATCGAGGCCTCTGAGTCCCTAGAGCAATGCCACTCTGCCTGTTTCAAGGACTTGTCAACAGGCTGTAAACAGTAAGGAAATTTAGTAACTTTTCTTCTGCCTTTGTTTCCCACATCATGTAGATATTAAATGGAATTCTTTTTTCAGTGTTTTAAAATTGTATAAATAACATCCTATACATTTGTTTACTCAACCTTATATTTTTGAGAATCACTTATGTTCATATATGTAGATCTAGTGCACTGATTTCCATGTCTCATAGGAGCCCACTGTATGAATATCCACGAATGTCTATCAGTTTTTTCTATTCCCCAATTGATGGACATGTGATGCATTTCAGGTTTCACTATTGCACAAAGTGCTGCAGTGGTCAGATCTTTGGATGCTTTCTGATGTCTCAGGCTAGAAATGGAATAGCCGGGTCACCTTTACTAGACATCTGAAGTTTTGTGTCCTCCTGTGTGCGTCAGCTGAGATGGGGAAGCTGGAGACTCCACTGAAATGGGCTTTCTGCTCCTTTTCCCACTTCTGTTCTTGCTGGGACCTGCACACCCACCATACACGTGCCTCATGGTACAAATAAGGCATGTTCTCCCGGTAAGGGACAAGGAGTTAATGATTTCTTCAGTCTTCAGCACCACAGATAACGTCTAAGAAAGGACTGGGTGAGAATGACCAGGCAAATCGAATCCCAGACCACTGGCTCTAGTCATCTCAATGACAAGACTCCCTAGCTCCCCGAGGGATAAGTGACTTAGGGAGGACATCTGGACCTTGTCCTTTTTCCGACCAGTTCTTGGATGCCTGAGCGGACACATACACCAGACCACAATCCTGAGTAAAAACTCCAGACCCCGAACCAAAAAGAGACTCTCTTTCCTTGTCTGTTCTGAGGCTCCCAGATGCTCTATCTGTATCTGCACTCCTTCCCTATCCTTAATATACTCTGCTCTCACTCCCTCCTGGCTCACATTTGATTTCGTCCTTGCTCATAGCCCAGGACCCTCTTGACTGGCCTTGTGGGACCCCCCCCACCGGGTCCCTGGCCCCAGCCTGCCTCCATCACAACCATTCATTAAATACAAAAATTTTTAAAAGATTTTATTTATTTCTTTGTATAAGTAATCTCTATACCCAACGTGGGCCCCATGCTCATGACGCTGAGATCAAGAGTCAGCTGCTCTTCCGACAGAGCCAGCGAGGCCCCCCAATTAAACAAAACTTTTGTGAGTATTCTATGTACCTAGATCTGCTTTAGGGGCTGGGAATACATTAAGGAGGAAAGCCAAGTCCCGCTCTCAAGGAACTTCCATTTGGTTGAAAGGGAAAGACCCTCACTAGATAACATATCAGGGGGTGGCATAAAGCAGGATAGAGCGTCCATAGGTCTACAGAATGATGGGTGGGAGCAACAGTGGTCTGGGAAGGCCATGGCAATGAAGCGGTATTTCAGTATAGACTTCAAAGAAGTAAGGGAGTGAACAAAGGTGATATGAGGGAACCATTTCAGGTGGAGAGGACAGAAAGAGCAGTGCAGGAACAACCTGGTGCACTCACAGAATGGGAAAGTGGCCATTGTGGCTGGAGCGGAGGGAGGGTGGGCCAGACTAGAAGGAATGCGGCCACAGAGGTAGTGGAGTCTAAGGTGGGAGGCAGACTAGGCAGTGCCTGCAAACCACAGTTGGGATCTTGGCCTATGCTTTGAATGAGAATCCTTATAGATTTTGAGTAGGAGTGTGCCATGATTCTAGTGTCTGATTCTTACTGGGCTAGGAGAGGATGAAGGTGGGTGGGTGGAAGGAAGGGCAGAGGTCGACACCAGTTAGGAGGCCATTGTGGTTATCCATGGGATAGATGACTATGGGTTTGGCCACCATGGGAGTGGTGGAGAGCATCAGAGTTGGTTTGCTCATAGAGAGATATTTCAAAGAAACAACCAATAACATTTGCTCAAGGATTGGATGTGGAGTTTGAGGAAAAGAAAGAAGTCATACATTAGTCCAAGGATTTTGAACCAGAATGATTGCAAGAATAGAAGCATCACGGGGCATCTGGGTGCACAGTCAGTCAAGTGTCCAACTCTTGGTTTAGGCTCAGGTTGTGATCTCAGGGTCATGGGACCAAGCTCCACTTTGGGTTCCACGCTGATCGTGGAATCTGCTTGAGATTCTCCTTCTTCCTCTGCCCCTCCCACTTGTGCTCTCTCTCTCTCTCTCTCTCTCTAAAAATAAATAAATAAATCTTTTTAAGAAAAAGAATAGAAGTGGGGCACCTGGGTGGCTCCATGGGTTAAAGCCTCTGCCTTTGGCTCAGGTCATTATCCCAGGGTCCTGGGATGGAGCCCCGCATCGGGCTCTCTGCTCAGCAGGGAGCCTGCTTCCTCCTCCTCCTCTCTCTCTCTGCCTGCTTCTCTGCCTACTTGTGATCTCTCTCTCTGTCAAATAAATAAATAAAATCTTTTTAAAAAAAGAAAAAGAATAGAAGTATCACTTATTGAGATCAGGAGGGATGCAAAAGGCACAGGTTTGGGGTTTGAGGTAGTGAGGACTCAAGCATTTGATTTTCAGCAAGAAAAGTTCAGCAAATGTTTAGCAGGTGGTTGGATTTAAGAATCTGGATTTCAGGGGAGAAGTCTGGGCTGGTGATAGTAACTGGGGAATTATCAGCAAATCGATAGTTTTGAAGACATGAAAAAGCATGAGAATGCTTGGAGTTGCAGAAGAGAGGATGGTCAAGACTAAGCCTTGGTTGTGCCAAGTCAGAGAGATAAGGAGGACCCACAAGGAGACTGGGAAGGAATGTAGTGATTTAGCATGAGGTTAGGAGGGAGGTACACAGGAGTGAGAGTGGAAGAAGTGAGTATGGTGTCCCAGAAGCCAAGTAAGAAAACTTTTCAAGATTTTTTAACTGTGTTAAATACTGAGGAGGGTGCTGATGAGCACTGAGAATTGACCCTTGGACTTGGCAATGTGGAGGTCATGGGCGACCTTAAGAATGATTTCTCGGGGTGCCTGGGTGGCTCAGTGGGTTAAAGCCTCTGCCTTCAGCTCAGGTCATGATCCCAGAGTCCTGGGATCAAGCCCCGCATCGGGCTCTCTGCTCAGCAGGGAGCCTGCTTCCTCCTCTCTCTCTGCCTGCCTCTCTGCCTACTTGTGATCTCTGTCTGTCAAATAAATAAATAAAATCTTTAAAAAAAAAAAGATTTCTCTGGGGGCACCTGGGTGGCTCAGTGGGTTAAGCCTCTGCCTTCGGCTCAGGTCATGATCTCAGGGTCCTGGGATCGAGCCCCGCATCGGGCTCTTTGCTCGGCAGGGAGCTTGCTTCCCCCCTTCTCTCTACCTACTTGTGATCGCTCTCTCTCTGTCAAATAAATAAATAAAATCTTTCAAAAAAAAAAAAAAAGAATGATTTCTCTGGAGTGGTGGAGAAAGAAACCTGACTGGAGTGGGTTTGAGAGAATGGATGGAGATTATTTAGAGACAGTAAGTAGTGTGACTTTTTCAAGGAGTTCTGGTGTAAAGAGGAGCAAAGATGAAGAGATTGGGAGTTCTTGTAGCATTATATGCTAATTAGAACCAAACATTAGTGCAAACAATGATGATATAGTAGAGGAAAGATCGATCATTGCTGGAGTGAGTGATTTTCTTGAGTAGACAAGCAGGAATGGAATTCAGTGCTCAATGGGGAGGAGCTGGCTCTTGGCAGAGTTCATTCAGGAGAGCAGAGGGAAGTGCAGGCAGACAGGGGCAAGTAGGCTTGCAGAGTTTTGAGGGGCGGGTGGGGAAATGCTCTTCTGGTTCCATTTAGTTTCTGCATGAAAAATGAAGCATTATCAGCTGAGAGACAGGAAGGAGAGACGTGTTGGAAGTGTGAGAGGGAGGGAGGTATAAGATAGAGCAAATGGACTAGGGAAGGGGAGTAGAAAGGGTGGTAGGATTGCTGTGCCCTCTGGAGGTTGGGACTCAGTCATGAGTTTCAAGTAAAACAAGTCAGCCTGGATGTGTGTTTTCTCCAGTTGCAACCAGCGGTGCAGGCTCGATATAACCAGTCCAGGGATGAGTTGGACTTAATCTGGGTCTAGAGGAGACAGGAGGAAGGGACTTGAGGGTGAATGCAGAGGGATGATTAAAAGGATGGATCATGACTTTCAGTCCAGCGCAGTGGGGCTGAGAAATCGTTGGCAGCAGAGGGAAAGAGTTGGAGGTGGTAGCTGGAGAGTGGGATGCTGGTGATTGAGATTATAGAGAGGGTAGAGCCATTGGTAATGATATCTGGGGTATCATGAAGGAATGCATGGCTGAGGTAGGTTGCAGAATAAGATCTGTTAGAGAAGAGAATATGCAGGAACTAAGAAGCTGGGGAATCAAAGAATCTCTACGTAGCTAGTGAAATCTCTAGAATTATGGCGGGGCGGTGTTGCACTGGGGCGGTGAGCGGTGCTGAAATGCTCAGTGAACGAGGGAGTGATGAGCCTCTGAGGATGGCTGCACCCAGGAGGGGTAGGTTTCAAGGGCTGGGGGGAGGAACAGTGATCTGGAAGGAGCAGTGAGGGTCAGGACGCCTACATCTCCTCCAGGCCTTGAGGTGTGAGGGGTGCAGTTGAGAGCAATTTGGACCACTAGAGGGCGATGCGTTCAGAATGGTGTCTAGATCTCAGAGTGCCCTGGTCCTTTGGATCTAGACTACTTGAAGAGCTTTTATTAAAATTAAATTAAATTAAATTAAATTAAATTAAATTAAATTCAGAGCTTTTAAAATAATACGGATATCTGGTACCATCCCAGACCATTTAAATCAGAATCTCTGAACATGTGTGAGAATTCCTGTTTCCTCCCATTCTGACCAACATTTGGTATTATAAGCTGTTTTCATTTTTGTCCATCCCAGGTGTGTACGATGGTGTCTCCTGGTTGTCTTAATTTGTATTTTCTCATATTCTAGTGAGGATGCATTCCTTATATGTTTGATCTATTTACTTCCCTGTTGTCTGTCTGTTTATATCCTCCACACATTCCCCCTCCCCACCCCCACTGGGTTTGTTAGTCATTTTCCTACTGGCTTGTAAGAACTCATTATATGTTTTAGATTTTAATCCTTTTGTGGTTATATGTGTTGCAAATATCTTTGCCCTGAATATGGCTTGTCTTTTTTTTTTAAAATTCAACAGATTTGGATTTCGATAGCAATATTTAAGTTACCAATTTTATTTCTAGTGGTTTGTATATTTTACGATATAATTTTCATATAGCTTGTTTTGAAGCTGTTGGTAGACACAAGTATTTATTGATTGATTTTTCAGGGAAAGAGAAAGGCAGTTTTTTGAAAAGTAAAAATCATCAAAATAATGTTTTGCGGGGCACCTGGGTGGCTGAGTGGGTTAAAGCCTCTGCCTTCGGCTCAGGTCATGGTCTCAGGGTCCTGGGATCGAGCTCCGCATCGGGCTCTCTGCTTGGCGGGGAGTCTGCTTCCTCCTCTCTCTCTGCCTGCCTCTCTGCCTACTTGTGATCTCTACCTGTCAAATAAATAAATAAAAATCTTCAAAAATAAAAAAATTTAAAAAAAATGTTTTGCTCTGTGTGTATTGGGACAGTATATTTGTCACTCTTAGACTGTTATTTTACCTATCCCAACATGAAACTGTTTGTTTTTTTTTTTTAGGAGATTTTATTATTTATTTATTTGAGAGACTGACAGCAGGGGGAGAAGCAGAGGGAGAGGGACAAGCAGGCTCTGTGCTGAACATAGACCCCGACTCAGGGTTTGATCCCACTACTCTGAGGTCATGACTGGAGCCGAAATCAAGAGTCAGACCCTTAACTGACTGAGCCACCCAGGTGCCCTGCCACTGTTTTATTTTTTAAATAAAGCTAATGCATGTACCTAGTAAAAAAATTCAAGAAAGGACAAAAGAGCACAAGATGGTGAATAAAAATCTCTTTCTCCTTTGCCGCATCTGCTCAAAGGTAACAGTTTCTTCAGACTTTTATGCATATACCAGAAAAAATTTTTTTGTGCATATACCAGCATATGTATGTAGAGCCCGGTAACAGTGTCCTGGGGTTGTCATAACAAATCCCCACAAACTGCGTGCTTAGAACAACAGAGAGATTCACTCTGTCCCCGTTCTGCAGACCGGAAGTCCAAAATCAAGGTGATGCCATGCTGTTGACTTCCGACGGTCCTAGGCATTCCTTGGCTTGTGGCTGCAAAGCTCCAGCCTCAGACCATCTGCTCGTCTTTCTCTCTGTCTCTCCTCTGTGTGTCGTCTAAGGACACGTGGTATCTTCCAAGGCACCTGGTGTGACGCAGAAGCACAGTCGCTGGGGCGGGATTTCACCTGGGTTCAGACCCCAGCCTTGGTGTGCACAACCTGGGACAGTCACCCTATGGAGTCTCCCCCAGTGTAAGTGGGGATAGAGATAGGATTTATCTCCCAGCACCTTTATGAGGGTAAAGGGAGTTAATATTTGTAAAGCACTCAGAACAGTGCCTGGCCAGAAGATAACCTAAGTAAATATCCGACAGACCAGATTTAATGTAAACGATATCACGTTCTCTGTACTCTTCCACTCTTGCTTTTCTACACTTATTAGTACGTCCTGAAGTCTTTCCATTTCAACATGTACAAATGTACGGCTTGTATAGAATTCCAAACCTCCTTACTAAAATAATTTCTGTGTCAAGCACAATTCCAGCCATTTTATATTCATCATCTCCCCTCTCCCCCCCGAAAATCCCAAATATTCCCATTTGGGATAAATGAATGGAGACTCTGTGAAGTTAAGCGAGTTGCCCAACACGTCCTTGGTTTTGTGAGTTCAGCCCAGTCTGTTCCACTGCGACCCTGTGTACTGTACAAGCTGACTTCTGTGCGTTTATCATCTCCTCAAGGACATTTCTCTGAATTCTAACAGCCTCAACAGGAATAGTCTCCTTGTTCCCAAAAACCGGCATCGTGAATTGTTCTTACGAGCGTTTGTTAAATCATGGAGCGATGTGAGGAGATCTACAGTGATGGGTTTACGTGTGTGCACATGTGTCGTGTATGTAAACATGGGTGTGTGTTTTCTTAAAGACTTCAGTCCAGTGTTGTTTGAAATTTCCTTAAACCCCCAGCTGCCTCCTCTCTCCTCTCCTGTTTCATGAAGCTAGTTTCCCAGTGCCCCAGATATCTTGTGGCTCCCTAATTCTTTCTTTTGGGGACCCATCAGAGACCCAGCCTCTCTTTGCGGTTTCTCCCCAGGCCTGAGAAGACTTCCCATTATGGTTGATGAGTAAGAACAACAGTAAGAAGCTAGCCTTTCCCTTCCTCCCCAAAGCAGAAGTGATTCTTACCCAAATGTCTCACTTTGTTATGGGTCAAATCATAGGGTCTTAACTTGTTTTTCATAAGATGAGGTAATGCTGGACAGCGGGATGGATTATAGAATAATTATTTAACTCATACATTCAGTTCTTTTTTAAAAAAGATTTTATTTATTGACAGAAATCACAAGTAGACAGAGAGGCGGGGGGGTGGTGGGGAGAAGCAGGCTCCCTGCTGAGCAGAGAGCCAGATGCAGGGCTCCATCCCAGGACCCTGAGACCATGGCCAGAGCTGAAGGCAGAGGCTTAAGCCACTGAGCCACCCAGGCACCCCTGTTCAGTTCTTTTTGATTAAGTGGCAAGCCTTGGGAATCGGATATCCTTGCTGCTTGAAGTGTCTGGTACTTCTTTTTGTAGCAACCTTTGTTGACTGTTCTAAAATCATTCCAAACGGCCTTTAGAAAATTGATTTTTAGTTAGTCCTGCAGTATCTCAGTGTCATTTATTATCCTAGAATTAAGAATTAATGCATCTAGTGGTCCTTCCTAGCTGCGTGCTTTGGGTAAATTCTGCAGCCTTTAAGGCTTAGTTTCCTCATCTACAAAATGGGCACAATCATATCGACCCCAAGGATCGTTATTACCATCAAATGTGACAATGGCATAAAAAGCCAATAACACAGTGCGTAGCACACAATGAAAGCCGAAGATATGTGATTAATAGTAAAAAAAAAAAAATTAATGCATCTAATAATACCAAATGTTGGTCAGAGTGTGGGGAAACAGGATGAAACTTCCCCCCAGGTGTGGCTATATACATATATATCAAATACTACACTTTCCGTGAAAGTTGATTTTTTATCAACACGCTAATGGACCTAAGCTTCTTTTACTTTAAAGTACCTCATCCAGCTGAAGCAATGCTCCAAAATAGCTTGAGAACGGTGGTTGCAGTTATTTTGGAAATGTTAACTGGGCTGATCCCTGGAAACACCCCACATTCAGTAGCTCCACTCTGGTGACTGTTCAACACAGCGGCTGCATACTCTCAGAGATAAATCTTCCCTTAGAAGGAACCTTTTCCTTTCCACTGAAATCGTCTTAAACCGTCTGCTCGCACGAATTTAAAGACTGGATTACGGTTTGAGTTCCTTAGCCCAGAAAATCGGGCTGACCCACAGACTTTTCACGTGATCTTTGCAAGGAAATTCCTACGTCGGTGTAATTCCACGAAGGCTCAACAGATGGCACAAAATCGTTTCTGTGGCACCGCTTTGCTTAAACCAAGGACCTGCCTTCGGTCAGAAGCTCGCTTTCCCTTGCGTTTTGGAAAGGACTTTCCTCCTCTCCTGGGAAAGGAACACCGAGGTAAGTGAGCAGGCTTTTGTGGATTGTCCAAAATATGGCAGAAGGACCTCAAGTATGCGAGAAAATGCCAACGATGGCACAGGAGAGGGGTAACCCTTCTTTGGAATGTTTGCCAGATGAGTTTCAGTGTCCTTTGAAAAAAGTCGCGGCTGTCCTTCTCATTTCCAAGAACGATGAAAAGTGGGGTGTCTTCACGGCTGTCTTGAAGAGAGGTAAAAAGAACTGGAACTTGCAGCCATAGTTCAGGGAAGACACTAACTGATGTCATTTCGTCTATTTCTGTCTGCATCTCTCACCGCTCCCTCTCGTTGCTTGCTTCCAGCGACGTTTACCGCAGTTTCTGCTCCTTGCGCGGCACCCAGCCTGAGTTACGGGTTTTTCTAGTAGACCTGAGCCTTTGCTCCCCCTCATTACTGGGGATGTAGTGGTTCCTTCGTATCTGTCACTCATGGGGAAGCACTTTGAAAGCAGGGATTACTCCAACGCTCTTCTTATCTCTATCCCCAGCTCCTGACACCTGGCACAGCCATTAAATAAACATTTATTAAATGGAGGCAGTGGCAGCGATGGGTCTAGTGCTGCTTTCTTCCAGGTCTCTAACCTAAACCTTGGCAAATAAAGCGATGTCGTTCTTTCTTTCTTACTTGACTTAACCACGGACTCGCATTTATCTCAATGTTTTGTTCATCGTGTCTTTTTCGTAGTTTTTAATGTTCATAGAACCTATCCACCGGAGTTTTTTTTGTTTCTCCCCCCTCGAAATAGAGCTTCCATCTGTCTTTTTTTCTCCCTCTTCTTATTGGATGCATTAAAGAAAAAAAAAAAAAACTTTTACCTTTGATCTCTTTACTTCCTTTTAAAAAAATTATGTACTCTCTGACCGTCTTCTTCCTCTTTTCCCTCTCCTTTATTTTGCTTAAATAGAAAAGCTCCTGGCTGGCTTGTTAAGTGTATACAGTAGGAGCTGCTTGAGGATATAAATACCCTTGGAGCAGTATTTGTGTGTGGGAGGGTGGGGGGAGGCGGGTAGGATGTTCTCAGCTGGTCCACTTTCTTACATGGTGGCTGAGTTTCAGTCCCCTGAACACAGACACGGTGGAGGGGTATCTCACCAACTAGTGTCAATGATCCACTATCATGTGGAAGAAATTTTCTGTATGTATCAAAATTCCAAATAATACAAGCATGTTCTCTAAATATAAAATATGTTGGGGTGCCTGGGTGGCTCAGTGGGTTAAGCCTCTGCCTTTGGCTTAGGTCATGATCTCAGGGTCCTGGGATGAAGCCCTGAATTGGGTTCTCTGCTCAGCAGCGAGACTGCTTCCCCCTTTCTCTCTCTGCTTGCCTCTCTGTCTACTTGTGATCTCTCTCTCTGTCAAATAAATAAATAAAATCTTAAAAAATATATATATAAAATATGTTTACATTAGCTATATTTTGAGACAAATCTTTTGAGTCAAGAAAATGTTCAAAATTAGAAATTTTGCAACTATGTGCAAAAGTATGAGAAAGAGAATGAAATATCTATGATTCAGAGATCCAGAAATAATCACTGTTTGCATTTGATATATTTCTTTCTATTCTCTTTTGCCTAAGGCTTTGTATATTTTGTCAGGGTTTAATCATATTTTACAAAATTCGAGTCCTACTACATACACAATTTTGTATTCTTTTATTCATTATGTTATTTATACTTTATATTTAATATAAGTATAAATTATATGTACATAACATTTTCTATTACTTCAAAAGTATAATATTTGAGGCTGCATGATATTCCATGTTATAGGTATACAATAACTAATTAAACTGTTTTCTACACTAGACAATATCATTTTTTTCAATTTTTCATATGTCACAAGCATTTTCAGAGTAATATTTTTATGTGTATTTCTGATAATTCCTTTAGGAAAAAATTCTGAGAAGTGTAATTGCTAAAATAAGGATAAAGATGTTCTTAAGGAATTTATGTTTGAGAACAAATTGTCCTTCAGAAAGTTTGTACTAATTTTTCATTTCTGCTGGTAATAAACAAAAGCTTTTATTTTAGTCACACCTGCCAATACTGGCCATTATAGTTTTTAATTCTCCCAGTTTGGTAGGTAAAAATAATCATACTTTTTTTAATCTTTAAGAAATAAAAAGTCCCATTTGATCACTTTATCTTTTTGTGCTTAAATATCTTAAATTATAGAAGTCCTAACATTCCCTCTGTAAACCCTTCATTCTGTATCTCCAGAAGATGTACATTTTCCTACATGGCCAAAGCATTTATCAAAAATGAACATTTATTATTTTTTAATAGAATCTAATGCTGGGTCCATCTTAAAATCCCTTCTCCCTCTTTTATTCAAGTAACTTCTTTACTGGGTCTGTCTAAACTGAGATTCAGAACGTGATTCATCTAAATGTTATGTTCTGGCTTGTTTAATATGCATTTTTTAAAATAATTTTTAAATTTCTTATAAACATATAATGTATTATTAGCCCCAAGGGTACAGGTCTGTGAATCGCCAGGTTTACACACTTCATAGCACTCACCATAGCACATACCCTCCCCAACGTCCGTAACCCCACCACCCTCTCTCCACTCCCTCCCTGCCCCCCATCCCTCAGTTTGTTTTGTGAGATTAAGAGTCTCTTATGGTTTCTCTAATATGCATTTTTTAAAAAATCAAGTATGGTGGACAGGCAAAGTTACATTAGTTTTAATACATTAGTATCAGTTTGCAACTTTGTGAATCAACAAGTTTAAATGTTATGCAATGCTCGTCACAAGTGTGGTTACCGTCTGTCACCATACGATGGTGACATACTATGACAGTGACATGGATTATATTCCCTACGATGTAGCTTTTATCACCTTGACATATTCATTCCGTAACTGGAGGCCCGTACCTCCAACTCCACTTCCCCCATTGTGCCCATTCTTCCCACCCCTCTTCCCTCTGGCAACCGCCTGTTTGTTCTCTGTTCTTATGGGTCTGTTTTCTACTTTTTGTTGTTTGTTTGTTTTGTCTTTTAGCTCCTACGTATAAGTGAGATCATGGTACTTGTCTTTCTCTCTCTGACTTCCTTCACTTAGCATTACAGGTCCCTCCACGTTATTGCAAATAACAAGTGTAATTATGTTGAGATGTATAAATACTGTATAAATATCTTCTTTATCCATTCATCTATGGATGGACACTTTAGCTGCGTCTATATCCTGGCTTTCGTAAATAATGCTGCAGTAAACATAGGGAGCGTTTTTATCTTTTGTGAGATTGGGTGTCATTCCTATTATTAACTATTGCTTTTTAATTCTTTGATATATTTTCTGAGCAAATAATGTGCTCTTCTTTTTTACATATTTTTAAATTTTAGATTTTAATTAATTAGTTATTTTTAATTAGTTAATTTTTAAGCTATTTTAAAAATTATTATAATTTTTAATTAGTTTTTTAATTAATTAATTTTTTTTTTGGAGAGAGAGTGAGTGCAAGCAGTGGGGAGGGGCAGAGGGAGAGAGAGTGAATCCTATGCAGGCTTCACACCCCGTGTAGAGCCTGATGGGAGGCTCGATCTCACGAGATCATGACTTGAGCTAAAACCAGGATTCAGACTCTTAACCAACTGAGCCATCCATGCACCCCAACAATGTGCTCTTCTTAATTTTGAATGTTGAAAATAAGCTAAGAGGAAAATAAAACTCCCTTACAATTCCACCATGTAGAGATCATTACTTAGTATCTTGATATGTATCTTAATTTACCCACATGTATCTGTACATACTTTTTGCTGTACATTTTAAAAATAAACTTTTGTCACTTACATATAGATGGTGTGCAATTTCTCATGAAATTAACTTTTCATCATTTTTAAAGGCCAATGGTAATATTTAATTATATAGAGATAACCATAATTTACTTGACAATGCACTATTTTTGGAAAATTACATTTCCTTTTCAAAAAATAATTTATTTTGTACTGGCCACTTTTTCATTCCCTTTTACTGGTTTTAACAGTTTTTCCATTACTTCTCTTGGATTTTCCATGCTAACATTCATATATCTGAAAATAGTGATCGATTTATTTTCTGTATTCTAATATTTCTGTCTCTCATTCCTTCTCTCTCCCCACCTTAATTATAATGGCTGGAACATCTAGACCACTGTTAAATAACAGTGAGCATTCTTGACTTTGAATTTGACAGAAATGCCTTGGGAGTGGGATGTTTAAGTTAGGTAATATATTTTTCATCAAATTTTCAAAGTATCTTTTCGATATCTACTTTAATTAAAGTTGTATTTTTAGGCAGAGATGAATGCTGAATTTAACGAGTGAATTTTTAACATCTGTGGAGATGCTCATCTCTTTTTCTCCTTTTATCTATTGATGTATTATTATCATAGATTTGCTAGTAATAATAAGTCATTCTTGTAGTATTAGAAATACCCTAATTAATCATTGCATATTATTCCTTCAGTAAGGAGCCAAATGGATTAGGATTTCTTCATTCTGAGCTTCTCCCCACCACCAAATGATTGGAATTTGTCCCTTTTATTTGTTTTTCTAGTAATTACTCCTAATTTATAATATACATACTTAGACTTGTATTTTTCTAGCAACATCTTGAATTTACTGGATCTATCTATAGATTCTCCTTAATCAGGCAAGGATCATAGCATGCTTTTAGTTCACTCTCTCCCTCTCCCCGACTGTCTACTAACTCCCTTGTAATTGTTGGCAATTTTAGTTCCACATTGTTATTAAAATTTTTATCATCAATACTAGTTGGAATTTAGCACTAAATTTTCCTACCTTCTTTGCAGAGTATTCCTTCCTGCATCCCCCTTATTGTCCTTTTTTTGTGGGGTGGGGGGACTCAGTTTATTTTTCAGAGATTAGTCTGTCCTCTGGTAATTCAGATGGTGGATCTGTCTTCCAAGTCTTTTAGTATTTCTTTTATATATCATCACTTTGGCCTCTTGTGCTGTGTTTTGGGAAAATTTCTCTTCCTGGTCTTCCATCTCACAAATCCTCTCACATCAGCATTGCCACTCTGTAATTCAACTCATACAGTGAGTTTTCCATTTCAATTTTTAAGTTTTTAATTTCCATGAAATTAAAACTCCATTCCTTTTAAGAATTCTTCTCTCTCACTGAGGATGTCTATCTATTATTAATGGCTATTCTGCTCTTTTATGTCTGTTTCTTTTCTTTTTCTTTTTTTTTGACAGACAGAGATCACAAGTAGGCAGAGAAGCAGGCAGAGAGAGAGGAGGAAGCAGGCTCCCTGCTGAGCAGAGAGCCCTATGTGGGGCTCAATCCCAGGACTCTGGGATCATGACCTGAGTCAAAGGCAGAGGCTTTAACCCACTGAGCCACCCAGGTGCCCCTGTCTGTTTCCATGGGTGTTAGCTTCTCTTATATCTTGCGTTTGGTTCCCTTTTTATCATGGTGTTTATTTTGTAAGTGTCATGCTTTTTGATTGTGCAACCCAAATTGTGGTTGACACTCCATGTCAAACTGCTTGTTGATCTGCTTTCATAGTCTGTTTGTCAGAAGGGTAGACCAAACTAGTGTGTATTAATTTCATATTGCTGTTGCAGCAAATTACCACAATTCAGTGGTTTCAAAAAAAAAAATCTACTATCTTATGTAAGTTAGTACTACAACATAGGTCTTGTTGGGCTTATATAAAGGTGTTGACAAGGCTGCATTCCTTCTGGAGGCTCTAGGGTAGAATCCATTTACTTGCCTTCTTGAGTTTCTGAATTCTACCTGCATTTCTTGGCTCATGGCCCCTTCCTCATGGCAACTCAAACCCTTCTTACATCACATCACTCTGACCTCTTCTGCCTCCTTCTTCTGTTTTTAAGGACCCTTGTAATTGCATTGATTCTACTTGAATAATCCAGGATAACCCTCTTATTTTAAGATTAGTGAATTAACAAGTTTAATTTCATCTTCAACTTGAATTCCCTTTTTCCATGTAATGGCATATTTACAAGTTCTGGGATTAGGAGATGGACATCTTTGAAAAGCTAGTGCCCTATCATAGTCCCATCTGCTTGTGATTTTCAGAGACTTCTCTTGCTTTCAGTTCCCTGAAACACTTCTCTTTCTGACTATGTGTGTGTGTGTGTGTGTGTGTGTATGTGTGCGCGTGCGCGCTCATGTGTGCGTTATTATTTCCTCCATCATTTAGGGGATTTAGAGCAAGAGGAGGAGGCTAGAATCTGTGCACACCACATTGTTGTTTCTCATAATTTTTATTTTATTTTTTTTATTGTGTTATGTTAATCACCATATAATACATCATTAGTATTTGATGTAGTGTTCTAAGATTCATTGTTTACATATAACACCGAGTGCTCCATGCAATATGTGCCCTCCTTAATACTCATCACCAGGCTTACACATCGCCCCAACCCTCTCCCCTCTAAAACCCTCAGTTTGTCTCTCAGGGTCCATAGTCTTTCATGGTTCATCTCCCACTCTGATTTTCCCCCCTTCACTTTTCCTTTCCTTCTCCTAATATACTCCTTGTTACTCCTTATGTTCCACAAGTAAGTGAAACCATATGATAATTGACTTTCTCTGCTTAACTTATTTCACCCAGCATAATCTCCACTTGTTGATGCAAACATTGGGTATTCATCCTTTCTGATGGCTGAGTAATATTCCATTGTATATATGGACCACATCTTCTTTATCCATTCGTCTGTTGAAGGGCATCTTGGCTCTTTCCATAGTTTGGCTGTTGTGAATGAATCACTTTGAAAAACAGTGTGGAGAGTCCTCAAAAAATTAAAAATAGAGCTACCCTATGACCTGGTAATTGGGATCTCATAATTTTTAAAGTTTGTAATTGAAAATGTGATTTTCTTGATCCGGAAAATGTTTAGAATGTTTAAAAAGATGGCTTAAAAAGTTTATTTTGTAGTCTGAAAAATGACTTTACAAATTTCTGCAAAAATTTATTTGACTTAAGAATCAATATTAGCAAATGCTCCATGAAACCTGGGGACTTAGTATTCTTTTTTCATGGGCTCAAAGACTCTGTTAAATCCTTTATTATTTATTTTATTCAAATCCCCATATGCTTACCTTATGTGCTTGATCTAATTGTGACCCAGAGAAATGCACTACACGTCTTCACTATCACTATCTCCTTGTGTTTTTAGCATTTCTGCTTTGTAGATTTTGATGCAGTTATTCATTGCGTGTCTTTATCTGTTGTATTTTCATTGTGACCTATTTGTTTTAACCAGTATGAAGTAGTAGACTCTCTTATCCTCATTGCCAATTCTCTGATCCTTTCACCTAATGGAGTATTACATACACAAACCTCAATTCCTGATGAATACAGCCCCCCAGTTCTCTTATCTTTGCCCTTTTACAAATATTGTTGTATGGCTTACACATCTCAGAATGTGATATGCACCCACCCTCAAGTGCCTTCCTACCTCTTATTCAGTTCTTTTTCTCCCCCCAGATTTATTGAGATATAATTGATTTGTATAAATTTAAGACCTGTGATATGATAATTGATACATATATATCTCTATATATCTATATTTATGTATACCTATTGCAATATATATATATATATATATATAAATATATATTTATTGCAAAATGGTTACCACAGTAAGGTTAATTAACACATCCATCACCTCACATAAGTACCTTTTATTTTCAGTTGTGAGAATCTGCTCTTTTAGCAACTCTCAAGTATATAAAACAGTACTGTTAACACACTGCACAGTAGATCCCCAGAACTCATTCATCTTATATTTGGAAGCTTGTACCCTTTGACCAACATCTCCTCACTTCCCCTGTCTCCAAGACCTTGACAACCCCCTTTCTACTCTCTGTTTCTATCAGTTTGGCTTTTTTAGATTCTCATATAAATGAGATCATACAGTATTTATTTTTTTCAGTCTGACTTTATTTCATTTAGCATAATGTCCTCAAGTTCTATCCATGTTGTCACAAAAGGCAGGCTTTCCTTCTTTTTATGGCTAAATAACATTCCATTTTATATGTACCTCACATTTTCTTTACCTATTCATCTGTCATTGGACACTTATGTTGTTTTCATGTCTTGGCTATTGTGAATAATGCTGCAATGAATATGGTGATCCATTATTTTTTGAGACAGTGATTTCATTGCCCTTGGATATATGTCCAGAGTGGGATTGCTGGATCATATGTTAATTCTCTTTTTAATTTTTTGAGGAAACTACTGTTAGCCACAATGGCTGCACCAGTTTACCTTCAGTGGTGTGCAAGGATTCCTTTTTCTCTACATTCTTGTCAACACAGGTTATTTTCTGGGTTTTTTTGATAACCATTCTAACGAGTGTGAGGTGATAGCTCTTTGTGGTTTTGATTTGCATTTCCCTGATGATCAGTGATCTTGAGCATCTTCTGATGTACTATAGGCTATCCGTATGTATTCTTTGGAAAAATGTCTATTCAGGGCTTCTGTCCATTTTTTAACCAAATTCTTTTTAAAAATTTATTAATATTAATATTAATTTTAATATTTCCTATTGGGTTGTCTTAGTTCCTCATATACTTTGGATATTAATCCCTTATCAGATAACATGATTTATAAATATTTTCTCCAATTTTATAGGTTGAATTTGCATTTTGCTGCTTGTTTTTTGTGTTGTACAGATTTTTTTAGTTTGATGTAGTTTCATTTGTTTATTTTTGGTTTTGTTGCCTATGTTTTTGGTGTCAGATCCAAAAAAATATTGCCAAGACCAATGTCAGGGAGTTTTCCCTTATATATTCTTCTAAGAACTTAATGATTTCAGGTCTTTTGGTTGAGTTTTTAATCCATTTGGAGTAAGCTTTTTTGAAAGTGGGGTAAGATAGGGATCCAGTTCTTTTACATGCACATATCCTGTTTTCCCAATTCTATTCACTGAAGAGACTACATTTTCCTTATCAAGTATTTTTTATTCCCTTGTCAAATATTAGTTGACTGTATATACATGGATTTACTTCTGGGCTCTCAATTCTGTTCCACTGGTCTACATGTCTGTTTTTAAGCCAACACATACTGTTTTGATTGCTACAGCTTTGTAGTATAGTTTGAAATCAGGAAGTGTGATGCCTCTAAGTTTGTTCTGCCTTAGGATTGATTTGCAAGTTAGAGTCTTTTGTAATTACATATGAATTTTAGAATTCTCTTTTCCACTTCTATGAAAAATGCCATTGGAATTTTAATAAAGATTGCACTGAATCTATAGATGGCTTTGGGTAGTGTGAACTTTTTAACAGTATAATTCTTCTGATCCATGAATACAGGATATCTTTCTATTTGTTTGTATCTTTTTCAGCTTCTTTCATCAATGTCTTCTAGTTTTCAGTATACAGGTCTTTCATTTCCTTGGTTAAAATTATTCCCAGATATTTTAGTCTTTTTGATGAATTTGTAAATGGGATATTTTTCATTTCTTTTTCAGATAGTTTGTTGTTAATACATAGATATGCAACATTTTGTATGTTGGTTTTGAATCAGCAACCTTAGCGAATTTAATAATTCTAACAGTTTTTTTTTCATGAAGTCATTCAGACTCTCCACATATAAGATCATACATCTGCAAACAGAGATATGCAAAGAGAGGGAGGGACAAAATTCCTTCCCATCATTTGTCAAGGAGTCTATTTTCCTGAGACAAAGCTTGAGTATGACAGGTTTTATAAGATCATACATCTGCAAACAGAGATAGGCAAACAGAGGGAGGGACAAAATTCCTTCCCATCATTTGTCAAGGAGTCTATTTTCATGAGACAAAGCTTGAGTATGACAGGTTTTTCCTAATAAGGCTCCTGATACCGTTTCATGGGTGTAGATGCTTTTGGATCCTACCATTAATTTTCTATCCTTCTTTGTTTTTGGTGGCAAAGTGGGTTTTTAAAAGTTTCTGTGTTTTATTAGGTGTTTTGGTGGCAACTGGGAGAGGCTCTAGAAGAGGAGCAGTGAGGGACTTTTAAAAATTGTATGTATGTATGTATGTATTTATTTTAGAGAGAGTGAGTGAGTGTGTGTGTGTGTGTGAGCAGTGGGGGGTGGGGGGAGGATCAGAGTGGGTAGGAGTAGGAGGGGGAAAGAATCTCAAGCAGACTCCATGCTGAGTGCAGAGCCGAGGCAGGGCTTGATCCCATGACCCTGAGATCATGACCTGAGTCTGAGTCGAAACCTAGAGTTGGATGCTCAACTGACTAAACCACTCGGGCGTCCCTAGGGACTTTTAACCAACCATATGCCATTTTGTAATGGCATATGCCAGCCCAGAAGAGTTTTTCTCTCCCAAAGAATGGTTAATGGAAACCCTACTTATCTCTTAACTGTTTTACTATTTCCAATATACCTTCAGGTGATGAACTGTGGATCCTTTTGTTAATAAAACTGAACAAGTAGTCAACATCTGCTTTCAATTGTTCCTGCTATGCAAGGAACAATATTAATATTAACAATATTAAGAAATGCTGTCTGCTCTTGTCTCCTGAGAGCTTCTAGATGTTTACCTGTGCAGATCAGCTCTTGAATAGGGTAGAGTGAAACTCACATCCAACCCTTTGTTCTAGTCTCAAGTATGGCATGTGTGGGTTCGTGTACCTGCCTCCACCCTTCAGATAGGTAATCTTTTCTCAATCACTTGGCAACAGTGTCATGAACATCAGTGCCTAGAATCTGTTGTAGTACAGTGAGACTTTCTGGGTTCTGGGGAAACTGTTATCCCATACATACAGCAGCTTTAGATTGACATGTACTTTTTAATATTTCACTCTCTTTTCCTGTTTTATCAGCATGTCAACTGTAGGGACTTGATGTTTTCAGATTATCAAATGCCAATTCCTGTCTCTCTCAATTTGTTGCTTTTGATCTAGTGTGAATTGAAAAACACATACCATTTTTATGGGAATTGTGTCAAATAATGAGATCCTGTGACTAAAGAAATTTCCTATGACCACAAAGGGTGGAGTATATGCATTATCTCATCTGCCTCTTCCTGATCTGTAAGAGTACCTCTAACGTCTACCTGTAGGTGGTTCCAGGCAGGTGTGATTGTGGGCACTCTGGTGCAGGATTCTGCCCTCTGGCCATCACAGCTGCAACTGCTGCTTTTAGGAGGGTACAGTGGGAATTAGGCAGCTGTGGAACCCTCCCTGTCCTGCTAGCTCTTGCTCCCTGCAGGGGCTCATAAATGCTTTTCCATGCAGATCAAAGCTGGAATGGTATAGACCCATGAGTTAGGGTTAGGTCTTTGGTCTCTGGGACTAGATTCTTGCTTGATCTTTTGCACAATTATAGTTCCGCAGCTTTGTCTCAGTCACAAACATGGTGTCCGTGGGCTGCTGTGCCTGCTTCTACCCCTCAGCCAGTCATAAATGTCCAGTTTGGTGTACCTTAATCGTATCTTCTCATATGGTTCCACGAACAGAGGTATCATCACTACAACTGGTTTTTCTGAGGTCCAGTTCATGGAGGGGGAGGAAAGAGGGGGTTCTTCCTTGTTTGTGCCCAAACTTGGCTTTATTCCAATTGCTACCCTCACAAAAGGATTTGTCCTTCATATACCACAGAGATTCAGACATCAAGCCACAGGTGGATGGACCTTCCAACCTGTCAGCCACCTTCCTCCCCATTCCTTTTTAAAAAAGACTTATTTGCTTTTATTTGAGCAAGAGAGCATGTGAGCATGAGCAGGAGAGGCAGAGGAAGAAGGAGAGAGAATCCTCAAGCAGACTCCCTGCTGAGCATGGAGCCCAATGTGGGCCTCAATCCCAGGATCCTGAGATCATGACCTGAGCCAAAATGAAGAGCTGGACGCTTAACCAACTGAGCCACCTAGGTGCCCCCCCCCATGAGATAAATGGTTATCTCATGTTGCCTTGGCCATGCCTTGGTTAAGGATCTGAAAATCTGACTAACTGCATGCATGGCTTCACAATGACCACCAGCAGCTTATCTCACACTCATCTAATCATTCAGAAGCCCTAATAAGTCACATTTGGTCCACTTTCTTAGAAAGATGTAGGAGAGGAAATACAGCACCATCTTCTTACTTTGTTTTATATAGTTCATACACAGTCCTTTTAACATGGATGCTATTTACCATTTATTTACCATTACCAAAAAGTAATGTTTTCTGATAACACAGGGGACATTCTACATGTGTCAGGTTTTCAGAAAAGAGCTAGAAAATTACTCATTGGTAAGATTAGTCACTGGAGAAAGAGTTAATTGGGTTGGTTAACCCTTTACGCATGAGAAGTCACTCATTGCAGCAGATGGCTGAGTTTAGTGCCAAACTGAACACTGGTGTCGATTCTTGAGAATGTCTTACAGTTTCTGGAAAGAGCTCCTCAGTTGCCCTTTTGTGCAATTTTAGATTATCAAACTAAGTGATACCACATTTTGGAGGGATAAAGGACTGCCTTTTTAAAGAGAGTGAAGTGGGTGTCTGGGTGTCTCAGTTGGTTAGGCAACTGCCTTTGGCTCAGGTCATGATCCCGGAGTCCTGGGATCAAGTCCCACATTGGGCTCCCAGCTCCATGGGGAGTCTGCTTCTCCCTCTTATATTTTCCCCTCTCATGCTCTCTCTCACTCTCTCAAATAAATAAATAAAATCTTTTAAAAAAATAAAAGAGAATAAAGTATCCTCTAAGCCAATGAAAAGAGACCATAGTCATGTTGCTAACTTTTAAGACAGTTGATTTAAAGCCTTTGTTTACTAAGTCAATGCCTGTGCTTCTTCAGAAACCATTTCTATTAATTTCTTTTTCTCCTTTTTTTTCTATTTTTTTAAAAAGATTTTATTAATTTATCTGACAGACAGAGATCACAAGCAGGCAGAAAGGCAGGCGGAGGGGGGGGTGGGGGCGGAGGGGAAACAGGTTCCCTGCTGAGCAGGAAGTCCGATGCGGGGCTCAATCCCAGGACCCTGAGATCATGACCTGAGCCGAAGGCAGAGGCTTTAACCCACTGAGCCACCCAGGTGCCCCTTTTTTTAAATTTTTTAAAATCCATTTTGATTTTATTTTTGTGTGTGGTATAAGAAGTAGCCCAGTTTTCCCAACACCATTTTTTGAAGAGTTTGTTTTTCCCCATTGTATAGTATTGACTCCTTTATTGTAGATGAATGGACCATATAAATGTGGGCTTAGCTCTGGGCTCTCTATTTTGTTCTATTCATCTATGTGTCTATTTTTGTGCAAGTACAGTTTTTTTTTTTACTATAGCTTTGTAATATATCTTGAAATCTGAGGCAGTGATACCTCTGCTTTGTTCTTTCTCAAGATTGCTTTGGCTATTCAGGGTCTTTTGTTGTTCCATTCACAAAATAAATCTCTTTTCATTATCAATTATATAATGTAAACCTACTTTGATTTGAGGGTTTTTGAGATTTTTGTCATGAACGGATGCTACACTTTCTCAAATGCTTTTTCTGCATTATTGAAATGATCATGCAATTTTATCCTTTCTCTTGATATGATATATCACATTAATTGCTTTGCAAATACTGAACCACACTTACATCCCTGGAATAAATCCCACTTGAGAGTGGTGATTTTTAAAAATCTATTATTAGATTCATTTTGCCTTTATTTTAATGAAGATTTTTGCATCTGTGTTCATCAGAGATACTGGCTTATAGTTTTTCTTCTTTTTTTTTTTTCTTTCTTCTTCTTCTTTTTTTTTTTTTGGTAGTGTGTTTATCTGGTTTTAGTTTCAGGGTAATGCTGGCCTCATAGAATGAATTTGGAAGCTTTTCTTCATCTTCTATTTTTTTGAATAGTTTGAGAAGACCAGATATTAATTCTTCTTTAAAGTTTGGTAGAATTTGTCTGTGAACCCATCTATTCCTGGACTTTTGCTTTCTGGGAGTTTTTTTTTAATATGGATCTAATTTTATTGCTAGTAATCAGTCTGTTCAAATTTTCAATTTCTCAGATTCAGTTTTGGAAGTTTACAAATGGATTTTATCCATTTTTTTCTGTTGTTCAGTTTGAAATTAAGAGAAAAAAATCCCATTTATGATTGTACCAAAAATAATAAAATACCAGGAAAAAACTTAACCGAGGAAGTGGAAGATCTGTACAGACTGATTACCAGCAATGAAACAGAATCAGTAACTTGCAAATGAAAGTCCAGGACCAGAAAGCTTCACAGGTGGAACCTATCAAACATTTAAAGATGATTTAACACTTATTCTTCTCAAACTATTCCAAAAATAGAAGAGGAAGGAAAGCTCAAAAATTCATTCTATGAGGCCAGAATTACCCTGCTACCAAAACCAGATAAAGGCACAACAGAAAAAGAGAACTCTAGCCAGTATCAAAGAAAAATAGATACAAAAATTCTCAACAAAATATTAGCAAACTAAATTATTACAAAAATGATTCAACACAATCTCGTGGGATTTATTTCTGGGATTCAAGTGTGGTTCAACATTTGCAAATCAATCAACATGATACATCACACTAAAAGAAAGGATAAAAACCATACGATCAACCCAAATGATGCAGAAAAAACATCTGAAAAAGTACAACATTCATTTATTAAAGAAAACCCTCAATAAAATAGGTTTAGAGATAACATACCACAACATCATAAAGGCCTTATTTGAAAAAATCACAGCTAACATCATACTCAACAGTGAAAAACTGAGAGCTTTGCCTCCAAGATCAAGAACAAGACAAGGATGTCCATTCTCACCACTCTTATTCAACATGGTACCAGAAGTCCTAGCCGCCGCAATCAGACAAGAAAAAGAAATAAAAGACATCCAAATTGGTAAGGAAGAAGTACAATTATCACTATTTGCAGATGACTTGATACTATATGGAGAAAATCCTAAAGAGTCCACCGAAAAGCTAATAGAATTGTTAAACGAATTCAATAAAATTGCAGGATATAAAATTAAAATGCAGGAATTTGTTACATTTCTGTATACTTCTCCTCTTTTAAAATTAATGGACTCTATTTTTTTTTTTTAGAGAAGTTTTAGTTTTACAGAAAAGTTGAGCAAATAGTCCAGGAGTTTCCATATACCACTTCTCCACTGTGTATAGTTTTTCCTATTACATTTTGCATTAGTGTGGTACATTATATAATTGATATACTATTGCTAACTAAGGTCCATAATTTACATTTGGATTCAGTCTTTGTGTTGAATAGTTCTGTGGACTTTGACAAATGCAGAAGGTCCTGTATCCACTATTACATCATATGGAACAGATTCACCATCCTAAAAATCCTCTATGCTCTGGTTATTCATCCCTCTCTTCTCCAAACACTAGCAACCATTGATCTTTTTATTTTCTCTTTAGTTCTGCCTTTTTATGAATACAACAGAGTTGGAATTATACAGCATGTAGCCATTTCAGATTTGTTTCTTTTACTTAGAAATATACATTTGGTTCCTCCGTGACTTTTTGTGGCTTGACCACTCATTTCTTTTCAGCACTGAATAATATTCCATTGTATGGATGTACCACAGTTTACCCTTCTACCAACTGAAGGACATACTGTTGCTTCTAGTTTTTGGTAGTTGTGAATAAAGCTGCTATAAACATCTACATGCACACTTTTCTGTGGACTAGATTTTCAATTAATTTGGGTACATACCTAGGAGTGTGATTGATGGATCATATGGTCAGAGTATATTTATCTTTGTAAGAAGCTGGCAGACTGTCTTCCAAAGTGTCTATACCATTTTGAAGTCCCACCAACAATGAATGAAAGTCCCTGTTGCTCCAGAGCCTCACTAATATTTGGTGTTTCAGGATTTTGGCCACTCTCATGAGTATGTAATGATATCTCAGTATTTTAGTTTGCATTTCTCCAATGACATATGATATTGAGTATCATATCTTATTCTAATTTGCTATTTGGTGAGGTCACTGTTCAGAACTTTTGTCCATTTTTAAATTGTTATTTTCTTATTGCTGAATTTAAGAGTTCGTTATATATTTTGAACACAAGTCCTTCATCAGATATGTGTTGTGTAAATATTTTCTCCCCACCAGGGGCCTGTCTTTTCATTGTCTTAATGGTGTCTTTTGCAAAGTAGAAAATTTTAATTTTAGTGAAGTCCAACTTTAACAATGTTTTCTTTCATGGATTTTGCTTTTGATGTTGTATCTAAAAAGTAATCTCCAAACCCAAAGTCAGCTAGATTTTTTCTTATATTATCCCCTAGAAGCTTTCTAGTTTTATAGTTTATATTTAGGTTTATGATACATTTGGGGTTAATTTTTGTGAAAAGGGTAAGTTCTGTGTTAGAGCTTCCCCCCACCTTTTTTTTGTTGCATGTGGATGTCTTATATATAGTTCAGTACCATTTGTTGGAAAGACTGTCTTTTCTTTATGGAATTGCCTGGGCTTCTTTGTCAAAGACCAGATGGCTATATTTGTGTGGGCCTATTTCTGACTTCTTTATTCTGGTCCATTGATCTCTCTGTCCATTCTTTCACTGATACCATACTGTCTTGTTTACTGTAGGTTTATAAGAAGTCTTGAAGTTGGGTAGTGTCACTTCTCTAATTTTGTTCTTTTTTTCTCCTGTAAATGGATAATACTTTCTAATTTATTTGCATGCCTTCTATTGTTTAAAGTAGGCATTTTAAATATTATAATGTGGTAACTCTGGAAATATAACAAGGTGGTAACTCAGATTCTCTCTCCCATAGTTTATTGTTGCTACGTGTTACAGGGTGTTGTTGGTTGTTTGCTTAGTGACTGCTCTAAACTATTGTGTAAGGACTGTATTCTTTGTTATGTGTGGCCATTGACTTCTCTGCTCCATTAGCTTACGGCTAGTTAGTGCTTTGATGGAGATTTTCTTAAACACCTAGGGAAAAAATAAAAGAAAACTTCTGATCTTTGTAGATTGGCTCTGTGTTGATGCATTTCCTCAATGCTTATCTTGGCTATTTACAACTCTGCCTTAGCCTTTCCCTTCTGTCTTCATAGAATCAAAGGTCAGTCAGAGATGAAAGTTGAGGATTTTCTTATCTCTTTTGAGCTTCCACACAGCCCTGGATATATGTGTATCTCTCTACATTTTGTGGTAAACATGGGGTGTTACAAAGACTTTTCCCCCCTGTATCTCTCTTCCTTCCCTGGCTTTTTGGTGTGTGTGCTATTTGTCACATTTGTTATTCCTTGTTCTAGGTACCTATGGCTAGTATGTTTACCTTTAAAGATTTTCAATAAACATTACCAAGCAGCCTGCTCCAGCCCTGAGAAAGTTCTGAAGAGGGTGAAAGAAAGCCAAGCCCCTGAGTGGACCCCTAAGAGAGTGCCCAGACAGGATAAAACACAGAACCATATTTCTTGGGTAATAAGGTCTGTATTGCCTCCCCTGGTACCAACAAGATACGTAACTGGGAAAATATCACACTTAACTATGTGGACAGAAATGACTCTTACAGTGAATGAAAAGATCATTGAGATTTTTTGCAAGTGGAGGTTGGCGAGCAATCATCAATATTTATACATCTTCATGTATATTATATTTCTAGAATTTGGACACATATCAAGATGCTCTGAAGAACAGCAACAACTCTTTGGGGAATAGCCATCTCAACATCATGACCAAAGACAAAGATTCAATCACAGGAAGCTTTCACTTTGTATGCCTTGTGACCTTAATAGTCGGAAACATAATCCAGTTTTCTGAAGAGAGTGAATTTGCCGTGGACATGTCAAATATGAAACTTACTCATGTCCCAAAAAACCTGCCACCAAAAACGAAAATCTTAGATATGTCTCAGAACCACATATCTGAGCTTCATGTCTCTGACATGAGCTATCTCTCAGGGCTTGAAGTTTTGAGACTTTCTCATAATAGAATCTGGTGCCTTGATTTTAGAATTTTCAAGTTCAACCAGGATTTGGAATATTTGGATTTATCTCACAATCAGTTACAGAATATATCCTGCCATCTTGTCACAAGTCTCAAGCATTTAGACCTCTCATTCAATGACTTTGATGTCCTGCCCATCTGTAAGGAATTTGGCAACCTGACACAGCTACATTTCTTAGGATTAAGTGCTACAAAGTTACGACAATTAGATCTGCTACCAATTGCTCATCTGCATCTAAATTATATCCTTCTGGATTTAGAAAGATATTATGCAAATGAAACAGAAAGTCTTCCAATTTTGAATACAAAAACACTTGACCTTGTTCTTCATCCAAATCAGCTCTTCTCTGTCCAAGTGAACATATTAGTTAATAGTTTAGTATGCTTACAACTGACTAATATTGAATTGAATGATGATAATTGTGAACTATTCACTAAGTTTTCATCGGGACTCACTAGAGGTCCAACGTTACTGAATATTACTCTAAGACATATGAAAACAACTTGGAAATGTCTAGTTGAAATTTTTCGATCTCTTTGGCCCAAACCTGTAGAATATCTCAATATTTATAACTTAACACTATTTGACAAAATTCAAAAAGAAGATATTCATTATTCTAAAACAACACTGAAGGCATTGAAAATAGAGCATGTTAAAAATGAGGTTTTCCTTTATTCACAGACTGTGTTATATACAATTTTTTCTGAGATGAATATTATGATGTTAACCATATCAGATACACATTTTATACACATGCTTTGTCCTCCGCCATCAAACACATTTAAGTTTTTGAACTTTACCCAGAATCTTTTCACAGATAGTGTTTTTCAAAATTGTTCCCAACTTGTTAGATTGGAAACACTTATCTTACGAAAGAATAAATTAGAAGACCTTTACAAAGTAAGTCTCATGACTAAGCATATGACATCTTTGGAAATATTGGATGTTAGTGGGAATTCTTTGGAATATGATAGACATGATGGAGACTGCACTTGGGTTGGGAGTATAGTCGTGTTAAATTTGTCTTCAAATATACTTACTGACTCTGTTTTCAGATGTTTACCTCCCAAGGTCAAGGTAGTTGATCTTCACGATAACAGAATAAGGAGCATTCCTAAACCAATCATGAAACTAGAAGCTTTGCAAGAACTCAATGTTGCTTCCAATTCTTTAGCCCACCTTCCAGACTGTGGTACTTTTAGCAGCCTTTCTGTACTGACCATTCACTCTAATTCAATTTCCAACCCATCAGCTGATTTCTTCCAGAGCTGCCAGAAGATTAGGTCCATAAGAGCAGGGAACAATCCATTCCAATGCACATGTGAACTAAGAGAATTTGTCCAAAATCTAGGCCAAGTATCCCGTGAAGTAGTAGAAGGTTGGCCTGATTCTTACAAGTGTGACTATCCAGAAAACTACAAGGGAACCCTGCTGAAGGACTTTCACATGTCTCAGTTATCCTGCAACACAACTCTGCTGCTTGTTACCATTGGGGTCACTATGCTGGTGTTGACTGCTACTGTGACCGCCCTCTGTATCTACCTTGATCTGCCCTGGTATCTCAGGATGGTGTGTCAGTGGACCCAGACCCGGCACAGGGCAAGGAACATACCTTTAGAAGAACTCCAAAGAACCCTCCAGTTCCATGCTTTTATTTCATATAGTGGGCATGATTCGGCCTGGGTGAAGAGTGAATTACTACCAAACCTAGAAAAAGAAGATATAAGGATTTGTCTCCATGAGAGAAGCTTTGTTCCTGGGAAGAGCATCGTGGAAAATATCATAAACTGCATTGAGAAAAGTTACAAGTCCATCTTTGTTTTGTCACCTAACTTTGTCCAGAGTGAGTGGTGCCATTATGAACTCTACTTTGCCCACCATAATCTCTTTCATGAAGGATCTAATAACTTAATCCTGATCTTGTTGGAACCCATTCCACATAACTGCATTCCCAGCAAGTATCACAAGCTGAGGGCTCTCATGACACAGAGGACTTACTTGGAATGGCCCAAGGAGAAGAGCAAACATGGTCTTTTCTGGGCTAATATTAGAGCTGCTTTTAATATGAAGTTAACACTAATTGCTGAAAATGATGCAGAAACTTGAAAAAGTCAGGGACTTTTATTTAAAAAAACCATCATTAACTTGGATTCTGATGAACATGATGGTTTTGGGTTGCTGTATAGGTGGTGCCTTTATTAGCTCTACATATTTGGGGAAGACTTAATGAAAACTGTTTGAACTAAGCTAGGGAGCAAGGCTGGAGGCCGAGGTGTTGCTCAAACTTGCCTATTATAGGTACCTCAGTCCTCTGGTTCAACCATTCTGTTTCAAATGGAAATACTCTTGAGTAAATGCTCATTGAAGGACGCTTGCTCTCCCTTCTCCTTTCAGCCACAAATGGATTCTGTGTGAACAGGAATTTATGGGATTTCATGGCAGCAAGGAAAGGGTCAACCTCAGAAGTGTACACAGTGGCCCTTGGAGTATCTTTTTTTCTTTATTTTCTTCATTTATTTCTAGAGAGAGAGAGTGCATAAGCAGAGTGGGGGCAGAAGGAGAGGGATATAAAGAAAACCAAGCAGGGTCCACACCCAGCACAGACCGCAATGTGGTGTCTGATCCCACAACTCTGAGACCATGACCCAAGCCAACATCAAGAGTCAGACACTTTACCAACTGAGCCACCCAGGCACCCTGGTCCTTGGAGTATCTTCTGGAGCTTCACTGTCCTCTGAGTGAACTTTGTCATCCTGTTCAACTTTGGAGCTTGGGAAAAAATTAGACCAGTTATGGAAAATAAAGTTTTTTTTGTTCACATCTGAGTATATTATTAAATTTTTGACCCTGTCATACAAATATGTAGTTAACCAGTTAACTCATGACTTAATAATTTATGTATATAAAGGGCAATACAGTTGACCCCTAAACAACATGGGTTTGAACTGCATGGATCCACTCGTACATGGACTTTTTACAGTGTGGTACTATAAATATATTTTCTCTTCCTTGTGATTTCCTTAATGTTTTCCTTTTTTATCCAGTTTATTTTGTTGTGACAATACAATATATGATACATATAACATATAAAATATGTGTTGACTGATGTTATTGGTAAGGCTTCTGGTCGACAGGAGGCCATTAATAATTACGTTTTAAGAGTGTTAAAAGTTATACACAGATTTTTTACTAATTAAGTTTTGGGGGTGTTAAATGTTATACACAGAATTTTGACTACACAGGGGGTCAGCACTCCTAACCCCCACATTGTTCAAGGGTCAACTGTATAGCCTTCAGTCCCAGGCTGTTGAGGGCAAAGCCATGGATTTATTTGTTTACAAAGGAAACTCAGAGCCACATTTATTTATAACTGGTTATCAAATAGGATATTTCTGGTTGTCTTAGAGTTTTAGCAAATGGCTACCTTCTTGCTGTGTCCTCAGATGGCCTTTCCTCTGTGTGTACACATCCCCGGTGTCTCTTCCTCTTCTAATAAGGACACCAGTCATATGGGATTGGGGTCTCACCCTTATGACCTCATGTAACCTTAATTACCTCTGCAAAATCCCTGTCTCCAAACAGAGTTGCATTCTAAGGTACTGGGGCGTGAGGGCTTCAACATGTCAGTCTTGGAGGGGACACAATTTGGTCTGTAACAGATGACTACGCCAATAAATTAAAAAATCTTGTGAGGGAGACTTAGTCGTCACCAACATCCCTTCACCCATTATTTAATTAATGTGTGAGTTTTTTGGAGCACCTGACAACCCAGCTAGAGAGTACATTTCCCAGCCTCCCTTGCAGCTTGATGTGGACATGTGACTGAATTCTGGTTGTGGGATATAGCTGGAAACTGCCACTCTGGGTCAGATCTCTAAGAAAAATGAGTCTGGATTCCTTTGTCCCTTCTACTTTTGTATTGGGGAGAAGATATGATCTGGAGGATCCATCTAGAACCTCTGGCCTCCTAACGGGCCTCTTTGTTTTTCTTCTTTCCTCACATATTCTCCAAACAGCAATCAGAGGGATTGTTTTTAAAGTGTAAGTTGTATCAAGCTACTCCCCTGCTTAAAACCTTCTAATGACCTCCCCTTATGGTTAAAACAAAAGCCAAGCCCCTCAGGACCTGTCATCATGGTCTGCCTTCCACTCTGAACCACCTGTGCATCTCTTTCCTCTCTCCCCTTGCTTACCACCCTCCAGCTACAGCTGCCTCTGGCTCTTCCCCAATGCGCCACATTGAGTCCCACTTCTGTCCCCTCTGTCCCCTGGCACTTGTTACTCTCTTGGTTGAGATTATTCTTACTTCAGAACATGGCTAGCTTGTTCTTGCCATTCGTGTTTCAGCTTAAATGTCATCTCTCAGAGAGACCTTCTGGAATTCCCAACCTAAGGAAGCATTCCTCCCAGTCACTCTGGCACATTGCTTCCCTTTGGTTTCCTTTACAGCACACATAACCCTCTAAGTTATCCTGTTTACTTGTTTTCTGTTTCTGTCTACTAAAATATAAGCTCCAGAAGAAAAAGAACCATCTGCCCCTTCTTTTCTGCTCATCCCTGGTGTTAAGAACAGTGTGGTTCATTGAAGACCTTTAGTAGAACTTAACTGGGTGAATGAATAGCTCTGAATGGCCATAAGCATAAAATGGCTTTGAAATCCTCATTTTTATCTTAAAACCCCATGCAAACAGAATGTCCCCTTCCTTCATATTTGTTCAGTGCATTTACCTGCTCCAAATCCACTGCTGCAATTTGATAAGTTTATCTTAATATGCTCTTTGTTGTTAGCACCATGATGAGAATAAAAATTAAGTACTTCAGTAAGGTGACAGGTTAGGAGGAATGGGAAATGCTAAAGATGATTAGGGAGTGCTGCTGGCTTGAAAGGTTTTGGGCCAGGCTGGGGCAGCAAAAAGGCCCTGAGCCTTTGTCTGGGGTGGCCCTTCAAGAGGAGGGCACAGTGGACACAAAGTTGGAATTGAAAGGGAGCTGTGAGCAAAGAAAACATCCACCTGGCAGCCTTCCTGGATGTGTTTGTCTCCTAGGACTGCCATAACCAAATAGTGCAGACTGGGTAGCTCAAAACACCAGAAATTGATTCTGTCACAGTTTCAGAGGCCAGAAGTCCAAAATCACAGGAACTTTTTTTTTTTTAGACGTATTTATTTATTTTGAGAGAGAGAGAGAGAACAGAGGGAGAGGCTGAGACAGAGGAAAAGAGGGAATCCCAAGCAGACTCCATGCTGAGTGCAGAGCCCCATGTGGGGTTCAATCCTACCACCCCGAGATCATGACCTGAGCCAAAACCAAGAGCCAGATGCTTAATTGACTGAGCCACCCAGGCACCCCAGCCATAGGGACTTAGAAGTTTTTACTTAACGTTGGTTTATGAGAAGTCTCAAGAGAGTCACGTGTAAATATGTAGTTTTTACTTTTCCCCATTCAGCCAACTGGATTCTGAAATTCTTCCCTTCTAACCTCCCAGTGATGAGCAGATTTCAAAGCTCTCTAGTCCTTTTGAGGTATTAATATTGCAATCTAGTTTTAAAATTTTAATCTTCATCCCCATCTAAAGCTCATCTCCTTTCTCCATATCATGGGCAGGGCTTGTAGCTCAATCTTGGCGCATGTACAGGAGGTGTACACGGTCTGAGGTACGTACTTCCTGCTGCTCCCTCTTCCAGACCTGATGTAGGGACCAGGGGTGAGAGGTAGAAAGGCAGATGTCCTTTTCTATAATTGTGTTGGCTAAGGTACAGAATGAGGAGACCTCAAACACAGGGGCTTAAATAAGATACAAGTTTCTTTCTTTCTTAAATGTAAGTCAAACATAATCTGGAGGTCTAGTATAGGTAGTAGTATCTACTCCACAAAGTCATTCAAGAGCTCAGACTGGCCAGTTGGCTCTGTTTCCTGTGAGGGTGAGGTAATGGCAGGATGGCTAGGACTACTTCAACTGCTTTTGAGAATATTAAAGGTTTTTTAAGGACATGTGGATCCATGCACGATTCCAAGTAGACACGATTACAAGTGTGTTCATCCTATGACAACATGGAGGAAAGAAAGAAGCAGGTGGGCACATGAGAATGGTGGGGAGGAGTTACAGGACTCTAGAATGCTCAAGTGCCCCGTCTCTAGACCCGGTTCACAAAATCAAATATCTTTGGGAGCCAGAAGCTGAATTCTTAGTCAAAGAGGACTCTCATCTCCTGTTAGGGGTCTGAGAGAAGAAACGGTTGACATGGAGGAGAAGGAGTTTCATTCTTTCAGTTTCAGAAATATATTTATAGACACATTTCCCCTATTAAGTTGTGGAGGGGGGGTAGAGAGAAACACAGAGAGAGTGACAGAGAGGGAAGTTGGCCTTGCTCACTGTGGAAGAAAAAACTGATTATAGCAAGAAGTTGTATCCAGTCTACGATGGCACATCATGGAGTCCTCGGCTGGGGACAAGTTCTGGGGCAGACAGTGGGCATTTTTGGGCTTTGTTGGCCCGTCTGTTGTTATTGTTGCTATTTTAAAAGAGTGGAGCTGTCAGAATGGTTTCCTCAGCGTGCAGGTAAATAACCCAAAGGAGGTGTCTTAGACCTTCCCGGACAAAAAAGACTGATAGATAGCACAGTTTTTCATAATGGAGGGTTTAAAAAAAATTTTTTTTAATTTATTTCACATACAGAGATAGGCAGAACAAGAGGGAAGCAGGCTCCCTGCTGAGCAGAGAGCCCGATGTGGGGCTTGATCCCAGGACCCTGGGATCATGACCTGAGCCGAAGGCAGAGGCTTTAACCCACTGAGCCACCCAGGCACCCCTTCATAATGGAGTTTTGAAAAATCACTTTCTGAAGAAAGTTTGAAAATATCAATGGCAAAAAACTGGAGCAAACAGATTTTCTCTGAAAACCAATTTCTCAAAGAAAAAGACATGATTGGCATCCATTCTGTGTCAGCACATGATCTTCCCTCTCCACGAGTCTGAGCGGAACTTTGATCTTGAACCCTTCCTCTTTCCTCTCTCAGTCACTTTTAATAGTGGACTGATCGGGAGGCAAGACCGGACTGAGCTGACTAGGGTGAAACAGAGAGCCACAAAAATTCGATTTAAATACAGGTCTATCAGTCAACTCACCAGACCCTATGCTACATGTGAGTAGAAGACAATGAGTTTATACTTACTATGTAACTTCAGTGGGATTCAGTAGATGGCATAAAAGAGCTTTTCTCTCCGCCCCCCAGCATTCAAATGTAGTTCCTAGTGAAATGAATGTTTGAGGAAGTACTTAAATTTCTTACTGACTGCCAATGCGACAGACGGGCAGGTTGTGTTGGTAAGTGACCTTTTTTTTTTAATTCTATAAAAGAAAATAATGGCTTAACTAGTTATTGGACACAAGAATGTCAAAAGTCTCTACAAGTAGGAGATCATGTGGGCTTGGGGTGTTTTTCTAAATATATTATTTCTGAGGCGTGCTTACTGTGTTTTGAATTAGCATTTATCAGTTTCTCATCCGAACTCAGAGAAAGGGTTTGTGTGTGTGTGTATGTGTTTGGTGTGTATTTGTTTTTCTTTGTGTGTATTTGTTTTTCTTTGGATGACACCTCTTCTCATGCATGGCTTGCGCTCAGGAACTGTATTTGAACTGGGAGATGGAAATTTGGATCTCAAACATCTCATGGTTTTCTTACAGAGCAGCTAGTCGTTGGTCGCAGGTGGTACTGGTCCCATTCCTCTCTTTACAGTGAGACCAATGAGGAAGATGGAGGGTATAGATAAATTACTCCTGGAGACAGTGATACTAAACAACCCTTTTTGTTTTTACGGGTAGGCTGATTTTAATCTTTCTCTCTGGGCTGTTCCCACTAGACACTCTTCTGTTTTCTCAAGCCACTGAAACTCTTCGGGGCACTACTAGTCAGGTGCGACTGTAGATTTAGAAAATGTTTCCCAGGCTACACCCCATTTGATCAAAAGAATTGAAAGTAAGTACATCTTCACAATACAAAGCAAAAGTTTTCAAAACCACATAGGAAATAAAGCCAAAACGCTCTTGAACTGGTTCTAATCCTTTCGACCTCAGAGCTCGTTGGCCTTGTGTGGTGCAGACTCGCAGTCACTATTTGTGGTACTGAACTGCATAGGCCGGGTTGATTGTATGGATTTTATCCAGAAGTCAAGTCAAAGTCCCGATTTGATTATGCCAAAGTCACTAAAGATAACTCAAATGTATTGATGTATTGTATCGTAGACAGTGACGCCAAATCTATCTTAATCATTAAAATTGACATAAACACACCTAGAGATACTTTTATACTTTTGAAGTAAAACTTTCTTTTACGAATCAAGTTGGCAAATAATCATTTTAGTTGGCAGTAAAATAGTTTGGAGATTCAGGGCTGGCCATCAGGACTTTGATTAAAAAAAAAAATTGATCTTTGCTGATTTAGCAAGTTTGGTATATGAAATTTAAAGTACCCAAAAGTCAGTTCCTCAAGTGTACAATACTTTGACTTCTTAATCACAGAAATAAAAGTGGTTTCATAAACTGAGTACTTTAAATTGATGATTACTTATTTGACACAGAGAGAGGGCACAGAGGGAGAGGGAGACTAGCTGACTGGTTAAAAAGCTGTTATACGAACCCAAGCAAATTGTAGTTTTTCATTTTCTATGTTATGAAAAATTTCAAAACTTTATATAAGTAGGCACTATGAATACCTGTTGTTTAGTTTCAACAAGTATCAATTTATAGGTAATTTGTTTCGCTTAGAACCCCATCCAAAGCCCTCTCCAACCCCATTTCAAATATTTCAAAGCAAACTATAGTTGCTCATTGCACTTATATTCCTTAAAAACTTAACAGAGATTAACTCCTTAAAATATCTAGTTGGTTTATTTAAGATCAAGATCTCAGTAAGAGCCATATGTCCCAAATTGTTGCTCATTTTCTTTTTCAAGATTTAAACAGTGAAAGAGCACGAGCAGGGGGCGGGCAGAGGGAGAAGCAGGCTCCCCGCTGAGCAGGCAGTCCAATGTGGGGCTCCATCCCCTGACCCTGAGATTATGACTTGAGCCGAAAGTAGACACTTGACGGACTGAGCCACCCAGGCTCCCCTGAAGCCATGCTTTCTTTAAATGCTCAAGATAGACGATAAATTTAAATCCCTTGTGGAAGTTGCTGTTTTTAATTAGACAAGGACAACTTTTTCATCTTGTTTCTGGTGGGTTCGCTGTGTGCTAAGTACTCGCGTCTGTGCATGGGGCCCTGTCTGTGCTCCTTGTCTCTTTTGTCATCTCCTGAACCATGCCTGATTATCCTGACCACAGCTTACTTTCAATCCTGGAGTTGGCCAGAAGTTAGAAAGATCCCCAGATTTGGATTCAAGCTAAGGCATAAGTCAAGAAATCCCACTGAAACCTTAAACCCAAGCCACTTTTACTTCAACTTAGCTTTTACTAGCTGGTTCTGTTTTGAGAGATTAGACACTGGCCCAGACAGTAATTGGGTATTATTCTGATTCTCACATAACTATTTTCACTTGTATGAGTAGCTCTTTCAGGAAGATGGAGAGAATAAATTGGGAAATTTCTGGATCTTTCAGCCAAATATAATCAATGCCATAAAAATGCCACCTTTACTTTTTTTTTTAAATGTAGACATTCTTTTTTTATACTTGACATACAATGTTATATTAATTTCAGGTATACAACTTAGTGATTCAGCAATTCTATACAATAAGCTGTGCCCACCATAAGCACAATTTCCATCTGTCACCATAAAATGTTATTAAAACATTATTGGCTATAGTTCTAATACTGTACGTTTCATCCCAGTGACTTATTTATTTTATAACTGGAAGTTGGTGTCTCTTATTCCTCTTCAGCTGTTTTGCCCATCCTCCAACCCCGTTCCCTTTGGCAACCACCAGTTTGTTCTCTGTGTTTATGATTCTCTTTCTGTTTTCTTTTCTTTGTATTGTTTTTTAGATTCCCATATAAGTGAAATCATATGGTATCTGTTTGACTTATTTTACTTAGCATAATATCCTTTCGGTCCATCCATGTTGTTGTAAATGGCAAGATCTCATTCTTTTTAATGGCCAAGTAATATTCTGTGTGTGTGTGTGTGTGTGTGTGTGTGTGTGTGTGTATTATTGTGTGTGTGTGTGTGTGCTTTTGTGTGTGTGTGTGTGTGTGTGTGTGTGTGTGTGTGTGTCTTTATCCATTCATCTATCAATGGACACTTGGGTTGCCTCCATATCTTGGCTATTGTAAATAATGCTGCAATTAAAAAAGGGCTGTATTTCTTTTCAGAATAGCGTTTTCATTTTCTTTGGGCAAATACCCAATAGTGGATTACTGCATCATATGGTATTTCTTTTTATTTTTTTAAAGATTTTATTTATTTATTTGAGAAAGGAAGAAGAAAAGAAAGAGAGACAGAGTGAGCAGGGAAAGGGGCAGAGGGACAAGCAGACTCCCTGCTGAGCATGGAGCCCATTGTGGGGACTCGATCCCAGGACCCTGAGACTGTGACCTGAGCCAAAGGCAGACACTTAACCAACTAGCCACCCAGGTGCCCTTGGATCATGTGGTATTTCTATCTTTTGGGGAAACTCCGTACTATTTTCCGCAGTAGCTGCACAATGTACATTCCCACCGACAGCGCACAAAGATTCTCTTTTCTCCACATCTTCGCCAACACTTTTTATTTCTTATCTTTTTGCTATTAGCCATTCTGACATGTGCAAAGTGATATTTCATTGTGGTTTTGATTTGCATTTCATTGATGATTAGTGATGTCAAGAATCTTTTCAAGTGTCTTTTGGATACCACCTTTCTTTAACATGCATTTTAATGGCTGGGTTCCTTTCCTTGCACAGAGTTTACATGAATGGTGATGAAAGGGGTCTACTGGGCCCCCTCGTATATTCAAAGAAATCAAGATAACCAAGGCATCATTGGATACCTCTGTAAAAGTGTAAGTCCAAACAGTGCTCCAAATACTAGATAAGTTTGCATGTGTACCTTGGAGGAATTTTTACAACTTAGGGCTGTTTCTGGGACTTTAATTATTTAGGTCCTTTTGTGCCCATGGAGAGATGTGAGGGGATATGTGAAGAGGAATTTGACTCTTTGCCAATATTGATGGCTTGCCTGTCTAATGCAGCTCCAAGAGATTGAGTAAGTTCCCTGAAAGACCCATGTAGCTATGTAGCCCCGGCTGAAAGGGGAGGGTGGAATAGGGGGTGGGATAGGGGGATGTGGATCATACTCTAGGGTTCATCCCAACACAACTCCCCCTGGTCTCCCATGTCATTAGAATCTTGATAACAAAATAGTGTCTGGGCTATAGTGGGTTGATAACTAGTGCAATAAGCATAACCTAGAATGATGTCTAGCACTTCATAGAGAATAGATACCTATTTGATGAATGGATGAACAAAATTTTTCTGAAGAGGAGGAAACTACTCCTATCTTTGAAATGTTTAAGTGTTCCCCATTCCCTCCTGACTCTCAGACAAGAATCCCAACTCCTTGCAATGATCTGCACCTTGAACAATCTTGCCTCGACTTCCTCTCATCTTCACTCACTCCATACTAACATTGATCACCTTACTGTGCCTCAGATAAGCCAGCCTCAGCTGCGCCTCAGGACATTTGCACTGGCCTTTCTCTCTGTCAGAAATGCTTTCCCCAAAGATCTTCTCATAGATGACTCATTCACTCCATACTGGTTTACACCACAATGGCATTTTCTCAGAAAGTCCTAGAACTCTGACCGATCAGTCTAAAAAATCCACCAACCACTGTTACATGCCGGCCATTATTCTTGATTCATTTACTCTGTTTAGTTTTTCTTCTTCTTCTTCTTCTTCTTCTTCTTCTTCTTCTTCTTCTTCTTCTT
>NW_019154105.1:36702501-36754094 GCF_002288905.1 Enhydra lutris kenyoni
TTCTGCAGAGAACATGTGCAAGGTGGAGTGAGGGGAGAGCAGACAGAGAGGAGAGGGAAAGACTCTTAAGCAGGTTCCATGCTAAGCACAGAGACCAATGTGGGGCTGAATCCCACAACCTGAGCCAAAACCAAGAGTTGGGTGTTCAACCGATGGAGCCACCCAGGTGCCCCTCTGCTTAAATTTTTTATATAATATTTAATACTACATGAAATTACCTGTAGTCATCTATTTTTCCATCTTGCCACTAGATAATAAGCTCCCTGAGAATTAGGGCTTTATTTTGTTCACGGCTTTATCTCTAGTTCCTAAAACAAGGCCAGTAGATTATCAATACAAAGTGGTTGAATAAATAAATGGATGAATAAATGGGATTTCTGAGAGACCATTTATCATGATCTAATTACCTTTTGAATAAGACCAAAGTTAGGTGTGAAATCACATGTAAGTAATAAAAGGTAATGCAAGAAGAGTTTGAACTCAACCTCATGGGAAAGGAACTCTTAAGAGAGCCATGAGGTGGTACATGTCAAAGGTAGAAAATACACTGGCTGTGAATCCTAGTTTGAGTTCTATATGATCTTGGGAGGGTTGGGCTCAGTGGACTTTCCATAAATACGTAAAACCATCTGTATTTGTTTCCTCTGGCTGCTGTAACAAGCTACCATAAACTTGGTGGCTAAAATACAACGGAAATGTATTCTCTCATGGTTCTGGAGACCAGAAGTCTAAAATCAAGGTGTTGGTAGCACTAAACTCTCCGTAAAGCCTCTTCCAGCTTCCAGTAGCTATCAGTATTCCTTGGTTTGCACTGCATCTGCTCCAATCTCTGCCTCCTTCTTCAGATGGCCTTCTCTGTGTCTCTGTTGTCTCCATCAAATATCCCTCTGTCTTTCTCTTGTAAGAACACTTGTCACTGGGGGCACCTAGGTGGCTCAGTGGGTTAAAGCCTCTGCCTTCGGCTCAGGTCATGATCCCAGGGTCCTGGGATCAAGCCACACATCGGGCTCTCTTCTCAGCAGGGAGCCTGCTTCCCTTCCTCTCTCTCTGCCTGCCTCTCTGCCTTCTTATGGTCTCTCTCTGTCAAATAAATAAATAAAATCTTAAAAAAAAAATAACACTTGTCACTGGATTTAAAGGCCACCTGGATAACTCAGGATGATCTCCTCATCTAAAGATCCTTAACCTCATTATTTCTACAAAGACCCTCTTCCCAGATTAGGTAATAGTCACAGTTTGTGATGGATAGGACAGTTAAAAGGTGGAATTATCTTTTGGGTGAAGCCACCATTCTACCCATTACACCTTCCATATTAAAGGTTATTTGATTAGAGGTGGTATAGTTGTTTATCAATAGGTATATATCCCTCCTTTCAGTTATGTGACTCCAAGGAACTTGGAGTCAAGGAACAGGCTTCATTTCATGAGTCTAGGAAAAAATGTTTAATGTCAGCGATGCCTAGTTTCATACATTTAAAGTGTTTTGTTTTGTTTTGTTTTTTAAGGATCTGTACCTGTATGGAGATGGTCTGAGGAATAGCAACTACACTTAGGAATGTCTGGTCTTACAAAATGATGAGAACTAATTCTAGCATCTTCCATTTTGCCATAATCTTCATGTTAATATTTGAGTCCAGAACCCAACTGTCTGATGAAAGTGAATTTCTAGTTAACAGATCAAAAACTGGTCTCTTTCATGTTCCCAAAGACCTATCCTTGAAAACAACAATCTTAGATATATCACAAAATTATATATCTGAGCTTCACACTTCTGACATCCTATCACTATCAAAGCTGAGGATTTTGGTAGTTTCTCATAATAGAATTCAATATCTTGATATCAGTGTTTTCAAATTCAACCAGGAACTGGAATACTTGGATTTGTCCCACAATGAGTTGGGGAAGATTTCTTGCCATCCTACCGTGAACCTCAAGCACTTAGACCTCTCGTTTAATGCATTTGATCATTTGCCCATATGCAAAGAATTTGTCAACATGTCTCAACTAGAATTTCTGGGATTAAGTGCCACACGGTTACAAAAATCTAGTGTGCTACTAATTGCTCCTTTGCATATAAATAAGGTTTTACTAGTCTTAGGAGACACTTATGGGGAAAAAGAAGACCCTGAGAGCCTTCACAACCTTAACACAGAAAGTCTACACGTTGTTTTCCCCAGAAGAAAGGAATTCAGTTTTACTTTGGATGTATCAGTCAGCACAGCAGTAAGTCTGGAACTATCTAATATCAAATGTGTGCTAGATGATAATGGATGTTCTTATTTCCAGGATATTCTGTCAAAACTTCAAAAGAATTCAAGGTTATCAAATCTTACTTTAAACAACATTGAAACAACTTGGAATTTTTTCATTATGATCCTCCAGTTGGTTTGGCATACAAGCATAGAGTATTTCTCAATTTCAAATGTAAAACTACAGGGTAAACCTGACTTAAGATATTTTGATTATTCTAACACTTCACTGAAGGCCTTATCTATACACCATGTTGTCAGTGATGCGTTCTCTTTGCCACAAAGTTATATCTATGAAATCCTTTCAAATATGAACATCCAAAATTTCACAGTGTCTGATACACACATGGTACACATGGTTTGCCCATCCCAAATTAGCCCATTTCTGTATTTGGATTTTTCTAATAATCTCTTAACAGACATGGTTTTTAAAAATTGTGGAAACTTGGTTAAACTGAAGACACTTAATTTACAAATGAATCAATTAAAAGAACTTGTAAGTATAGTTAATATGACCAAGAAGATGAAGTCTCTACAACAATTGGATATTAGCCACAATTCTCTAAGTTATGATGAAAATGAAGGAAATTGCATTTGGACTGAAAGTTTATTGAATTTAAATATGTCTTCAAATATACTTACTGAATCTGTTTTCAGATGTTTACCTCCCAAGGTCAGGAAACTTGATCTTCACAATAACAGAATAAGGAGCATTCCTAAACCAATCATGAAACTAGAAGATTTGCAAGAACTCAATGTTGCTTCCAATTCTTTAGCCCACCTTCCAGACTGTGGTACTTTTAGCAGCCTTTCTGTACTGATCATTGACTCTAATTCAATTTCCAACCCATCAGCTGATTTCTTCCAGAGCTGCCAGAAGATTAGGTCCATAAGAGCAGGGAACAATCCATTCCAATGTACATGTGAACTAAGAGAATTTGTCCAAAGTCTAGGCCAAGTATCCCGTGAAGTAGTAGAAGGTTGGCCTGATTCTTACAAGTGTGACTATCCAGAAAACTACAAGGGAACCCTGCTGAAGGACTTTCACATGTCTCAGTTATCCTGCAACACAACTCTGCTGCTTGTTACCATTGGGGTCACTATGCTGGTGTTGACTGCTACTGTGACCGCCCTCTGTATCTACCTTGATCTGCCCTGGTATCTCAGGATGGTGTGTCAGTGGACCCAGACCCGGCACAGGGCAAGGAACATACCTTTAGAAGAACTCCAAAGAACCCTCCAGTTCCATGCTTTTATTTCATATAGTGGGCATGATTCGGCCTGGGTGAAGAGTGAATTACTACCAAACCTAGAAAAAGAAGATATAAGGATTTGTCTCCATGAGAGAAGCTTTGTTCCTGGGAAGAGCATCGTGGAAAATATCATAAACTGCATTGAGAAAAGTTACAAGTCCATCTTTGTTTTGTCACCTAACTTTGTCCAGAGTGAGTGGTGCCATTATGAACTCTACTTTGCCCACCATAATCTCTTTCATGAAGGTTTTGATAACTTAATCTTGATCTTGCTAGAACCTATTCCACAGTATTCCATCCCTAGCAACTATCACAAGCTCAAAAATCTCATGGCACAAAGGACTTACTTGGAATGGCCCAAGGAGAAGAGCAAACATGGACTTTTTTGGGCTAACCTAAGAGCATCTATTAATATTAAATTGATGGAGCAAGCAAAAAAATAGATCACACATAGATCTAAAACTATTCCCTTGTTTCTTCAGGGAAAATGTTGCTGCCTTTGAAGTTCCAACAGTGACTTATTTTGCATCAACAGAAATCTAAATGCAATTTTGAATATATAATCTAGATAAAAATGTGTACTTTCAGAGTCTCCAGTTCACCATTTATATATAGTATTAAAAATTAATGCAATGATATAATTTTGATTTAAGTTGTTAATTTCTAACACGAGGAATTTATCTTTTTTTTGTATGACTGAATTCATTGAGTTTCTCATGTAATCAAGACAAGTACCTATTTAAATAATTTTAGTTTCTACAACAGATTTCTGTAGCTATTGGTGCCCTTCTTGTTTCTACTCAGCATTTGTCCTTGCATGGTGAAGACCACTTATTTCTAATGCTGCAGATTCTTGGCCTGGATTTTCTCCTGGCCATGAGAACCTACTTGGCTTACACGAAGGGCAATTTAAAAGTGCTGGAGAGGGGCGCCTGTGTGGCTCAGTGGGTTAAAGCCTCTGCTTTCGGCTCAGGTCATGATCCCAGGGTCCTGGGATCGAGCCCCACATCGGGCTCTCTGCTCAGCAGGGAGCCTGCTTCCCTTCCTCTCTCTCTGCCTGCCTCTCTGACTACTTGTGATCTCTGTCTGTCAAATAAATAAATAAATAATAAAAATAAAAAAATAAAAAAAATAAAAGTGCTGGAGATTTTTTTTTTTTTTTTGAAGATCTATTTATTTGAGAGAGCAAGAACACAAGCGGGAAGGACAGAGGGAGAGGGGGAGAGAAATTCAAGCAGACTCTATGCTGAGCATGGAGCCCAACATGGGGCTCTATCTCACAACACTGAGATTACAACCTGAGCTGAAACCAAGAGTCAGACTCTCAACAACCCGCTCCACCAGGTGCCCCAAGAAGTGCTGGGGGTTTTTCTTGGAAGGAGCTCTCAATGAATATCAGGAAGAGAATTGTTGGATAAATGCCCCAAATTTCTCACTCATTTTGGGGATAAATCTGGGGTATGCTTTATACTGTCCCTGAGTTCCCAAGTAGAATGGAATTCCAATTCTCCATCGTGGAAATAGCTTGATAAACATATTTTTTATTGGTTTCCTTTCTATCCTTTTCTCATATCCTCATTCCTCTAAGGGTGTTTACTGGGATCACCTTTGAAATAAACTACTTGTGGTTGAATAGTTGTCTCGGGGTCTGGACCTGGGGGAACCCAAACCAAGAGTTCTTGAATTACATCTCAGGCCAGATGGAAATTCTGAGTCTGGTTTTCTGTGGCTGGAGCTCTTGCTGAGATTCTAGTTGCCTGACTTAACATGCACAAGAAACTTTGCTCTTTTGATCAGATGGAAGAATATAGTCCATGTGTACTATTTCTATACATGGCATTCTTGTCTTTGGGAACTGTTAAACATGAGCAGGGCATGAGCAGGGCATGAGCAGGACATGAGTGGATTGGAACAGTGCAAGGAATGAGCTATACCAGATATTTTTTCCTAGCATTATTTTATCAGAAGTTTTTAAGACTCATCAATCATTCTCATGTTCTATCCTTTTAGTCTAGCTGTCAGCTCTGGGAAGGTGTAAGCAGACAGCATCTTGTCATAGCTGCACCATGTATCTCTCATTTTATGCCCTGTGACTTCATTAATACCCCTGTATGTAATGTTCATAGAAGCCTGTTCAAGCATTCTGGTATATGCCCAAAGCTAGAGGTGCCAGAGATATTTCCTAGGGAGATCCCTGACCACTTAAGGAAAGGGAGCCATCAGATATATATTGCTTTCTTTTCTTAGGTTAACAAATGAGTTACGTTCTACACCATTCCTCAATGAGTCCCCAGTAGGACTGAGCTTTACTCACTCTGAGATTGCCTTTTCACTTCTTTGTTGTTTCATTTTTCCCAGTCCCCTTATTCTTGATCCATGAGATTACTTCTCCAAACAAATGACCTGTACACAAAGCTCTTGTCTCAGTCCCCACTTTTGGAAGAAGAAACTCAAGTAACACATGTACTAGTTGCTTCTTGCCCTAAGAAACTTAAAGTCAATCAGAGGATATTATATGAATCCAGATAACTGAAATAAAAATCAGTGAAACAAAAATATGCAATGGAATTTCAGAACCATTTAGATTGAATGAAAAAAAAAATAAGTCTTAGAAGTGATGGTTTTTCTATTGGACACTGAAGGAAGATTTTAACTTTGGATTTTTCAATGTGTGATGTTGGGGAATGGAAAGACCATTATAAATAGAGAGATGAAGAGAACAAAGACAAGAATATCCAGGACTATTTTGGGATTGGTGTCCCAATTTGACTGAGCCTTGTAGTTTATGAAAAATGACAGTGAGATAAAAGCATGAAAAGTTAGATTAAGATCGTACTGTCAAAGATCTTGAAAAGTTAAACTATGGAGTTAGAATTTAGGGATATAGAAAAATCATCATTTAAACTTTTATGACACAGGGGCGCCTAGGTGGCTCAGTGGGTTAAAGCCTCTGCCTTCGGCTTGGGCCATGATCCCAGGGTCCTGGGATCAAGTCCTACATCGGGCTCTCTGCTCAGTGGGGAGCCTGCTTCCTCCTCTCTCTCTGCCTGCCTCTCTGTCTGCTTGTAGTCTCTGTCTGTCAAATAAATAAATAAAATCTAAAAAAAAAAAAAACTTTTATGACACATTATACTGGAAGGGAACTTAAAACCACGAAACATATGCTAAAAATATATATAAAAGTACATGTTCTGGGGTACCTGAGTATCTCGGTCAGTTGAGCACCTGACTCTTGATTTCAGCTCAAGTCATGATCTCAGGGTCCTTCATCAGGCTTAGGGTGGAATCTGCTTGAGATTCTTTTTTCTCTCCCTCTGCCCCTCCCCCTACTCATGCTCAAAATAAATAAAATCTTTCTTTTTTTTTTAAAGCTCTTGTTCTGTAATGGAAGTTGCAATAGTTGTTAGGACTGGATTTTCCTGTTTTCTCCCGGGTGATTGCACTTCCTGTACTGAACTTCAAGATTTCATAATCAAGCTTCAATGCTCAGCACTAGTTGTGTACTAGTTTGCTAAGGCTAATGTAAAAAAAAAAAAGTACTACAACTTGAGTGGCCTAACCAACAGAAATGTATTAGCTGTTTTGTATTACAGTTCTGGAAGCTTGAAATCCAATATTAGGGTGTGAACAGGGTTAGTGCCTTTTGAGGGGTGGGAAGGAAAGAGCTGTTCTAGGCCTCGTCTCCTTGGCTTATAGATGACCATCTATAGATGACAGATGAGGGAGCACATCTGTCCATTCCTTCTATAGGGTAAGTGGAACTCATAATATACCAAAAACTGTCTAAATCCTCTTCTTTTTTTAAAATATTATTTTAAATATTTTTATTTATTTGTTTGACAGAGAGAGATCACAGGTAGGCAGAGAGGCAGGCAGAGAGAGAGGGGGAAGCAGGCTTCCCGCTGAGCAGACAGCCCAATGTGGGGCTTGATCCCAGGACCCTGAGACCATGACCTGACCCTGAGACCTTACCCACTGAGCCACCCAGGCGTTGCTCCAAATCCTCTTCTAATGTTTAACTCCTCTCATACTCTCCAACCCCATTTGTTGGTCAGCAAAGTGTTGCAAAACCAGTTATCTTGTCTCACACTTCACTCCAGAGACCTTCACTAAACTGATATTTAAAAAGTCCCATTTAAAAAAAATAGTCCCATTTTTATCAGTCTGTTATATTAATAAGACTACAGTGGAATGGGCATTTTATATAGTGATAATAGGAGGGCAAAGTAATTTGGATATATATAAAAAGGGCTTTAAAATAACCATGTTCTGGGCACCTGGGTGGCTCAGTCTTTAAGCAGCTGCCTTGGGCTCAGGTCAAGATCGCAGAGTCCTGGGATTAGGGCCCATCAGGCTCCCTGCTCAGCGGGAAGCCTGCTTTTCCCTCTCTCGTTCCTCCTGCTTGTGTTTCCTCTCTCTCCATGTCTCTCTCTGTCAAATAAATAAATAAAATCTTTGAAAATAAAATAAAATAACCATGTTCTTTGACCTGTAATTCTACTTTAGAAATCTAGCCTAAGAAAATAAGTTGAATGTGGACAAATATTTCCTTTTTTTTAAGATTTTATTTATTTATTTGACAGACAGAGATCACAAGCAGGCAGAGAGGCAGGAGAGAGAGATGGGGGGGGAAGCAGGCTCCCAGGGTGCCCCTGGACAAATATTTCTTACAAGTGTGTTAATTGCAGAGTTATTGTTAACAGTGAAAAATTTGAAACATTCCAAATTTCCAACAATGGAGAAATGTGCTGTGTTTGTTTAGTAACATTTTATAATCATTAAAAATAGTGTATTGTGGGGGTGTCTGGGTGGCTCAGTGGGTTAAAGCCTCTGCTTTTGGCTCAGGTCATGATCCCAGTGTCCTGGGATTGAGTCCCGCATCGGGCTTTCTGCTCAGCAGGGAGCCTACTTCTCCATCTCTCTCTGCCTGCCTCTCTGCCTACTTGTGATCTCTGTCAAATAAATAAATAAATAAATTCTTTTATAAAAAATGGTGTATTGTGTTAAGATGATACATTTTGTTATGTGTTTTTACCACATATGTTTTACCACAATCTAAAAAAATAATGTATAACATAAGGGAATGCTTACATTAAAATATAAATGAAAAACATAGGATACAAAAGTATACATGTAGGATGGTTTCATATGGTAGAAATATGTGGAGTAAAAGGTCTCATTGAAAATATACAAAAACATTATCATGGCTTGCTTGTGGTTGGTGCTTGCTTTTACTTTGATACTTTTCTTTTTTTTTTTTAAGATTTTATTTATTTACTTGAGAGAGAGAGAGAGAGAGAGAGAGAGAGCATGAGAGGGGAGAGGGTCAGAGGGAGAAGCAGACTCCCTGCTGAGCAGGGAGCCCGATGTGGGACTCAGTCCCAGGACTCCAGGATCATGACCTGAGCTGAAGGCAGTCGCTTAACCAACTGAGCCACCCAGGTGCCCATACTTTGATACTTTCCTATACTTGAAAAATTTATAGCCAACAAAAGGAAATATCAAAACTAAGTCTTTATTTATAATACACCTCTCCAGGAACAAAGGAGCTTACTGGCATCATTTTCCCCTGCTACTCCCCAGCATAAACACAGGGCCACCTGATGGAAGCAGCTCAGAGAGGACACTGGCTGCTTAACTTGCTTATCACAAGCCCCACCCCCTCTGTGCTCTGGTGGGACTGCCCTTCTCAGTCCCAATGCAGTGGGCCCTTTCCTGGAAAAACAGCACAAAACCTTGCCCACACCACATCTCCTGACCAGAGGGTTCTGTACAGGTCTCATGTAGTTAAAAGTTGCCACATTCAGGCCAAGGACCAAACACTACCCACAGTAGGCAGGGAGAGCCTTGGCAGGATAGAACAGCCAAAATACAACAGCAGAGCACACACAGTGTACACCAGAAACACTCACTGAAGCACCAGGCCCTGGGCACTATATGACCTCTTCTTCATAAGGCCATTACATTCAGAAGTAGGAGACATAACTGTCTTTTTTTTTTTTTTTGACATAACTGTCTTTTAAAACACAAAGAAGAAGGCAGAGATTTAGACAAAATGCCAAGACAGAGGAATTTTTCCCAAGTAAAAACAAGATAAGGCCATGGCCATAAATTCAAGTGAAACATAAGTGAAACATATAAGTAACATGCCTGATGGAGAATTTAAGGCAATAATCATAAGGATACTCACTGGGCTTGAAAAAAGAATAGAAGACATCAGTGAGACCATTACCACTAAGATAAAAGAATTTAAAAGGAATCAATCAGAGGTGAAGAGTGAAATAAGAGAGATTGGAAACAGACTTGATGAAATAAACAGTAAGCTGGAGGAAGCAGAGGAATGAATTAGTGACCTAGAAGACAAAATAATAGACAATAATGAAGCCAAACAAAAGAGAGAAAGAATTGTACAACATGAGATTAGACTTAGGAAACTCAGTGACTCCATCAAATGTAATAATATTCATATTACAGGAGTCCCAGAAGAAAAACAGAAAAGAGAGAAGAAAATATATTTGAGGAAATAATAGCTGAAAACTTCCCTACTCTGGGGAAGGAAACAGTCATCCAGATCCAGGAGGCACAGAGAACCGTCATCAAAATCAATAAAAGCAGGCCAACACCAAGACGTATTGTAATTAAATTTGCAAAGAATAGTGATAAAAATTTTAAAAGCATCAAGACAAAAGAAGTCCATAACCTATAAGGGAAAACCTATAAGGCTAGCTGGGGATTTCTCAACAGAAACTTGGCAAGCTAGAAGGGAGGGCCATGATATATTCAATGTGCTGAATGGGAAAAACCTGCAGCCAAGAATACTCTACCCAGCAAAGCTCTCATTCAGAGTGGAAGGAGAGATAAAGAGTTCCCAAACTAAAACTAAAGGAGTTTGTGACCACCAAACCAGCCCTGCAAGAAATAGGGGAATCTGAGTGCAAAGGAGAGACTAACAGTGACAAAGACAAGAAAGGATCAGAGAAAATCTCCAGAAATAAGCACGAAACAAGCAACAAAATGGCAATAAATACATATCTATCAGTAATTATTTTGAATGTTAATGGACTAAATGCTCCAATCAAAAGACATACAGTGTCAGAATGGATAAAGAACAAAACAAAACAAAATAAGACTCATTTCTATGCTGCCTAAAAGAGACTCATTTTAGACCTAAGGGCACCTACAGATTGAAAATGAGGGGGTGGAGAAATATTTACCACTCAAATGGATGTCAAAAGAAAGCCAGAGTAGTAATACTTAAATTGGACAAATTAGACTTTAAAACAAAGACTGTAGTAAAAGACAAAAAAGGGGGGGGGGCCTGGGTGGCCCAAGGGGTTAAAGCCCCGCCTTCTCCGCAGATCATGATCCCAGGGTCCTGGGATCGAGCCCCACATCGGGCTCTCTGCTCCTCAGCGAGCCTGCTTCCCTTCCTCTCTCTCTGCCTGCCTCTCTGCCTACTTGTGATCTCTGTCAAATAAATAATAAATTAAAAAAAAAGAGAGACAAAAAAGGGTATTATATAATCATAAAGGGGACAATCCAATAAGAAAATATAGCCATCATAGGTATTTATGCACCCAACGTGGGAGTACTCAAATATATAAAACAATAACAAACATAAAAGAACTAGCTGATAATAACAGAATAATTGTAGAGAATTTTAGCACCCAATTTATATCAATAGACAGATCATCTAAACAGAACATCAACAAGGAAACAATGATATTGAATGATACACTGGACCAAATGGACCTAATAGATATATGCAGAACATTCCACCCTAAAACAGCAGAATACACATTTTTTCAAGTGCACATGGAACATTCTCCAGAACAGATCACATATTAGGTCCTAAAACAGGTCTCAACAAATACAAGAGGATCGAAGTCATACTATGCATCTTTTCTGACCATAGTGCTATGAAACTAGAAGTCAACCAAAATAAAAAATCTGGAAAGTCCATGAATACATGGAGGTTAAACAACGTGCTACAGAACAATGAATGGGTCAAACAGGAAACCAAAGAAGAAATTTAAAAATAGATGGAAACAAATTAAGATGAAAACATAATGGTCTAAAACCTTTAGGATGCAGCAAAAGCAGTCCTACAAGAGAAGTATATAGCAATACAAGCCTACCTCAAGAAGCAAGAAAAATCTAAAATAAACAACCTAATCTTACACCTAAAGCATCTAGGAAAAGAACAATAAATGAAGCCTAAAAACTAGAGCAGAAATAAATTATATGGAAACTGAAAAAAACAATAGAACAGATCAATGAAACTAAGAACTGGTTCTTTGGGAAAAAATCAATAAAACTGATAAACCTTTAGCCAGACTCATCAAAAAGAGAAGAAAAGGGACCCAAATAAGTAAAATCACAAATGAGAGGAGAGAAATAACAACCAACACCACAGAAATGCAACAATGGGGAGAAAGGGGAACCTTCTTGCACTGCTGGTAGGAATGCAAACTGGTGCAGCCATTCCAGAAAACAATATGGAGCTTCCTCAAAAAGTAGCACTACTCTACGATCCAGTAATTGCACTACTGGCTATTTACCCAAATACTAATTCAAAGGGATAAACGCACCCTGATGTTTATAGCAGCATATCTGCAAGAACCAAGTTATGGAAAGAGCCGTACTGTCCATCCACTGATGAATGGATAAAGAAGAAGTAGTGTATATATACATATATATATATATGTATATATACACAGTGGACTATTACTCAGTCATAAAAATGAGTGAAATCTTGCCATTTACAACAATACGGATAGAGCTAGGGAGCATTATGCTAAATGAAATAAGTCAGTCAGAGAAATATAAATATAATATGATTTCACTGTTCCATGAATTTGAGAAAGAAAACAAATGAACAGGGTTGCAGGGGGTGGAGAGAGAGACAAGCCAAGAAACAGACTCTTAACTATAGAGAATGAACTGATGGTTACAAGGGGGTGTGTGGGAATAGATTAAATAGGTGATGGGATCAAGGAGAGCACCTGCTGTGATGAGCACTGGGTGTTGTATGGAAGCGTTGAATCACTCTATTGTATGCCTGAAACTAATATTACACTATATGTTAACTAACTGGAACTTAAATTAAAACTTAAAAACAATAAAAAATAAGAAAAGTTAAATATAAACTAAAAAATCCCCCACAAAACACTAAGTCTTCATCAAAGATAGAAGTAGTAGAGAGGTTATAAAGTAGAGTAGTAGTAGAGGTTATAAAGCTGGTTTCTCTATACAAACATTCTAGAATTCAGTCCTGGCTCCATTTCTCTGTAGCTCTGTGCCCTTGGATGAATTCCTTAACCTGTGCCAGCCTCCTCTTTCACATCTGTAAAATGAGCATTATAATGGTGCTTCCCTCCTATGATTGTTATAAGAAATGAGTGGTATGATGTGTGGAAGGCCAGGGTCTCACTATTCCCTCTACAGCTGGCAGTACACAGTAAGTAGGACGAGTCTCCAGAGACAGACCACTCCAGCCTGATTTCTGCCTCTTCCCCCTCATTTTAGTGACCCTAAGTGGTTATGCATCTTCTCCCTGCTTTATTAGCACAAATATAAATGAGTATCATCATACTTGTCTCAGACTATTGTTACGAGCATTAAAGGAATTAAACACGTAGTGTGCATAGAACAGTGCCTGGCACAGAACAGAAACTCTGTAAATGTTAGTTATGATGATGCCATTTTTATTTTTATTATTGGTATCTTCATTATCTTACGCCACCTCACGTGGCACTGGAGCTGAGCTGTTACTCATGTGCTGTCTGGATAGTCCTACGCTTTATCTAAGATTAAATAAAATCAGAAAAGAGACAGAATTTGACCATACAAAAATTAGAAATAGCTCCCTATTAAAACAAACAAGCAAATGAATAACCAGATAAACACAAACGGCTAAACATGGCCAATGGAGAAATGACAAATCGAGAAGTAAACTGGTAGTAAATATCACAGATAAAACTGACTTTTTTCTTTTATATAAAGAAGTTGTAGAATAAAACAGGAAAGTACTGAATCCCAATTGGTATATTGGCAATGAGAGAAACAGTTCAAAACTAGATTCAGTTAGGGGCGCCTGTGTGGCTCAGTTGGTTAAGCGTTGGCCTTCACTTGGATCGTGATCCCAGGATCCTGGGTTTGAGCCCTGCATTGGGCTCCCTGCTCTGTGGGGAGCCTGCTTCTCCCTCTCCCCCTGCCTTCTCTGTCTTTCATGAATAAATAAAATAAAATCTAAAACAGCAACAACAAAACCAGGATCCAGTTAGAGAACAAACACATGAACAACTTCAGCCTCACTAATGCAACCCAAATATCATCGAAGTTTCTAGTTTTTCCTTTTATTTTCAAATAAAACCGTTCAAGTCCCCAGTTTGCATGGTTACAGGAAAGCAGTCTCTCCTGAGGATTTCAGAGGCACGATGAGTTTCTGGCTACCTCTCATGTTCTCTTTTTCTGGACTATTTCTTCCAGTGGCTCCCCAACACTTCGGACCAGCTCATCCTTCCTTCCTTCACTGCTCCAGAGCTCTCTGATGGACTTCATCCCCTTACTGGACGCAGTCACTTCTTGAATTACACAGATTAACACCCACACAAGTGGATGACCACCCTTAATAAAAAATCCATTATCAAATTAATCAACTAGGTCCCAGGCACTCTGTCTTTGAGGGCCAGGGAAAGGAGTGTTGCATGTTGGTGATGTGATCTACAAGGATGTTAACCTCTCTTCCAAGACATCTTGAAGATACTTCTTGGAACTCAACTATGATAGCCCCATCCTCCAAAGAGATCAAAGCATTGGAAAATATTCTAAGGGAAGTTTTAAGAACTTAGAACAAAAGGGCTAGTTGTCAATGTAAGGGAAGAAATAAGAAATAAGAGCCTAAATCTGGGAGGTCCACCTGCATCTAATAAGTATTCCAGGCAGAGAAAAAGGAGGGTAAGACATTATCAAAGTAATAAAGCAAAGAAATTCACTGCAAGACATGAATCTCTTAACTATGCCCAGCAAAATAAATGGTAGAAGGCACCTCCTTTTGGAATTTTAGAACAATTTTAGAATAATGTCAGACAACGATCCTCAAAGTTTCCAGAGAGAAAGAGAAAAGCACATACAAATAATTAGAAACCAAGATGGCATTGCACTTCTCAATACCAGAAACTATAAAATAAAACTTTGTGAGGCAAATTATTTGGAACAATCAATCAGTTACAAAGCAGGACATTTAAGTTCTTACTCTAAATTAAACCTCAAAGACTCTCTTAGGAAATTACGGGAAGATATGTTCCACGAAAGATGTAAAAACCGGGGCGCCTGGGTGGCTCAGTAGGTTAAAGGCTTCTGCCTTCGGCTCAGGTCATGATTCCAGGGTCCTGGGATCGAGTCCCACATCAGGCTCTCTGCTCGGCGGGGAGCCTGCTTCCTCCTCTGTCTCTCTCTCTCTCTCTGCCTGCCTCTCTGCCTACTTGTGATCTCTGTCAAATAAATAAATAAAATCTTTTAAAAAAAAAGATGTAAAAACCAAGAAAGAAAATGCTATGCATTCTCTATACTGTTTCTGCCATACAGATACAAAAGACACGAGTAGCTTCAGGAACATAACAAACCATAAATATCTAGTAAACTAATTAGGAAATGATGAGTTTTGCTTACCTATTACTTTTGTTTTTAATATAGTTTATTTAATTGCAAGCCTCTGCAATTGAATTTTTAATCATTGTTCCTTTTAACAATTGGTTCACATAATTCTTAAAAAATTAAAAATTGGATCTTATGAGCTGGTATAACCCAGCTCTAGCACATCACTGGACATATTAGAAGATATCTTAGTAAGCGTGATTCGGTGAGTAATTTTTTCAGATTCAGTCTAAACATTGCACATATTTGGTTGCCAGCAAGGAAATCTAGGGAGATTCCTCACGCTAACTTGTCTTACAGGATGTCTGTTATGTGACAGCATTTCTCTATTTGGTCTAAAACATAAAGCAAGTTATTAATAAAGCTATAATAATAACTAGTACCTGAATGAGAAATGCAGACCTTCCTCCTTTCCTTCTCTACTGTTTTCCCTTTGTTACTTTCTTGCTAAGCCTATAAATTCTATTTTCTCCCTTTTTTGGGGGGGTCTCCATTCCTATCCTTTCCCTTGCCTTCCATCCTGATTTTCTGTTTTTTGTCGCCTCTTCTTTCCACTATGTTTTTGCTTTCTCCTTTAATCTGCTGTCCTTTCTGACTTTTAAAAAACTTCCATTTTCTCTCTTTTCTTCTTTAATCTTTATTTAGCATTTGCTTATCTTCACTCTTCTCTCCCCCATTCCACCTCTAATATATGAATATCTTCCTCTTTCTCAATTTCCTTCTCTTTCTACTGTCAACTTTTCTTTATTGCTGCCTTTGCTTCTATTTCTTCTGACAGCCTTTTCTCAGTGTCTAGCTTATGGGCAGGATGGAGACTCATCCTTAGGGTACTTTCTGAAGTATATATATATATATATATATATATATATATATATATATACACTGAAATATATATATACTTAAGTATATATATATAATTATATATATACTATATATATTATATATATAATGTCAGACAATGATCCTCAAAGTTTCCAGAGAGAAAGAGAAAAGCACATACAATCAGAAACCAAGATGGCATTGCACTTCTCAATATATATATATAATACATATATTATATATCTATATAATATATTATATATGTTATATATCTATATATTAATCTGTATATCTATATATAAAATATATATATTCTTTCTTATCCTTAAAGGCTTTGTGGGTAATTTCTGAGCACAGGTCTCATAGATGTTTCTACAACAATGGTCATTTGCAGAGTGCACAGGATCATTTGAGAATGGGAATAAGAACTAAAGTCAGGACAGGTGAGGAAATGAGAAATACCAATATTTGGCATTGCTGGGGAAAATTCTGTGGATGAATAGGAGTTCCAGTTTGTTGGCTAATTGTAGGATGGTCATTAATTAACTTAAGTCTTTAGCTCTACTTGTTCAATATGGCAGCCACGGGCCATATGTGGCTATCAAGTGTGTGAAATGTGGCAAGTCTGTGTCGAAGTATGCTCTAAGTGTAAAACACATACCAGATTTCTAAGACACTGTATGAAAAAAAAAAAAGAAATATCTTAGTAGTTTTTATATTGAATATCTCAGTATTTTGATATGATTCAATATATTATTAAAACTAATTTAACCTGTTTCTTTTTGTCTCTTTAAATATAGTTACTAGATAACTTGAAGTTACCTGTGTGACTTGCATTATTTCTACACTCTGTTGGACTGTGCTGCTCTAGTCCTTGAAAATGAAGTATTTACCAAAATCTCTGCAAAGTCTTTCTTTGGGTTTCCATGAAGTATTTAGGGCCATTCGATTTATCCGTTCAAACTACAATTTTCCTCCCCTCCTTATACTTGTCAAGTATAGTCAATTTTAGTGTATGTACTGCTGAAGTGAGCACTCGAGTTTAGTAAGTGAATGATACAGGATTGGAATTTCCTAACCACGTGAGAATATTGTTACCTTTTATTTTTCAGAAATATAATTTTTTAGAAAAAATAAATGGTGCCACTATTTTCTCTTACTGATATTTATAATTAAACTAGAGGAGCTTTATTACTCAATGAACACGTGCTTCTTACTAGATTATGAGCTAGCCTGTAGCAGTTTTAAGGGAAAGCAGCCCCAGTCCCTTAGTTCCACCAGTGGGGAGCCTTGAGTTATGTGACTTTCCTCCCCAGACCTGGGCCCTATCAAAGGCAAGACATAAAACAGGCCAGTAGACTATCAGATGGTCCATGGGTCCTCTGCCCAATAGAGATGCCATTTGGAGCACCTTGGATACAAGGAGCCAATCAGATTTCTTATCTTCAGAAAGTACCCTCAGGACCTCTCTGTCCCACCCCTAAGCTATGACACTGAGAAAAGGCTGTAGGAAGAAATAGAAGCAAGGGCAGCTGTAAGCAGAAGCTGGCAGTAGAAAGAGAAGGAGATTAAGAAAGAGGAAGGGTCAAAGAGAAGCTGACTCATTATTAGAGTGGAGAACAGCTTTTGCCCGCTTTGGAGAAGACAGTAAGATGGCTCGATCACCAGGAACACTGCAGCGGCCATTTTGCTGGTTCTCTGTGAGGCCCGGCAGTGTGCTGCTATGATTCCTTACTTCTCGGAGTGTCTTTAAACTAAATCTCTGTCCACCTGAGGTAATACAGATTCTCTATTCATTGCAATTTATATATGAAGGAAGAAATAGGGCAAGCAGAATTCTGAAATCAGAGGAAGTTATAAGAGGGGGAAAGTATGCGAGAGAGAGTGTGTGTGTGTTTGCATGTGGGGGGGTAGTTACGACGGCAGATATCGCTGAACCTCAGAGTAAGGGGGGGGGGACAGAAAAAGGGAAAAGATTTTTGAAAAGAATAAAAAAAAAAAAATCACATCCCCAAATGATCAGTTTATGGTTCTGAGCTTACTATTCCTATCGCTAATTGCAAAGGATTTAAATATTTAGATATTTAAATATTTAAGGATTTAAATATTTAGAAATTCCAGGTGAAGGCAGAGAGAGTAGTACATGAACTTCTGGGCACCTGGAATAGGGAAAACACGGTGGGCTTTGGAGCCAGACAGGCTCAGTTTTGAATCCTGACTCCATCTCTTACTGGATGATGACCTTGGGCAAGTTTCTAATTCTCCCTGAACTAGTTTCATCATTCATCAAATGGGAATTATATATAAATTTGATGGAGTTTCTGGTAAGGATTAGCCAATATCTTATATGTAACACTTCCTATAATACTTCCGGTCCTTACTTTAGGAGGTAAAGGCAAGGTGCTTTTTTTTTTTTTTAAGCTTTTATTTATTTATTTGACAGAGAGAGACCGTGAGAAAGGGAACACAAACAAGGGAGTGGGAGAGGGAGAAGCAGGCTTCCCACTGAGCAGAGAGACTGATGCAGGGCTTGATCCCAGGACTCTGGGATCATGACCTTAGCTGAAGGCAGACACTTAAAGACTGAGCCATCCAGTTGCTCCAAGGTGTTTTGATAATGATGGTGGAGACACAGAATACTACCCTTTAACTGGGCTCGACTTGGTTTTGCTGAGCATATTTTAAAATAGTAAAGAAAATTTTTCCATTCACTGACAGAGTGAAGTGTTTAGACAGTTTGGGCTCTGGGAAAAGGAAGACTACATCTCTGGACACCAAAAAACCCGTCATTTTTTTTTTTTCTTGAGAGGACAATACAGACTGTGGGTGTGCTGATCATAGTGGCTTGAGAATTTCTGAGATGAAAGGGATTTTAGAGCTTAGCTCATCCAATAAGCTGGAAGAACCCTCCCCCAGGCTCCTGATGGATGTGCATTCGGGACCTATTTCTATGTGTATATGGACATGTTTGCATATGTTTAGGTGTGCCTTACGTAGACTGTTCATTTCGGTTGGTGTTTTTCCTTCTACTGTTACTTATTGTGGGATTTCCCCCTCTAAATTTTTTTAAAGATTTTCTTTATTTATTTGAGACAGAGCATGAGAGAGCTGCAGAAGCTGAGGGAGAAGCACACTCCCTGCTGAGCAGGAAGCCCAAGGTGGGGCTGGATCTCAGGACCCTGGGATCATGACTTGAGCTGAAGGCAGACACTGAATGACTGAGCCACCCAGGCATCACCTCCCCCTCTAAATCATGTGTAGAAATACATGTATTATATTTTTATGAAAAATACCAATATTATTGTTTTAAAAAATGCTTGTTTTAAGAAAGTACCCCTCCCCATTTTCACATTTAAATGAACCCATTATAATCATTCATTTTTGAATTGGCCGTTCCTCCTGTGGACAATCCATTTGGAAGGGTCTTTTTTTGTTGTTTTGTTTTTAAAGATTTTATTTATTTATTTGACAGACAGAGATCACAAATAGGCAGAGAGGCAGGCAGAGAGAGAGAGGAGGAAGCAGGCTCTCCGCTGAGCAGAAAGCCCGATGCAAGGCTTGATCCCAGGACCCTGAGATCATGACCTGAGCCGAAGGCAGAGGCTTTAACCCGCTGAGCCACCCAGGCGCCCCAGGAAGTTTTTATCTTCATGAGTGACATCCAACAGTGTCACCTGAAATTTAAGTATAAATAAAATCTCAAAACCCATTGCTTTGAAAAAGTTGATGTGTTCTCCTATAATCTATATAAATAGTGCCATGTTTGTTTTGTCATGTTACTTCAAAATAGGGCCTCTAGCTAACCCCTTCCCACTCTTTTCTAGTCAGATTAGTGAAATTATGGAGTCACCATTCCTAGCCTTCTGGTCACCCCTTAACCATCCCACCAGTTTGATGGGTATACTAACTGATCTGAACCTTGACAGAAGGCACCATCAAAGTGCTCTAAAAGGCTTCGGGAAATAATATGGCAGTTCTGCAAAAAAAAATTAAACATAAAATTGCCATATGATCCAGCAATTCCACTTCAGGTATAAACCCCAAAGAACTGAAAGCAGGAACTCGAATGGGCATTTGTGCACCCATGTTCATAACAACATTATTCACAAGAGCCAAAAGGCTAACTCAACCTGCATATCCATGGATGGATGAATGGATAAACAAAATATGGTGTCTACACACAATAAATTACTATTCAGCCTGAAAAAAGGAAATTCTAATACTACAACATGAAAGAATAAAGTCCTATCTTGCTATTCTTTTTAATATATATTTTTAAAGATTTTATTTATTTATTTGACAGGGAGAGATATAGTGAGAGAGAGAGAACACAGGCAGGGGGATTGGGAGAGGGAGAAGCAGACTGCCAGCTGAGCAGGGAGCCCGATGTGAGACTCGATCCCCCAGGGCCTCGGGATCGTGACCTCAGCCGAAGGCAGACACTTAAGAGCTGAGCCACTCAGGAGCCCCCCCTCTTTTATTAAAAGATTTTTTTTTTATTTATTTATTTGGCAGAGAGAGGGGGGCTGTGTGTGTGTTTGTGTGTGTGTGTGTGTGTGTGCAAGCACATGCGCGAGTGAGGGGAGGGAGCCCAACACTAATGCGGGACTCGATCTCACAACCCTGAGATCATAACTGAGCCACCAGGTGACTCCTCCCTTACCATTCTTTGGCAAGAGTTGTGAATACATTTTTCTTTAACAGAACTTTGATCTTGAAGTCAGAAAGAGAGCATTAGAGAAAAAAAGATAAATAAAGGAACGAGGCTGGTGATGGAGGGTATGGCACTGGGCCTTATCATCACCGCCATATAGAGAGAAGGAGTTCCCTGAGAATCAGTTTTTGGTTTGATTTGGTTTGATTTGATTTTTTTAAGCAGTCTCCACAGTCTGAGATTGGGACCTGAGCCAAAATCAAGAGTTAGACTTTTAACTGACAGAGCCACCCAGGTGCCCTGAGAAACAAGTTTTAGTTAGGGAGGTCAGACTATTCCAATATGAAAGGCAAAATGACATATGCGTGGACCTAACTGCTCTTGTGGAAGGTATTAGAAACCCTTTTTGTTTGTTCTGGTTGTTACTAGACCAGAAAGGGGTGACTGGACCCCAAATAATTCTCACTGAAGGAAATGAGATTTCAGAGAACAGACTGGAAGGATCTAAACCGTGCCATCCCTACGAGGGAATATAGTCCCAAGAACCTCTAGAGAAGTGTCTTCCTTTTTTTTTTTTCTTTTTTTAAAGATTTATTCATTTATTTGAGGGAAATGAGCAGCAAATATTTGAGCACACAGGAGCAGGGGTAGGGCAGAGGGAGGAGAGTTGGCAAGAGTTGTGAATACATTTTAAGCAGACTCCCTGCTGAGCGTGGAGCCTGGAGTGGGAATCAGTCTCCACCCTGAGATCATGACCTGAGCTGAAACCAAGAGTTAGACACTTAACTGCCTGTGCCACCCAGGAGCCCCAAGAATTGCTTAAAATGTTAGACAAAGAGTCAACATTAAGTTCAATTGGGAGCCCTTCGAAGACTGTGACAGTTACACCAGGCCACACCTGAGGTGGGAGATCTGAGAAGATGAGCATAGCTTCAAGCATTGCCAGTGAGTTTGGAGGTGACTCAGTTATTTGGAGAAAAGAGGAAAAAAAGAAGGAAATTCTGATATACACTACAACATGGAAGGACCTCAAAAACACTGTGCACTAAATGAACAAAGCCCGTCACGAAAGGGCAAACAAACATTCCATGATTCCACTCCTATGCGGTGCCTTCAGTAGTCAAACTTAGAGAGACAGAGAGTGGAGGCCAGGGGCTAAGAGGAGGGGGGATGGGGGGTGGAGAGGTGGGGGTTGGCGGGTGGGGAGTAGTTTAAGAGGTCGGGAGCTTCCGTTTGGGAAGATGAAAAGATCTGCAGATGGATAGTGTGACGGTTGCACAACCACGTGAATGGGCTTCGTGGCACTACACTTAAAAATGGTAGGTATCATGAATGAGTATTTTACTGCCATTTTTTACAAAGTGCTTGAAGAGTGTAATGAGTTTATGTGACGTGTAATGCCCCTAGCGTTCAGTAGGGGGCAAAGGAGCTTCAGCTTCAACCGAAAACCTTGATTCCAGTGCCCCTGCAGGCAGTCTAGCCCAGTGGATGAACCATTCCCGCCTACAGCCCCTCCAGACCTGCGGCAAGCCCCAGCGGTAAGAACTACCAGCCCTGTTCACTCTAACACTCGTGACAAAAGAAGAAGGGTTCAATGGGTCTTTTCTAAAGAAGGGATCATTAGAACTCCTGTACCTGGGAGGAAAGTAGTCTTATTACTCAGATTTTTAGTATTTATTATTGTGCCTATATTAATCTCAAGATGAATGATTAACGAATGACCTTGGGGCTCCTGATCTAAGAAACTGTCTTGCAGGCACTCGACGTTGGGGTTTCCTTTCACTGGTTGCCGATTAAACCTGGTCAGTCCTTCTACCCAGAATGGAGGCTCCCATCATGGTGGTGAGGTTTCTCCAGCTTTTATTTTTCCTTTCATGCATGTAAATAACATCTACTGCTTGGCTGTTGAAAGCATCGTTGTTGCTCCTTTACTAGTTTTAAAGTTCTGCATGTGTGCTATAGTCGGAAAGTAGGGGCACACCTGATGGATTTTGTACAATGTAGACCTTGTTCGGTTGCCTGCAGAAGTCCGGAGTGGCCAAAGATGGCCAGGTGGCTGCTGTAGGGTACAGAACGATTAATAGCACCTGGGCATTTGAGTCCTAGGAGAGCTTTCTCACAGACCACCTGTGCTGAGTTATGAATTAGGGTTCTGTGTACTTTCTAAGTTGTGTTTAACTTCTTGTGAATTCGTAACTTAGGAATGCATGTACGCAAAGAGTCTTGCGCTTTATGACACCTAGCTGAGTGTTCAGTAGCCACTGCTTGCCACTCACAGAGAGGCATGAGGGGTGAGAAGGGGGGAAGAAGCCACCATAACAGCTAGCTCTGATGATGGAATCAAGGTGGGTGATCACGTCCCAAATGGCTTCATTTCAGGTTTTGTAATGTCTTCCGTTTGGGTTCTGGGAAGGGACTAGAAAGGTCTGGGTTCAAATCCATACTCTATCCCTGGGTTAGCTTGGATGACTTACTTAACCTCTGGGTTTTAGCTCCTCCATTTGTGAAGTAGGGGATAAAAATGGTCGCCACTCTGTTGAGTTGTTGAAGGGATTGAACAAGATAGCGTATGAAAGCATTTATTTAGCTCAAAGCCGGCCATGTGGGAAGCTTTCAAAAAGTGTCGTTCTAGCTCTTTCTTCTGTTGCAAAGATCATTTACCATGCTGTGAGGTTTTAACCTCTTCTCCACTTTTTTGCTTCACTAGAAAAAGAGGTGATTGGTTGTTCTTTGGTAAACCACCAACAGTCATTTCATAGTGTCTTTTGATTTGGACTTTTAAATTATAAGCTAACAAAGAAAGTCATTTTCTGTTTTTCACCTGCTCTCAGCAGAGCAGAACAGTAGTAGGGATATGACAATATAGAATACATATTCAATGCATCTTTCATAAAAAAAAATTACGTCCTACTTTTTAAAATGTTGAAATGAAACGCCATAGGCACAGGTACTAACTAAGAAATAGGACCTTTTTATTTTATCATATTTAGAGAAGTTCAAAAAGAGTTGGTTCCTCTCCCTTCTTTAGAATAAGTTACAAATGAGGTTGTGGTATTGAGCAGGTCAGTAAAATATGAAGAAGTCAGTAAGATATGAAAGCTATGACACCTCATTTCACGGGGTTCCAGAGGTAGCAACTGGGTTGGATTCTGCTGCATTTTTCAGGGGCCATAGTCCCCGAACCCAGGAGCTACGTTTGCAGTCAAATGCTCTGCCACTGAGCTATACCTGCTGAGAGCTACATTTGAAGTACTCTGTGAAATGATAATGTCAAATACACTTTTGTCAGCTTAATGACTGCCGGGGTCCTGCCGAGCCATATTCGATCCTGAGACAAAAGGAAAAATCAGGATTAATGATCCCGTCTTTATGAAAAATTTTCACATTTTATTCATCGTGGATTTTTAGGTTAAAATTAATTTTTTAAAATGTTTCATTAAAAAGTTATTTATCTTGATTATTGAGTTTCTTGACACCCTTTGAAACTGGTGCCAGAAATCGCCCTACTCTGGGCCTAGATGGCTGCCACCATTTGTGAAAAGCTACATGTGATGACAGCGATATGTATACATTATCTTTTTTTAGGACTCTGCACAAAATACACTTACAGATGAAAAAATGGAACCCTTCAGCAGTTAAATAAATGGTCTAATTTAACACAGCCAGTAAGTTGCTAAGTAGGACTTGAACACAAATCTATCAATCCCTAACACTAAACTCATTCTCTGACCATTGCGAACTGCACCATATCAGGAACTCACAACACAAATTCGTTCATTTGACACATTTTTGAGAGCATATTATATACCACCTTGTGCTAAGAGATACAAAATTGAAATCATTCATTCATCTATACATTTAAAAAGCATTTACTGAGCGTGTGCTATGTGCACTATTCTATGTGGCGGGGATACAGAAGTCAACAAGGTCATCATCTCCTTTCTTATGGGTGTAAGAGGTAGAAGAGACAGTCAATACATAAATGAACCAAGGTTTCAGATAGCAGTATGTTTTGAAGAGACATAAAATAAGGTGATGTGAACTAATACAAGTCGGCCTCTTTGCTGCTGAGCGGGGAGCCCAACACAGGGCTGAGCAGGGAGCCCAACACAGGGCTCAATCTCAGGACCCTGAGATCATGACTTGAGCCAAAGGCAGATGCCTAACTGACTGAGCCATCCAGGCATCCCCACAAATTGGGCACTTTAGATTAGGTGGTCAAGTCAGGTCTCTTAGAGGAAATAGTCTGTAAGGCATGATCTAAAGGACAAGACAATCCAGCCAAGGAAGGACTGGGGAAACAGCATCCCAAGCAGGGGGACAAGCTAGCGCAGGACACTAAGGTCAGAGCGAGTGTGGTATGAAGTGAGATCCTAGAGAGAAGCAAGAGCAGCTCAGGGAGGGTGTTATAAACCAGTGTCGGGAGTATGGGTTTTATTTTAAGTGTGGCAGTACATAGTTAGGACACAGCCTGGCTGCTGTAACAAAATACAGTGACTTCAACAAGATAGGACTCAACACAATGGCTCCATCCATGTCAGTCCTTGTAAGGAATTGATATAAAACCTAAAGTGGGTGGTCATTGGCAGACTTACTCGTTAGGTTCCTTGGACTGTATACTGGGACACTTGAAAGAATCAGTATGACTTAGTGAGATATAACTTCATTGTGATAAGGTACTATAACATCTTTGAAAACTAATTTACCTTGACTCACCTAGAGAGACAAAGTAGCAGAGTCACTAGGACACCAGGTGCTGGTATATTAACTTTGAGACTCTGAGGCACTTACAGGACCTCTCTAAGCACCACCTTCCATATCTGTAGAAGGTGAACAGTGATAGCACTGACCCTGTAAGGCAGTTGTTGCAAAGATCAAGCTAAATGAAGTTAGTATTACTTAGCTCAGTGAATGTTAGTCGTTGTTACCTAAAAAGACATCAATGGGCCATTGCCTCATTTACATGATAGAGTCAACAGGGGGACGCTATCTGTAGATAGCTATTAGCTATCTGTTGAATAGATATAAATGTACTATTATGGTACTGGTAACAATTTTATTTTGCTGTATTTTTAAAATCTAGAAGATTATCATGAACATAAAGTTATATCATAGAGGCTGTCTTATTATGTTCATATTTGTTCTTACACTGATGATTGGATGTTATATTAAGGGTTACATAAAAAAGGAGATGACCAAGAAAAGACTACCTGGGACAGATTGGAGGAATATTCTCAGTGGAAAGGTGAAAACCCCAGGCCAGTTCCAGGCTACCATCTTCTCAATCCCATCCTCCGACCTAGGGCCTTTGGTGCCCCCGTCCATCGAGCACACAATAGACAAGGAATATCAAAATCAAAGTTTTCTCTTCACAGTCATGGCACAAGATGGTTGAGCATAGCTGTGTCCATTTTCCTATATTCTACAAAACAGTTTTATAAAGTGTTCTCATTTTTAAATTACTTAAAAATGGGAAATATCCACATTTTCTAGGATTTCTTAACAACAACAATGACAAATTTGGACAGGTTCTAGAGAAAGAAAAATCCAGATGAGCATGAGGTAATATTCTAGGTATCCTTTTGTCTGAGTTCTGCCAGTTTTGTCCCCTCACCATGTCTAAGTATTTATTATTTCATTTATTTATCCCTAAATTCTGTGGGGAGAGTACTATTAAAGTACTATTACCTGCATTTTAGAGAGGAGGAAACTCATGGATGCTGAGGCTTTTGAGAGAAAAGTCAGACTTCAGTTGTTTAAATAGACACAGAACAGAGACAATTGAAGAATTAAGATTTTCACAATATTCATTATCCAAGATATGTATTAAGCTGCGAGGAACTTTTCTGGACACTGGAACTATAGCAGTGAATAGAACAGATAGAACTTCTGTTCTTTCACAGCTTACATTCTAGTAAGGGGATAAGAAAAGAGAGACTACAAACAAGGTGGTGAGAAGGACTAGAAAGAAAAATAACTTTAAGATAAGGAGAAGAGAGAGTGATTAGGGAGTTGTATTTTGTAGAGGAGGGTCAAAAAAAAGTCTATCTGTCATACAGAGATGTCAAGGGAGTGAAGGAGCATGCCACTTGTCATCTGGGACAAGTGTATTCTGGAAAAAGAAGGGCAAGTACAAGTTCAAAGATCTAATGTGGGGTCATGCTTGGAAAGGGTAAGGAATGACCAGACAAGAGTTGGGAGTTAGGCACTGAAGATGTCAGATCTTGCAAGGACTTGGGATTTTTTTCTGGTTGAGTTAAGAAGCCAGTGGGGGATTTGGAATAAAGGAGTGGCTGATTGTGACATGCCTTTTAAAGATTCCTCTGTCTGTTGGGAGGAAATGACTGAAGAGACACACCGTTGGTAGGAAAGACCCCCTGGGACTCTATCAAGAAAAGAGGCAGTAGGGGAAGTGGGGAGAAGTGGTTAGAGTCTAATACTGAATTCATAAACTCTTAAACTTTATGTTCTCCCACACCAGGTGCAGGGGAGGTGAGGGGAAGTGGTTAGAGTCTAATATTAAACATAAACTCTTAAACTTTATGTTCTCCCACACCAGGCACTGGGAAAATACCAAGGCAAGGTAAATAGCTTGGTGAGTTTTCCTGCTTATCCATGCATGTGTCCAATACAAACTGACCTTCACTTTCCTCAGACTAGTCACTCTTACAGACAAGTAGGGCAACCAAAAGATATATCCATAAGAAGATATGGTGTAGGGAGACCTCTCTGGGCTCTTCACACCAACCCATTGTTCTGAGGAGCTGTGTGTGTGTTTGTGTGTGTCCATGTACCTGTGCAGGCATGTGTATATATTTTGGCATGGTAGAAAGAAATGGAAACTGCTTTCATCATTATTGCTGTTATTTGGCAGTGATCCAGATTGCTTTTGCCACCAACCTGAAGACATATGGCCCCATAAGGACAGAAACCATTCTGTTCATTTCTGTGTTTTGGACCTTCCATGTACACGGGTAAGTCTTGTTGAAAATCAAATATTAGCTCAAAGGACTCTCTATGTCCACAAATATAAAAGTTGAGGAGAGCAATATCTTGACATTAATTCGGGAGCCCATAGTATTCAGTAATAAAAAAAAAATTACTTCATTGAGAACTTAAAACCTGCACATGTTTATAGCTATTGTAGTCATAACTGCCAAAACTTGGAAGCAACCAAGTTGTCCTTCAGTAGATGAATGGATAAATGAACTATGACACGCCCAGATAATGGAATACTATTCTGTGCTAAAAAGAAATGAGCTATCAAACTATGCGAAAACATGGAGGAACTTTGAATGCATATTAGTAAGAGAAAGAAGCTGAACTGGAAAATCTACATACTGTATGTTTCCAGCTATATGCTATTCTGAAAAAGACAAAACTATGGAGACAATCAAAAGATCGGTGGTTGACAGGGGTTGTGGAGCAGGGGGAAGATGAATAGGCAGAGAACAGAGGAATTTTAAGGCATGAATGAATGCATAATGATCAATGCAAGTCATTATACATTCATCCGAACTCACAGAATGTCCAACACCAAGAGTGTGAACTGTCATGTCAGTTACAGACGTCAAGTGATGACAATGCGTCAATGTAGATCCATCAGTTGCAACAAACGAGCCATGCTGATGGGGCATGTTGATAATGGGGGAGGCCAGGTATGCGTGGAGGTAGGTGGATATGGAACGTCTCTATACCTTCCCCTTTCCCTCAATTTTGCTGTGAGCCTTAAGCTTCTCTAAAAGAATAAAGTCTTAAAATCTTTTACTTTCAATTTTTCTTAAAGCCCTCGGGCTATCAAAATGGCATGGAAGGGAGAGTGTTGAGCATGACCTGGCAATGAAATTCCTAAGTGGAACTGGGAAAAAGGCACTTCTGCCAACTATTATATATTTATCTCCCTTGTGGGAATCCTGACTTGCCTCAGCGATGAGGATATGGCACAGTAACTGGCTTGGAAATCTATAACCCAAGCTCTCAGATCAAGTCAAAGACTCAATGCAGTCAATGCAGGCTGGAACCCTATTCCAAACTCTTGGTGAATAGAGTCAATTTTTGGCATTAAAAATAATCTATACTGGGGTGCCTGGGTGGCTCGGTAAGTTAAGTGTCCAATTCTTGATCTCAGCTCAGGTCTTGATCTCGGGGTTGTAAGTTCAAGCCCCATGTTGGGCTCTACGCTGGGCATGGAGCCTACTTTAGATAAATAAATAAATCCTATAGAATTTAACAAATGACATAACCACTTCATATTATATACTTAGTATTATATGTCTTTCCAGGATTTGAAATCATCTTCATCATTCATATGAGGGAACCAGTGATAGAATCCTTGGAGTTACAATGAAACATATCAGAAGCATTTACGTATTTTGTAGTATTGCTGTGTCAGTGCAGGGCTGGGCTTCGAAGTTGCCAGAAGAAAGGGAGTTAACGACCAATTTCTCCAACATGTCTCTAAGAAAGGTTCCTGCAGACTTGACCCCAACCACAACCACACTGGATTTATCCTACAACCTCCTTTCTCGACTCCAGAGTTCAGATTTTCGTTTTGTCTCTAAACTGAAAGTTTTGATTCTGCGCCATAACAGAATCCAAGAGCTGGATGTCAAGACCTTTGAATTCAACAGAGAGTTAAGATATTTAGATTTGTCTTATAACAGACTGAAGATTGTAACTTGGTATTCACTGGCGGGTCTCAGACATTTAGATCTTTCTTTCAATGATTTTGACACCATGCCTATCTGTGAGGAAACTGACAACATGTCACATTTGGAAATCCTAGGTTTAAGTGGGGCAAAAATACAAAAATCAGATTTCCAGAAAATTTCTCATTTGCATCTAAATACTGTCTTCCTAGGATTGAAAAGTCTTTCTCATTATGAAGAAGGTAGCCTGCCCATCTTAAACACAACAAAACTTCACATTGTTTTACCAATGAACACAAATTTCTGGGTTCTTTTGCATGATGGGATCAGGACCTCAAAAGTACTAGAAATGACAAATATAGATGGCAAAAGCCAACTTGCAAGTTATGAAACTCAACAAAATCTTACTTTAGAGGATTCCAAGACCTCTATTCTATTACTTAATAGAGTTGATTTACTCTGGGATGACCTTCTCCTACTCTTCCAGTTTATTTGGCACACATCAATAGAATGCTTCCAAATCCAACATCTGACTTTTGGAGGCAAGGTTTATCTTGACCACAATTCATTTGATTACTCAAAGACTATAATGAGAACTATGAAATTGGAGCACGTAAAATTCAGAGTTTTTTCTGTTTCACAGGAGAGGGTCTACTTGCTTTTTACCAAAATGGATGTAGAAAACCTGACTATATCAGATGCACAAATGCCTCACATGCTGTTTCCTGTTTATCCTACAAGATTCCAGTATTTAAATTTTGCTAATAATATCTTAACAGATGACCTGCTTAAGCAACCTATCCAGTTGCCTTTTTTGAAAACTCTCATTCTGAAGGGCAATAAATTGGAGACACTTTCTTTAGTGAGTTTCTTTGCCAGCAACACATCCTTGAAGCACTTAGATCTGAGCCAGAATCTGTTACAACATCAAAATGATGAAAATTGCTTTTGGCCAGAAACCCTGATCACTATGAACCTGTCCTCCAACAGATTTGCTGATTCTGTTTTCAGGTGCTTGCCCAGAAGTATTCAAATACTTGACCTGAATAATAACAAAATTCAAACTCTCCCTAAAGACATTATTCATCTGAAGTCTTTGCAAGAGCTGAATCTTGCATTTAATTTTCTCACTGGGGGCGCCTTGGTGGCTCAGTGGATTAAAGTCTCTGCCTTCGGCTCAGGTCATGATCCCAGGGTCCTGGGATCGAGCCCCACATCGGGCTCTCTGCTCGCCAGGGAGCCTGCTTCCTCCTCTCTCTCTCTCTGCCTGCCTATCCGCCTGCTTGTGATCTTTTTCTCTATCAAATAAATAAATAAAATCTTTAAAAAAAATTTTTTTTTCTCACTGATCTTCCTGGGTGTAGTCATTTCAGAAAACTCTCAATTCTGAACATTGTAATGAACTTAATTCTCAGCCCATCTCTGGATTTATTTTTAGAGTTGTCAGGAAGTTAAGACTCTGAATGCAAGAAGAAATCCATTCCGGTGTACTTGTGAATTAAGAGATTTCATTCGGCTTGAAAAGTATTCAGAGGGCATGATGATTGGATGGTCAGATTCGTACATCTGCGAATACCCTTTGAATCTAAAGGGGACTCGGTTAAAGGATGTTCATCTTCCTGAATTATCTTGCAACACAGCTCTGTTGATTGTCACCATTGTGGTTATCATGCTAGTTCTGGGGATGGCTGTGGTCCTCTGTTGCTTCTACTTTGATCTGCCCTGGTATCTCAGGATGCTGGGTCTATGGACACAGACACTGCAGAGGATTAGAAAGACGGGCCAAGAACAACTCAAGAGAAATGTTTGGTTCCATGTGTTTATTTCATACAGTGAATGTGATTCTACGTGGGTGAAGCATGAATTAATCCCCAATCTAGAGAAAGAAGAGAAATTGATTTGCCTCCATGAGGGACACTTTGACCCTGGCAAGAGTATTACTGAAAATATCATGAACTGCCTTGAAAAAAGCTATAAGTCCATCTTTGTTTTGTCTCCCAACTTTGTCCAGAGTGAGTGGTGCCATTATGAACTCTACTTTGCCCACCACAGTCTCTTCCATGAAAACTCTACGTAATGTTTATCTTACTGGAACCCATTCCACTCTACTGCATTCCTACCAGGTATCCTAAGCTGAAAGCTCTTCTGGAAAAGAAAGCATACTTGGAATGGCCTAAGGATAGGCGTAAATGTGGACTTCTTGGGGCAAATCTTCGAGCTGCTATTAATGTTAATTTATTAGAAACCAGAGGGATGTGTGAACTGCAGACATTCGTGGAGCTAAATGAAAAGTCTTGAGGTTCTGCAATCTCTCTGATAAGAACAGACTGCCTATAAAATCCTCTCTTCCCCTGGAAAAATGCAAAGGAAATTGGGGCCTGCATACATTTTCAGGATAGAAGTTGATACCCCCTTTATGCTGGTAACTGAGCAATACCATTAAAATGAAAAATGATTAATTTTTTTATGTCCATTCCCGGAAGGATTTCTAAGAATGTATACACAGAAACACAAGTTTGCAAAGGCTTATGTAAAAAGATGTTCATCCCAACATTGTTTATAATCAGGAAAAATCAAAAACAGCTCACATTTCCATAGAAGATTGATTCAATCAATCATAGTTCATTAATGCAACAGAATATTACATACCCATTAAAAAGAATGAGGTAGTTCTATATTTGCTGGTATGAGGAAAATTATACTAATATGATAGTTTATATATTGAAATAAAAGTCTAAATGAATTTGCACCAGTACATTGGTATAGTAACAGTGGTTTGAGTCTAGGAGGTTGTAGCACAGAAAACTTTTTGTTTCTAGGTTGTATATTTCTTTAACATTGGAATTGCTTAAGTGAATCTGTATTTCTTTTGTAGGTAGGAAAACACAATAAAGATAATTTTTAAAGCCTATGCATCCTATCATTTCACTTGATTCTTCCTTTCAAGTCTCACCAGTCATAGAATGAAAACAAGCTTTTCTAAATTTTGCAAAATTATATGTTATTTCCCTAATTAAAAATGAGACTCCCCTCATGAGAAAAATTCCTGTGGCTCAGGATGCCTGGGGTCTCTGTTGGTCAAGAAAAATTTCTGTGACTTATGTAACCATAAAGGAAGAAAACGGCCATATTTAAAATCTGACACTGGTCCCCTCTTACCTCATCTCCATCATCTCCATCATTGAGACCTATCAAGTTATGGGCCCTTTCCCAGAACATTCGGTCTTTGGTATCATGACTGATCATTGAGGGAATCTTACATATCCTTCAAGGTACAATCCAAATGTCAACTCTTTTTTGAAAACTTCCTTACTTCCAAGTATGATGCTCCATAACACTTCTGACATACTTCTATCACCACACTGATCATATATGTTTTTAAAGTTTCCCTTTCTTATTAGACTATGAGCCAGGACAAAGGCCAGGACAGACTCCCCCCTGCCCTTATTTTCAGCAAACATTTGCTCAGTCCCTGGTTCAGAGAATGAGTCAGTGAATGTTTATGTTAGGTAAGCTAGAGGAGCATAGCAGGGACCCAACTGGCTTCGGGTTAGAAAGTCAACTGAGAAGACAAGAATCCAGAATTGAAGAATTTCTGAGTATAGCTTGAATCATGTGAAATTGCCAGTGTGTGATTGCTCTTGGCCTATAAGAATATCTATTTTATCTTATTCAATCTAATAAAACTAATTTCCTAAGCAGGGTAAAATTGGGCTTTACATCTATTTTATTTCCTCATAGTTGTAGTCTTATGAATTCCTCATGCTAGTAGTCATTTGAGAAATTGTAATGAAGATGGTCCACCTGAAAGTGTAGGGACAGAATTGGGTCAATCTCTAAGCCAGATGGTGCTATCATTTGGCTAATGACCAATCTACTGGGAGTAGGCTGAGTGTCTCTCTTCTTCCATCCTAGTGAGCTCATAACCTGTTTGGTAGAAGGGGAAATCCAAGGAAATCACAGAGCAGGGAGAGCAGAGAATGGGGAGAATGCATTTCCAACCAGGCTTTCAGCATCTGGGCCACTGTTGTTAGTGTGACTCATGGCTCCTGGGTGAGTCAGACAGTTGCTTAGGAGGATTTTGTAAATTTTGAGTAAATGACTCAGTGTGAGACTCTTACCTTTAATGGTTAGTTAACTGGGAACATGTAAAGTAGGTAACATTAGCCCTAAAGTCACCAGGATTGAGTTATTCCATGGTAGAATCCTCAGTTTAGTAATAAAGTTTTAAAAATAAATGTACTCTTATCACAACTAAAAAAACAAAAAACCAAAAAAAAAACCCACACACACATCAGGCATAGCTGTCAGCAACTCCTTATTTCAGCAGCTAGACTACCCTTAAATCTGCCCTATCAGTCCATTCTACTATTCCTCTCTCAGAAACTCAGATACCATCAAAAATGTCCTACTTTGCTTGGTTTTGACTTTTCTGGCTCACACTGGAAAATGAATTTTACCTAAGTTTAACGTTGGGACTAGAGAGAGAGGTAGCACCTAGCCTCGTGCAAACCTGATCATATACTTTTACCCAAAACATTTTGGGTTTCATCAAGAGTCCCACTGTCCTCAACCATGACATTGGTGAGGAAGTAAGCATTACATGGGCTGCACATGCAATGACTCTGATCATTATAATCACAGTGTAATGACTCTGATCATGTTTCAAAAGTGATTTCAGGTCTTGTGAAATTGCAAGTTCCTTTTCATTTCCTTGCCATTTGTCAACCTGGAGCTTCTTCCATTTCCACCACCCCTTACCCCCCAAGAAGGGAGAGCTCTATGAACATTGTTCAAGTCTGTCTTGGACTCTTCAGGGTAACTTCCCAGCCACTGGGCCTCTTTGCAGATAAATTACAATCTCTTCAGGATGCTAAGAGTCCAGTGTTGACAACGTTCTATATTCTATAAACCTGGTAAAGAGGTGTACGCTAGCCTGGGATTATAATCCTCTAATTCCAACTGGTTTGGAGGGAGAAGAGCTTTAAATGAGATTTATGGCAAATGTTCCATGAGGTTCAGCTCCTTTATGAATTATAATGAATCGTTCAAGAAGAGCATGGACTAGGAATACTTAAACTGAGTGAGAGTTTAGAGCTTATCAAGTATAACTCTCACTTTTAAGTGGGGAAGTTGAGGCTTGGGAATTTTAAATGACTCACCTAAGCCTGAGGTTAAACATCAGTCTTTCAACTCCTTGACTGAAGAGGCTTTTCTTTCCTATCTAGGATAAGGTGCCTCTTACTTTTTGTATTTATTTTATCATCTTGATCCTTTTGTTTCCATTCTCAATAGTAGGGCCCGGGATTGGGCTCCTTGCATATCCTGCTTATACCGTCCATAATTATTTGTGCCTGGACACTGCAGTTTCTCCCTACTTCCTCATATTTTTTCCTCATCCCAGCCCCCAACTCTTAGGAAAGGCTTCCTTGAATTTCTAAGTCCTTCTTAGGGTCTTGTACCGCCAAGACTGGCAGTGCTCTTTAAGCAAGATATCCCTGGCCCAGGCCCAGACCCGCCCGGATCCTGGTCTTCATTTGTCCCCTTAAAGATGTCTTCTGACCCTCTGTCTTATACAAGAGGTCAACCAGGTATTCTGAGGAGTTCTGGAACTCATGCCTATGGGGTCCTCTCAGAATCTGTGGTTGAGCCCCGATTTGAGTTCGACAATCTGGCAAGCGGATGACTCCTGCTGGCTGAAGCAGTGTGGGATAACTGAAGATCGGGCCGCCAGAATAGTGCTAGCACACTGATTTGGGGTGACTCTCACATTGAACACAAGGTAATTTCAGGGGGTCAGAGCTGGCGATAGTCTACCGCCAGCCCTGGGGCTTGAGCCACCAGTGTGGGCTGGTGTCCATCTGTGTTTTGACTGGTGCCACCTCTTGTCTATAGCACCTTAGAATAACAAGCATGGTGGCAGGTGTCTTTTTCCCTGCACTACTCTTCTTTCTGCAACCTCTAGCATCCAGGATGATCACCACCATTGCTGTAAGCTCTGTGCCATGTGTTAGGTAGTCCTTCAAGGATGGTTTTCAGACTAAACACCAATGCGTCTTCCAGCCAATGTCCTCTCTTATCTGCCATTGCTGTCTTATCTGACATTATGCTCTTCCTATCTTAAGCATGCTGAAGAGGGAAGTACATATCTCACAGGGGCAAGACCATGCTTCCCTCTTCACACATGAACCCCTCACCTAACCCCCTGACTGGTGTTGGTGTGTGGAAGGCAAGGATTCAGTCAACATCAAAAGAGCTCCCATTCTGAGAATGTGACGATTACTACCTCAAGAGTCCAAGAGAAGACAAGACTGGAAAATACCTTGTTCTAGATTTATACCACACAATTCTGAGTGGTAAACAGGACCAGAAAAGGAATATTGATTCACATTTACCTACATACTTTGGGGAAGGCTCACATCAACGAAGCATAGTACCAATCTTTGAGGAAGAGACATTGGAAGGCAGTGTAGCTGGATGATAACGTATCATGGCTAATAATGTGACCAGCATTACAGACATGCTATTGGGGAACTTCAGAGGCAAGAAGAGCTACCCTGTTTAATGTAAACAGGCTCTGAAGACCCAAGTCCTTGTGATTAATTACAGCACTGCTACCCTTTTCTCCTGGGAGAGTACATTAACCAGGGAGAGTACATTGGACAATAAAATGCCTGAAGGGATGGTTCCTGGATTTGAACAGGAAGAGATGGTGCTTGGACCCTACAAAGAATCTTTCAATGTGCCAACTGGAAAATAAACCATACATAAGTAACTCTTCTCTATCCATCTTCATGAATAAGACACTATACCTCTCATGGGTCCATATATTTTGAAACTTTTTTAAAATCAAATTATCTATAGAGAAAGGAGCCCTACATTGCAAAAAATCTTTTCCCTAACCCTTGGAGGCACCACTGAGAAGGAGACTGTCCTGCCTTATGCAGCCAGAACTTACCTTGTTTCTTATTTCTTAGCTGCTCAACTTGTTTTGGTTTTTGCGTAAGTTATTGACAGCAGGAGAATTTTGTCTCAAGTGCTAATGGGTCATGTGGTGAAATCCAGTGGTAAGACTGAAGGTTCTGACCAGGGGCAAAGACACATTCCAGTACCACACTATTATGGTTATTGGAAGTTTCTCCTACGGTTTTTATAAAAAAAAATTGAAAAGGGGTGCCTGGGTGGCTCAGTTGGTTAAGCGACTGCCTTCAGCTCAGGTCATGATCCTGGAGTCCCCGAATCAAGTCCCGCATCAGGCTCCCAGCTCCATGGGGATTCTGCGTCTCCCTCTTACCTTCTCCTCGCTCATGTTGTCTCTCACTGTCTCTCTCTCAAAAAAATAAATAAAATCTTTAAAAAAAAAATTGAAAGGAAGAGGGACATTTCTTATTTTATGTCATGATGGGTTATGACATAACCCAATGACAACCCAACGATGGGTTGTGTCATTATTAAGTTCTGTTCTCCCTATGGAAGAAGTTAGATTTTTAGTTGTCCCTGGGAACTTTCTAAACCTAATGACCTGAAGTATTTAACTTTCTAGGGTTGGCAAGGATGTTGAGAAAAGGGAAGCTTTGTTCCCTTGAAAAGGGAATTCCTTGTTGGTGAGAATGTAAATTAGTGCAGCCACGATGGAAAACAGTATGGAAGTTCCTCAAAAAATCAAAAATAGAAATACCATATGACCCAGCAATTCCAAAGAAAGTGAGAACACTAACTAGAAAAGGTATCTGCACCCCCATGTTCCCTGCGGCATTATTCATGATAGCCAAGATATGGGAACAACCGAAGTGTCCATTAATGGATGAATGGAAAAAGAAAGTGTGGTAGAAATATATAATGAACTATTATTTGGCCATAAAAAGGAAGGAACTCCCGCCATTCGTAACATCATGAATGGACATCGAGGGCATTAAGCTAAGTGAAATAAGTCATACAGAGAAAGACTGAATGATCTCACTTACGTGTGCAGTCTAAAAATCCCAAAGCCAAACAAATACCAAACTCATAGATACAGATAACAGATTGGTGGTAGCCAAAGGCTGGTGGGTGGTGGGTGAAATGGGTGAAAGGGGGGTCACAAGGTGAAATTGCCAGTCATAAAATCAACAAGTCCGAGGGATGTAACATACAGCATGATGACTATAATTAATAATAGTAAAATATTCCATATTTGAAAGTTGCTAATAGGGTAGATCTTAAAAGTTCTTTCCCAAGAAAAAAAAGGTTTTGTAACGACGTATGATGACGGATGTTAACTAGATTTATTGTGGTGATCATTTCAGAGTATATACAAATTTCGAATCATGTTCTACACCTGAAGCTAATGTAAGGTTATATGTCAATTATTCTTGATTTAAAAAATTGGAGAGAAAAACAAGACGGTCATACTAGTGTTCATAGCTTACTTAAAGATAATTTGAAATCTAATGTCATATTAAATGACCCTGTTAGAAAATAGATAAATAAACCTCTAAAAACAAAACTGAACATTATGCAGTTGGATACACTAAATATACATCATAAACCACCAAATCAATAAGATAACAGTCAATTAACTTTTTAAAAAATAAAATATGGCTATATACATCATCTCAGAAAGCTTCACGATTAAAGAGGCACTAATGAAAGAGGAAAGACACTGCATATTCATTACAATAATAATAGTACTATGAGTATGTGTAATTAGCCTAATGAACCGGTGAACATTTTCTCTAATTATTATAACATGGAAATTAAAACTTCTGTTCATTTTTGAACCATTTCCAGATACTTATTTGGGCTCTTTTCTATAATATTTTTCTGAAAAGCAGAGGTAAAAAAATAAAATCACTAAATCTTTTGATACTTAATAATAGATTTAGGAGTGTGAAATTGGGAGTACTTAGCCAATTGGGCAAAAAATAAATTTTGGTCTTTGCTGCTTCCCTTTCAGTTTTTGTCTATTGTTGTTCCAGAGTTCACAATCGTGCAGAGACCATAAAGTCATGTCCTATTCTTAGTCTTTGCAAAAAGTTCAAAAAAATTGCTCCCCCAAGCCAAGCATGTGATTTATATAATGAAAACAAATAGTTGAATTACATATGGTATACAAGATTAAAAAAAAAAATAGTCCTCCGGTGTGGACATCTTAGCACCCCAAAGTCTCAGTGCTGGAATTCAGAGTTTTATTGAGTCTCTCATGAAATCTGTTTGTGCAGCACTCGCTCCTAACCTTTGTGGGAGCTCTAAACCATTGGGGGGGGGCGGTGGGGAGGAGTATGATTAACACCCCATTCTTCCCATTTTCCTTATTCCTTCCCACCTCTCCTTTGCAAGCCCTATCACTGCCCCCACCAAGTACTCTTTCCTCCTCTTACCATCCATATGCATATGTAAACAGGGAGGGAGTGAACAGCCTCCCAACAGCCCAACTTCGATTCCCAGTTTGGATTCAGTTAGAACACACTGCTACATATTTTTCTTAAATATTTTTATTTATTTATTTGACAGACAGAGATCACAAGTAGGCAGAGAGGCAGGCAGAGAGAGGAGGAAGCAGGCTCCCCGCTGAGCAGAAAGCCTGATGCTGGGCTAATGACCTGAGCCAAAGGCAGAGGCTTTAACCCACTGAGCCGCCCAGGCACCCCCACACTGTTACATATTTTATAAAGCAAATTGGACGGGGAGGTTTGTCCCATAAGGAAGCCCAGGAGAGGCTGGAGGAGGGGAATGAATACATTCTCCATTGTCAGAACCTTAGAAAATCTTAGAGTCAATTTCTTCCTGAGGCTTTATAAGCAGGAAGCTCTATGAGCTTGCAATTTGCTTGATATAATAGCTAGAAACGGAAAAGATGGAATTTCTCTTTTAATTTTTAAGTCTCTCATCCTTAAAACTTAGCTTCAGGCATCAAACTAAAAAGAACAAAAAAGAAATAAGAAGGTTATTAAAAAGGAAAAACCCAACCAAGAAAGAAAGAAAGAAAGAAAGAAAGAAGGGGGGGGAGGGAAAAAAGAATAGAAAAGAAATAAGAAAAAGAAAAACAAAAAGAGAGAAAAGGACCAAGAAAAAAAGAAACACTGCAGGCCCTGGCTATAATGTAACTTCTCATTTTGCAGTGTGTGCGTCTAACCTTAAAGCAACGTCCCCGGGGGAAGTCAAACGCCCCGGCCCTGGGGTTTACAGGAGTTTCACTTCACTGGTTGCTCCCCAAAGGTCCTTGCGGGTGTGGAAAGCAGAAGTTCACATTAAAACAGATCGCATTGTGCATGCAAGATTGATACTACCAGCAAAGCGTCTCTGCCCCTTAGTTCACTTCAGTTCTCAGCTTGGCTCTTTGCACCCCAATTAGATGGGCTCTATCAGAAACCCCGCCTTGGCTTGAGCGGGATGCTTTACAGGGTTTGCTGAAGCACCTGGCCACTTACTTGTTTTGTAAATTCTGCAATAAATGCCTTAACGAGCCCCTGTGCCAGAGAAGGAAGTACCGCGAAAAACCAGTCTGACCTTCTCCAGAGCTCACCTTGACCCGGGGCACCTGTCCCATCCGTCATCCTTCAGAGGGCGGACCTGCAAGGGACTCAGGGCATTGCGATTTTACAAGAGGTTTTTCTTTTGTTGTTTCTCACTCCCCCGCCCTTTGTTTCTCATTTTTCTTTCTTTTTCCTCTTCACGACTTCGGGAAGGCACAGAAGGAAGCAGCTTTTCGGGTCGACTCAATTCTTATTCCTGTGCCAAATCAGAAACCACGGAAAGAAACAGTTGGAAACCAGGGAAAATCGCTTGAAAGCCAGAACCTTGCTGCGCGTGGGCGGCATCACACCTGCGAGCTTGTTCCGGTCTCACCTGAAACTCGTTAGAAATGCGGTATTTCAGGATCCATCCCAGACCCACTGAATTAGAATCTGCATTTTAACAAGCGCCCCCGCTGATTCCTATATACAATAAGGTTTGAGAAACTTGGGAAAGGAAAACTTCACAAATGAGTTCAAGTCTTGCCCCCACTGAAGGGCGCGCCCTTGTGTGAAATTTTGGGGTCACAGCGACACCTGGTGGTTAGTTTGGTAGTTGCAGACAAGCTGCGTCTAAGGACGGTAGGTTCATTCATCACTGGAGCGACAGGTGACTCTAGTAAAGGCGCCCAGAGGTCTCCGCCTTCCGCCTGTCTCCACCACGCTGTCAATTAAAGGGATGGAGGCCCTCCCTTCGAAGGATGCCTTCTGCTGAAGCATAGCACGGCAGATAGGCTTAGTCCATTTTCTGCAGTGGAAACAGCAGGACAACAGGTCTCAAAGCATTTCTTCACCCTTCACAAGACTTTTCATAAAATTCACAACGCCATTAAAACTCAGAGACACAAGATGGCTTTAGAGATCATCCAAAGGAGTGGCGCTCGCCTTTCAGGGATGACGATCACTTATAATATACTTGATATTACTGAACATTTACTTTGCTTCAGGCACTGGTCCGAAGCTCCTGCATGCATTAAGTCGCTTAAACTCTACATGCTAGTGAGGCGGGTGATACATATTATCTCTATTCTGTAGCTCCTTATCTGATAATTTTGTTAGTAGTCGTTGGTTGAGAAAAATCTGTACCAACAAGAAACTATTATGATGAATCTGGTAACTCTTGAAAAGGAACTTGCATTGAATGAAACCCAATGGCTTCTATATATATTTTGGGAAGAGTAGTGTGGATGTATAGTATACGATTTGTTACCTACCCAGCTTCAGACGGTGCTAGGGTACATGTAGACTTGTGGCCTCTTGCAACAGCTCCAAGGCTCTCCAAAGGATTCGTAGCCCGAAGGCTGGGAATTCCCAATGTAGAAGTACCTCCCTGCATGCCTTATTGAAGCCATACCATACAATCCTGAACACATCTGCTTTCACCTGCTCTCTGAGGCCTTGGCCTTGGATGGCAGACTTTGGGGAGTAGCAGGCAAGAAAACGGACTTCAGAAAAGTTGCCAATGGCTATACTTCCAGCTTGAAAATCTACACTATGGAGGCAGGGTCTATGGCCAATGTCTCTGTTCTGTTCTCCAGACTATACACCCTGTCCAGAGTAATTTTCCTAAAACAGTTTTGTTTGGGTTATTCTCCAACTCAGAATTACCCCCAATTATGCCCAGTTGGCTATGTGAGATAAAGCCCATTCTGATTACTTGGGTTTTCAAAACAAACTCTCATACCAACCAACTTGCTTGTTGCTACACACTTCATGTCTCCTCTGCTGGCTAGACTATTCCTCTTGACCTCTGTGTTGTCAGGCCTCAGAGGAGACCTCTAGAAGGCCAGCTGGTGGCTAAGGTGACCAACCCCAGGAAGCAGTGCCCCCTGGTTAAATCACTTGGAATGCAGAGTTCGAACCTCCATAGACAGGAAAAGTCAGACAGCCTTCTCTCAAGAGCAAACACAAGTTTACTGTAAAAAATATAATCACTCGTTTGACCACGTAAATGCACATGCTGGTGCGTATTCTGTTCTAATAGCCCTTATTGGAAGGAATAGCATAACCAGAAGGTAGCTTGGTCAGCATGAGTCTCAGCCATTTCTTGTTTCTGGCTGCCCGGTATCAATGCCCTCTTCCTAAAAAATACATTATTTCCTTTCGAGTCATCCTTTCTTCCCACTGGTGGATATACTCTGGGAAACAGTGACTAAGATTCTGGCACTTTCTGGTTAGTGGGTAGAGAGGTGGCCCAGGATCTTAGAATAGTAGATAATTACACACTCTTTCTGGTATTTCAGTCTTGACCAGAGGATCAAAGAAATAGAATAGAATTCTATTTCATCCTCACAGTGGTGCCCTGGTCTTCTGGAGCCTTCTTTTAGATTTCCTGGTGGTCTTCAAATCCTATCCCCCAAGGGAGTGGGGGTTGGGGTAACTGGGTGATGGACATGAAGGCGGGCATGTGACGTAATGAGCACTGGGTGTTCCATGAGACTGATGAATCACTGAACACTGCCTCTGAAACTAATAATACACTCTATGTTAATTAATTGAATTTAAATTAAAAAAAAATTTTAAAAATCCTATTCTCCAGAAATATCCTGGTTCCTGCCTGTTTCCAAGCTTCCACCTCATTGGTTCTGTAAGCCCTCAGCATCCTTTAGGGGGAGAAAAAAAAATCTTTTGAATTAGTTAATATGCTAGTCAACTATTGCTGGAATATGCTGTATAAAAAACAACCCTCCAAATCTCAATTGTTTATACCAACAAGAATTTATTTTCCAAAGTCCCAGTTCTGTTGGTCAGAGCTGGGTCAGCGATGTTTCCAACTTGAGGTCCGGGTGGGTCTATTTTACCAACGTCTCACTTGAAGACAGACAGAGCTCAAGGCACGCTTTTCTTAGGGTACGTGGTAGAGAGCAAGGTAGCCCATGGAAGCACATTTAGAATCTCTGTGGAGTGGCGTCTACGCTAGCCTGCATTTCATTGGCCAAGGCAGGTCACGTGGTCAAACTCACCTGGGCGGAAATCTGTGTTCTCCTTCGCAGGTGGGCACCGCAAAGCCCCCATTGAAAAAGCATCTATGTATTTGTATTCTGTTAGGAGGAGAGGGTGCAAAATTAGGACCATTACCCTACCTTGGTTAGCCAGAAAATAATAAAATGTTAACAATATGTTAAGTTGGTAACATAATGTTAAATTCATTTGAACACAGTTTATTTTATTAATCTTTGCCTTTGTGGTTTGTGGTGTCTAACTCCCGTTTAAGACATTTCTGGTTCTTTGACCCAGGAATGTCATAAGGATAGTCCTCTTTATTTTGTTTTTCACATTTAAGTATTTAGTCCACGGTCTGGCTGATGCAGGGACCCAACTTTGAATTTTTGCTAATGGATAACTAATTGGCCCAGCCTTATTTTTTTGTTTGTTTGTTTTCTGGTTTGGGTTTGGTTTGTTTTTTTTAAAGATTTATTTCTTTTAAAGATTTTATTTATTTATTTGACAGAGAGAGAGGGAGAGATCACAAGTAGGCAGAGAGGCAGGCAGAGAGAGAGGCAGAAGCAGGCTCCCTGCTGAGCAGAGAGACCTATTCGGGGCTCGATCCTAGGACCCTGGAATGATGACCCGAGCCAAAGGCAGATGGCTCACTGAGCCATCCATGCGCCCCTGTTTTTTTAAAGATTTGTTGATTTATCTATTTGAGAGAGAGAGCACGTGGAGGGGGTGGGAGGCGTGGAGAGGAAGAGAGAATCTTCAGCAGATTTCCTGCTGAGCGTGGAGCCATGCGAGACTGGATCCCAGGACCCTGAGATCATGACTTGAGCGGAAACCAAGAGTTGGCCGCTTAACCAACTGAGGAACCCAGGCACCCTGCAGCCCTTTTTTTTTTTTTTTTTTTTTTTTTTTTTTGGACTACTTCATCTTCTTCCCAGAGATCTGTAATGCCCCCTTTGCCATGGACCAAGTTTCCATAAAGGTCTTGCTGGATTCTCTCTTCTGTTTCATTATTCTTTCATCAACTTCTGTGCTGATACTGCACTTCTCAATTATCCCATTTTCAATCTTTATTTAGAATCTGCTTGTCGGGACGCCTGGGTGGCTCAGTTGGTTGGACGACTGCCTTCGGCTCAGGTCATGATCCGGGGGTCCCGGGATTGAGTCCCGCATCGGGCTCCCAGCTCCACGGGGAGTCTGCTTCTCCCTCTGACCTTCTCCTCGCTCATGCTCTCTCTCACTGCTTCTCTCTCAAATAAATAAATAAAATCTTAAGAAAAAAAAAAAGAATCTGCTTGTCAAGTTTCACATACACACACTAAAAATATTGATCAATATTTTGTGTGGAGTTTCTTTGAATTAAAGATTAATATGGGGGCAAAGAAGGTTTTCAAGATAATACATCTTCCTCCCCCGGAGAGTCTCTAATTACATTCAGCAAAATTATATATTTTTTCTTCTTGTAGCATGCACATCATTTGTTAGATTTATTCCTGAGGTTTTATTTTTGTCCTGTGATTTCAATGTGATCTTTTAAAAATTCCATTTTTTAACTGTTTGCTGCACACACATGTATACAGAATATAATCAATTTTTGTAGCTTGCTGTCCAAGCCAGCAACCTTTATCATATACATATCATATATGTATCATATCATAACATTTATACAATGCTTACCATGTGCCAGACGCTGTCCTAAGCATTTTATATGTATGCAATACATTCAAATCCACAATGGCTCTCTGAAGGAGGTATTATTAACATAACTATCCATATGCAAGGGAACTGATACCCAGAGAAGAGCAGAGAGAGCAAATAAATAGTCCAAGATCACAGATGGTGAAGCCAGGATTCAAACTCATCTTCCACGACCCAGGTCGATAACCACAACACTGTATTTGCCTCTCAACCTTGTGAAGCCCTTGCCTTAATTCAAATGATTTGCTTGTATTTTCTCTTAGAAAAACACAAAAGCAGTGAATACTTTAAAAAGCTACCAGCAAGTACATGGTTAATAGCTTAGTGAAGCTGGGCTTGAGTGTGTGTGTGTGTGTGTGTGTGTGTGTGTGTGTGTAGGAGGAGGAACTTTACAGAGAACAGCACTCTCAGAGCAAATGGAATTCCCCAGACCTTCGGGACTGCTGGTATACCCCCGGGAACAACCTCATTTTGGGCAATGAGGGCGCTGGCCACATAGACAGGCCATCCTTGGAGAGACCAGCGGGCTCCAGAGAGGCCTGAATGGGGAAGGAGGCCCAGGGCCGAGTGCACCGACAGTGTCAAATGACAGGCCCTCTCCTGCTCCCCTCCCCCATTTGTGGATTTGTGCTGAATCAAAGGGCCATTCAGGCCCTTCCCTTTCACAGAGTGAGGCCAAGGGGGCCATCCTTTGGAGGCTGAGATACAACAATCCCATGGGCTTCTGCTCCAAACAGGCTTGGGTTTGAAACCACAATGTACTTGGCGCTGGTTTTACACACATTACTTTCCTGGTGCTGGAAAAAAAAAAAAAAAAGGAATTAGTCAGATGAAAGGGGAGGTCTGGAGGGAGGGGGGATTCTTTCTCCAGTCTAGTGAATGAGGTTAATAAGTGGAAAAATAAAACTACTCTCCGTGAAGGGTCTTTGGAAGGGTTACCAGGCCACAATAATTAAAAGCAAATTAAAAGGGTATATCATTCATGCAGCCTCAATGGCCTGTCTCAGCCCAGAGGGAGCTGAGTCTACTTCAGGGCAGTGGAGAGAGCATGGGGAGGAGGGAGAGTGGGGAGGACTGCAGGTCCTCCCTTGTGGGGCAGTAACCAATGAGAAGTAGTGATTCCCACCCAGGTCTCCCTCTGTGGCCTCCCAAATGCTAGGTTGTGAGTTAGGAAACTGATTGATCATCTTCCAAAACCCCAGCAGTAATTGAACACTTGTTCACACATTTCCAAGGAATGTTTTCTAGTGCTTTGTGTCACATGAAAATAACCACACCAAACCAAACTTAGCTTTGGTCATCTTGAGGGAGTCACTGAATTCTCGCCAGCTCTCATGTTCCTCTCTGTAAAAGGAAGGTACAACCTTGATTTCCTACCCCTCCCCCCACCCAGCCCAAACAGTGCTCTCCTGAGTCTTCTCTGAAAACCTGGAACAGGTAGAAGGAAGGGAAATAGAAATAGTCATTAGGCAATTCAGCCCTTTCTGCTTGTGTCATTTTTGACCTCAGGCCATTTGCATCACCAGCTCGTTGAGTGGGTAATTCTAACCAGTCCTGTCTCCGTGACACGCTAATGCTGTCAACAATTCCTGGTGACTGCAGGGGGTCAGAGGCACTGCTTCTGCCCTCGTTTGGCTCCTATTGCCACCTTGTTGGAGGCATGACAGGTGTCTTTCTCAAGGAGAAAGTGACAAGTGGGTGAGGCAGTAAGAATTCGCAGGTTCCGAGCTAGCAGATGGAACCCAGTGGCCTCCGTGGAAGTGAGATCCCAGAGATCTACGGCTGTATTTTCGCAAAAGCAGAGGAGATATTGCACGAGATTCTGCAACAATTAACAATTTCCCAGTGACACATTTCTTGAACTCCAAAGTCAGGTTATGATGTCCTTCCTATGTTTTCCGAAGCACCCCAGCTGTTCGCTACCCAAGAACTTAAAATTGTTAGTGGTAAGGCCAGTTTACCCACTCTTCACGTACCCTTTCTTTAAAGTGTTAAGATCAGAACCCCTGGCTCTTCACTAGGAATCCCCAGGACCTCGCAAAGCTCTTGCCCTACAAAGGTAATGGTGTTTTCCAAAAACAGCAACAGCAATATTTCCAGCGTCACATGTTCTTCAGGAAACTTTCCACTCCCTGTTGCAAGGCAGAATCTATTTCTCCTCCCCTGACACCTGAGGGTGGGGTGACTCCTTGACCACCCCAACAAATAGAATCCCGCAGAATGCTTGATTTCCGAGCCTAGATTATAAAAAGAAATAAGTCTTCTGCCTGATGTCCCCTCCCTTGGAGACATTCACTGTTGAAACCAGCCGCTGGGTTGTGGGGAGCAAACAATGCCCCCTGCGGAGAGCCGGCTAACACTGCCAGACAGATGAATGAAGGCACCATCACGTCTTCCCGGGGAGGCATCAGTCATCGTAGGACAAGACCGGGTGTCCCTGGTTTGTTAGGTCCAAATTCTGGACCCGCAGAATCAGGGAGCGTAAGTGTTTGCCCTGCATCTCTAAGTGTTGGGGTTGTTACTCAGCCCTAGGATTTGGAACCGTGGTCAATGACGGACACTAAATACGTCAGTGAACGGCCAGCCATGGGCTCCGGGAGATCCCGCCCCCTCCTAGGAGGTAAAAAAGAGACAGAACCATCCCAGGAGATAAATGGAAATGTGCTGTGTTTCTCTAAAGTTCTAAGGCATAAATATCTATAAATACCTACTATACTGTAGTAGAAAAGATTCTTTTAAAAAGCATGATCCTGGGCACCTGGGTGGCTCAGTCGGTTAAGTGACTGCCTACGGCTCAGGTCATGATCGTAGAGTTTCGGGATCGAGTCCCACATCGGGCTCCCTGCTCAGCAGGGAGTCTGCTTCTCCCTTCGACCTCTCCCCTCTCCTGTTCTCTCTCTCAAATAAATGAATAAAATATTTAAAAAAATTCATAGAGGAAAAAAAAAATCAGGATCCTATCAAGCCATGAAAAGACCTGGAGGAAACTTCAATACATATTACTAAGTGAAAGAAGCCAATCTGAAAAGCCTATGGATTGTATGATTCCAGTGAATACGATCTCTGAAAAAGGTGTAACTACAGAAGCAGTAAAATAAATAAATAAATAAATAAATAAATCAGTGGTTGCCAAAGATTAGGGGGGAGAGGACGAATAGGCACTATTTCCTATCAAAATAGGCAATAGTTAGGGCACCAAGACTATTCTATTTACTATAATAGTGGACACGTGTTATCATATATCCAGACCTACAGAATGTACAACACTGAGCGGGAACACTAAGGTGAACTACAGGCTTTGTCAGTTGTCAGTGTTGCTTTCTAGATTCAGTATCAGTTTCTAGATTGTAACAATATCCATGTTGGTTTTCAGATTGTAACAAATGTAGCACTCTGTGCTGATGCTGGGGTCGCCTGCCGCCTGAGCTTGGGTGCGGACAGAAAGTATATGGGAAATATCTGTACTTTCTATTTAGTTACATTTTCTTTCCATTCAACTTTGCTGTAAACCTAAAGTGCTCTAAAAAAACAAAGGCTTGGGACAGCCGGTGGGCTCAGTAAGTAGAGCATGCGACTCTTGATCTCAGGGTGGGAAGTCTGATCTGCATGTTGGGTGTAGAGATTACTTTAAAAATAAGATAAATTAAAAATAAGGCTCTTTTTTTAAAAGGTCATTTAAGGGGCACCTGGGTGGCTCAGTGGGTTGGGCCTCTGCCTTCGGCTCGGATCATGATCTCAGGGTCCTGGGATGGAGCCCCACCTCGGGCTCTCTGCTCAGCGGGGAGCCTGCTTCCCCCTCTTTCTGCCTGCCTCTCTGCCTACTTGTGATCTGTCAAATAAATAGATAAAATCTTAAAAAAAAAAAAGGTCATTTAAATATGGTCTTATTTGTTTCAGAGCCTGGGGATTCCTTCTTCCCTCTCCCCAACCTTCTCGCAAATAAACGAGTTGTGGATTTTTACTGTTCACATCACTGCATTGGAGCTTGAAGGTAAAGTCCAACCATGTACATCACGGGTTAATTTACCCCAGGACTTAGTCTTTCCTTCCTTCCTTTCTTTGGTGGGCTGCATGTTATCTGGGAGCTGATCTGTTTCTAACATCATTTAAGGAGTCCTCTGTTTTTGCCTTGAGTGACAGGGAAAAAACTTGAGCCTTAGAAAGCACAGAAGTAAATGAATGGCTTAGGGGGAGATGAAAACAAGGACTCCAGGGCAGTTTGAATAATGAATTAAGCCTTCCTTATTCTTGTTTCTCTAACAGTTATTAATTAGTAACTGTTTTCCATAAAAATATCAGTGGGATCGTCATTCTTAAAACTGGCCAACATAAATGTGATGTTTAATTTTGTGTTGTAATTAAAATTAGATGATATAATTAGCTTTTATTGTTATGTCTGTTTATTTAATAGGTATCTCTTCAGAAGGTACAGCAGCTGGCCGTGTAGTTTCCAGATTATCTGGATTGCAAGCTAATTTATATGCACGTGTGTATGTATACAAACTTGCTAAACATCTTGGAAGGAGAGTGAGTGTCTCTCTGCACCCCAGAAACTTCCAGCCTCCATGGAGCAGAGATACGATGGCAATTTCAGCAGGCTGGGGCACTGCAGGACAGGGAGATGCATGGTCAGAAGCCTAGGCTGACAAGAGGGAAGTCTGAGAGCTGCTTTCTCTAAGTTTTTCACATAAAAATGATTACAACAGGTAGCTTCCTTTTATTAGTTAAAAATATTTTAAGGATGTGCATTTAATTGGTTTTTTAGTTTTATCAATGTTCCACATGTACAAAGGTTAACACGTCACATGGTTTTATTTAGTTTTAATTTTTAAAGATTTTATTTAATGATTTGAGAGAGAGAGAGACCATGTGGGAGGGGGTGGCAGACGGGCAGAGGGAGATGCAGACTCCCTGCTGAGTGCAGAGCTGGACTCGGGACTCGATCCCTGGACCCTGAGATCATGACCTGAGTGGGAGTCAGACGCATAACCAAGTGAGCCAGCCAGATGCCTCTCAAATGGTTTTATACAGCTTTAATTGAAAACCAGCTGTCCCCCACTGTCCCTTTCCATTCCTGTTTTCCTCTCCACACAGATGATCACTTCTGTTTCTTAAAGATGTTTCTTCTAGCGTTTGTCTCATTATTTCTAAAACATACGCTTGTACTACAATTTTTCATACCCTCAGCTGTAAAATGGGTTTCACAACATCCTATGTTTGGTGTGAGCATTAAAAGGAATCAATTCAGGATGCCTAGCTGGCTCAGTCAGTAGAGCATGAGACTCTTGATCTTGAAGTCATGAGTTCAAGCCCCACACTGGGCATAGGGCCTACTTTAAAAAAAAAATTTAAAAATTAAAAAAATGAATTAATTCATAAAAAGCACTTTTAACAGTCCCTGGCACTATTGTTACATTAAATTTTTGCTTTTAGTTATTATCTATTGTCTTCTTACTACACAAACATTATATTTAGCTGTGTTATAATACCCCATCCCCCATCTATACAAACACACTTACAGTTTCTCCCTCCTGGCCAGTATGTTTTTTGTTTGTTAGTTTGTTTGTTTTTAAAGATTTTATTTATTTATTTGACAGACAGAGATCATAAGTAGGCAGAAAGGCAGGCAGAGAGAGAGGAGGAAGTAGGCTCCCTACCGAGCAGAGAGCCCCATGTGGGGCTCGATCCCAGGACCCTGAGACCACGACCTGAGCCAAAGGCAGAGGCTTTCACCCACTGAGCCACCCACGTGCCCTTTTCTATTATTTCAGACCTATATTTAGTGTTTAAATTATTATAAACTTGAGTATCTATGGTTGAGCCACATAGAATATTATGATCACATTTTCTTCCTTACTGGAGTTAATCATTTTTTTTTTTTACTTGTTTATTTGCTTAATACAATTCAGACACCAATTCCAATGTGTGTGTATTTTCCCACACCAAAAAAAAAAAAAAAAAATTCTTGGACACTAGCTAAGTGTCCTACAATTTATTCAATCCTGACACTATGTACCTGGAGACAGTGTCAGATCCCACAGGTAAAGGGCTCTGTCCCACAAGACAGCAGCCTCCATTCCCCTCAGTTCAGACACTAATCACAAGTCCAGATTATCCCCTCTGCGTCTGACCCATAGGCTATAAATCAGAGGTTCCCAGAGCTGCCTCCTTGAATTCAGGCAATTTGTTAAAGCAGCTCACTGAGCTCAGAGAAACATTTTACTTACTAGATTACCAGTTCTTCATAAAAGGATATAACTCAGGAACAGCCAGATGGGACAGCTGCATAGGTGTGGGGAAAGGCTGAGGAACTTCTGTGTCCTGCCCAAGCATGCCACCCTTCATGACCATCCATGTGTTCATCAACCGGGAAGCTTTCCAAACCCCGTCATTTTGGGGAATGGTGGAGGCTCTATGACTTAGGCATGACTGATTTAATCACGGCCTTTGGTGGCTGATTCAACTTCCAGCCCCTTTCCCCTCCCTGGTGGTCAGGGGAGTGGGACTGAAAGTTCTAACCCTGCAAGCATGTGGGTAGTTCCCTAGCAACCAGCCCCCATCCACAGGGGCTTTCCAAAAGTCGCCTTGTCAATATCACAAAAGACCCTTGTATTGCTCTAACCACGTAGAACTTCCAAGGGTTTTAGGAGCTCTGTGCCAGAACAGGGACAAAGACCAAATATATATTTATTATAAATCATAACTTCACACTTCACTTTCAGTGGACCATGACTTCAATCATTCCCAATCCCTCCACCAGAAATCTCTACTAAGTTTCTAGATTCAGTAAAGTATAAGTATAAACATTTGAGGGGACGCTATCCTTCCCAGGGCTCTCTCTCCTTCCACTGTACTATGACTGGCAGTTCTCTAAGCCCCTCTGGGGGGCTTTTTACTATCAACCTCAAAATTCCTCTCTGTTCTCCTCTACAATAGGTCCTCTTTATCCCCCCTCCCACGAGATCTGTTTTCTCGCTTTCCATTTTCCTTTTGAGTGAGCACACCTTCAGTAGCTTCTAGGTTATGAATATCTAAAAAATTACCTCACCTTCATACCCGATTGATAGCTGGGCAAGGTATAGAATTGTACCCTTAGAGGTGTGAGGATGTTGTTTTTTTTCCCTTAGAGGTGTGAGGATGTTGTTTTTTTTCCCTTAGAGGTGTGAGGATGTTGTTTTTTT
>NW_019154105.1:36754104-36917182 GCF_002288905.1 Enhydra lutris kenyoni
CCCTACCTTCTGGGGCAGCTCTCGAGAAGCTCTTGAGAAGTCTCTTTTATCTTTTTGAATGAGGCTTGTTACTTCATCCCTGGATGTGTTTACAATCTTCTCTTCATCCTTGGAATTCCAAAATCTTATAATTATGTGTCTTGGTGTGGGACTTTTAAAATCTATTATGCAGGTGGGGTCCCTGGGTGGTTCCGTCAGTTAAGCATCTGACTCTTGATTTCAGCTCAGGTCATGATTTCAGGGTCGTGAGATCGAGCCCTACGTCAGGCTCTGTGTTCAGTGGGGAGTCTGCTTGAGATTCTCTCTCTCTCCCTTTCCTTCTACCCCTCCCCCCACACTCTCTCTTTCTAAACTAAAATAAATAATTTTTTTTAAACCATTTGCTGTCATTTTGGTGGAACTGGTGGCAGAAGGTGTGGGTTAGGGGAGACACAAAATAGTAAATGATATTTTCAGTTTGCCGCAATTAGCAGGATTTTTGAGTGATAGAATTCAAACAATGTAATGGTAAAATACACCAAGCTGCATTAATTTAATTCCTATCAGATGTGTTGACTTTTAAAATTTCCTGAGGGTGGTAGAGCTGGTTGTTTTTATAGGGTTTTAATTTCCATAGGACGGTGTCCTATTTGTGTCGCATGTTTAGATTGGGGGGGGAAAGCACTGGAAATCAATAAATCATCTTGAGCATTAGAAAAAGAATAGAAAATTATACTCAAAGAAACAGATGGAAGGAAAATGCAAATATAAAATAAAAATAAGGGGGTGCCTGGGTGGCTCAGCAGGTTAAAGCCTCTGCCTTTGGCTCAGGTCATGATCCCAGGGTCCTGGGATCGAGCCCTGCATCGGGCTCTCTGCTCGGCAGGGAGCCCGCTTCCTCCTCTCTCTCTCACTCTCTGCCTGCCTCTCTGCCTATTTGTGATCTCTGCCTGTCAAATAAATAAATAAAATCTTTAAAAAAAAATTGGGACGCCTAGGTGGCTCAGTCAGTTATGTATCTGACTTTTAGTTTCAGCTCAGGTCTTGACCTCAGGGTCGTGAATTCAAGCCCTGTGCTGGGTTCGTAGAAAAAAAAAATCAAAATGAACGGGAAACAATGTGCAATAGAGAAATTCAGCAAGGTCAAAAGTAAACCCTGGGGAGACTGATCATGAACAAGAAAGAAAGACCTAAATTACCAACATCAGAAATGGAAAAAAAGGACTTCACCTTAGAGACTAAATACATTGTATTATGAACCATTACATATTTAAGAGTTTTATATAAGTTGGACAAATTCTTAGAAAAAATAACCTGCAAAATAGACATTAGGCATCTGAATAGTTCTTTAAATTCTTAAAAAATTGCATTTGTAATTTAATCCTTCCCATAAAAAAAACAAACTAAACCAAAATAAAACTCAGCAGGCTAAAATGGCTTCAGGGACACCTGGGTGGCTGAGTCGTTAGTCATCTGCCTTCAGCTCATGTCATGATCCCTGAGTCCTGGGATCCAGCCTGGCATTGGGTTCCCTGCTCAGCGGGAAGCCTGCTTCTCCCTCTCCCACTCTCCCTGCTTGTGTTCCCTCTCTCACTGTGTCTCTCTCTGTCAAATAAATAAATAAAATCTTAAAAAATTAAAAAAAAAAATAGCTTCACTGGAGAATTTGACCAGAGCTTTAAGAAATAAGATTTTACACAAACTGCCAGAGGACAGAAAAAGTGGAATGGTCTGCAAGCTGTTTTAGGAGGGCAGCACACCCTTGGCATCAAAATCTGTGAAAGACATTATAAGAAAATAAAACTGGAGGTCAATTCTACACAAACATGAAAAAAACCCAGAATAGAATATTAGTAAACTGTACCCAGTCCAACTTCCTTCTGATAATATCTCAGCTGGGCTAGCCAGGTTCCATTTGTTCCAGAGTAGCTGGGGGTGACCGTGTCTGGCACACTGACCCAAAGAGGAGAGTGTGGGAGGGGCTTGCAGGAAAGAAAGCATGGAGAACTGACCAGTCTTTCCTTCCTTCCATCACACCCGTCTTTTCAGAGAGATCACCTCTTGTGATATGACCAGCCATCCACGACTATTTCTGAGAATCTTGGGTTATCCTTTTATTGTTTTACCTATTCATTTTTTCTCTTTTTCCTCTTTTTTTTTTTAACCACCAGAGGTGTTACTCTCTCCTGGTGGTTCAGAGCACTGCTTCTGCTTCATCAGATTCAATGAAACAAATCTGAGTCCATTTAATCAGACACAACTCTTGGTTCCTTCTATTGTCACAGCAGTTTGAAGAAAGCAAGCATGAGTGACTCCCTACCTCACTACCTCGCTAGAAGGGTATCATTCTGCCACATAGATATTTATTAAGCAAATGTTTATCGACAAGCAAATACTGAGCCATCGCTATAAACTATTTGTTAGGCTGAATGAAGGAAGGCCCAGCTTTCTGTCCCTTCAGATGCTCAGTCAGCTGCCTGGCGTGATAAGGTCTTTCAAAACAGGCTCACCAAATACCCAGACATGGGGCTCTCTTTGCTTTAGAGCTGGTGCTGGCCGGAGAGTGAGCCGGTACCTTTGGAATTCACGGCTGTACACAGAATCGGCTGGGGGCTTAGCGTTGAGCTTTACCCTTGAGGGTGAAAGCCGCAAGAGACCTGGGTCTGTGCATTTCATCTGTGCCATCGTGGGGAGTGTCTCTAAAATAGTTTGGCCAAGCCACATATGTTCAATACCTTTAATTGCACCACACAAACCCATTTCTGAAATCTATCATGCTCTTTAACCAGCCATGATGATCACAAATGAAAACCCATTTTTGACATTTGCCACACTGATCAGCAACACATTAGATGGGGATTGAAACACATGGAAACTGAAGCATGCGTCGTAGCTGTCTCTGGAACCCAGGTCCCGATTCGAATGTTCACTGACTACTGTTCCTTAGAATAGACCACCTGAGCTGTTGTCAACCAGAGGAATACATACATCACACCGCAGACATACACGTATTTACAAGTAAGCTATAGACATGGAAAAAACCATCCCCGCCACATCCTAATTAATGACCTGGACAAAGCATTCACTGTTTCCATGACTCAGTTTCCTCATTTGTCTGCACACATGGAGAATGAAATAATGTTTGCAAAGGTCTTAATATTGTGCCTGGCATACAAAAAGCAACTCATAAATGTAAGCTATTATGAGTTCTATACTATACATCTACCATTTGCTTCTCTGAAAGCCCTGCTTGTCAGTCTACTCCGTAGTACAAATGGGGAAAATGAAACTGGAGTCCCCTTTGGTATGCTGGATGGACTGCATCCCAGGGACTGGACTGCCCTGGCCTTAGCTTACAAACCAGGAAAAGATTTTTCCTCAGTATTTCCAGAGGTGACTCATGATAATCCAAGTCATTAGAGACTAATGTATACATCAAAGTTTCAATTTATAGATCACAGTGAGAAATACAAAGACTGAATGCATTGATTCTTTGAGTTCCTGGGAGTACGTGGATGCTATCTTTAGTGTGGGTTCATTTTATGCCATGGATGAATTTCTGAAGACTTTGCATTATTCAAAACTCATGTAATTCAAAGCAAATGTTCCAATATTAATAAATTTAAAGTATGGAGGAGTGTGTTCATAGAGCACATAAATCTACACCCATTGGCGTGTAACTTGTTTTTAATGGTGCCTTTCATTTCTTCAGCGTGATCTCTGGTATTTTGCAGAAATTAATCTGCTAAATTGTAAGCACAGCACATCATAATGGCTGTTAGTTCTTCTTCAGAGCCTTTTTATGATATCAAAAGTGTGTGATAAATGCGTCGCTTTCGGAATTTTTTTTTGTGCCACCACATTACAAATGCTCTGATGACATGGTCATAGGATATAAAAAAATTTTAAATTATAATAACCTCACAATTGTCACCAAAATCACTTGAAGTTCCAAGCCATGTGAATAGTAGCATTGTTTAAAAGATACTAACAAAAGGAAGAGAGGATTTCTGTTTTAAAACCAATGTGTTCCCGTTGACAACTCACTTGTCCCAGCAGGATTGAAATCGAGCAATTCTTTGTTTCTTTTTTAATTTGGGGGATTGGCATGATTTCTCATTTTGAGCACAAAATGAAACCTTGTGAATGTTTTTTATCACACAGTTACGTGTAACTCAAATTCACTTAAAATGTAACCGTGGTACTGACAAATTCTTATTTGGGGTTTTTTTTTCCTTTTGAGGAGGTTATAGCAGAAAGACTTTGGCTTTGAAGCCACAAGACAGATCTAGGTCTAATCTAGTTTTTTTGACTTATGAGTTGTGTGGGACTCAGTTTCCTTATGCATAACATAGGAATTACAAATGCTTGCCATATAGAGTGATTCTGGAGATGAATATTAATATTTACCACTTGTTAAAGGATTTACTATAGATCAGTCAATTTATACATGTTATTGGATTAATCTTACATATAGTCCATGATGTAGAAATTACTGTTCCATTGAGAAAAAAGCCTCATGGAAGTTAAGCAACATACCAAGCTCAAATAACTAATAAGCAGCAGAACTGGGATTCAGACTCAGGTTTGAACTGACGTCACTCTTCCTTCCTAGAACTAAATGAGATAATGCTTGTTTTTTTTTTGTTTGTTTGTTTTTTTGTTTTTGTTTTTGTTTTTTTTAACCAAGAACAGTGTGTGACACAATTACAAAGAATCTGTATGCCACATTGCCTTAACCTTCTTCCTTATTCATGTTATCACTTGTGGTATATAGATAAATAACATGAAAGGAGAAATGGAACTCCTTGAGAACTTTTTCAGAGAGCTTACAGTAACACAGAGAAATACCAATTGCTTTTCTTCCTAGGAATAGATAACTCCAGGGGCGCCTGGGTGGCTCAGTCAGTTAAGCATCTGCCTTTAGCTCAGGTCACGATCCCAGGGTCCTGGGATGGAGCACTGCACTGGGACTCTTGCTCTGTGGGAAACCTGTTTCTTCCCCTCCCTCTGCCTGTTGCTCTCCCTGCTTGTGCTCGTGCTCTCTCTCTCTCTCTCTCTCTCTGTCAAATAAATAAATAAATAAAATCTTTAAAAAAAAAAAAGATAATTCTGGCAAAGTCACCAAGTTATCTGCCAATAAGCTGTGTGTATTTGTTTCCTGGGGCTGCTGGAACAAAGAGACACAGTATGGGTGACTCAAACAACAGATATTTCTTGCTTTGCAGTCTGTGAGTTTCCTTCTGCTGGCTGCAAGGGACAATCTGTTCCCTGCCTCTCTCTTCACTTCTAGTAGTTTGCTGCAATCTTGGGTATTCTTTGGTCTCACACGTATCACCCTGATCCCTGTCTTCTTCTTCACATGGTGTCTCCCCTGTGTCTCTGTCTCGTCACACAGTCTTCCCTCTGTGCCCGTACATCTTGGTGTCCAAACTTCCCCCTTTTATGAGGAGACCAGTCATCATGGATGAGGGCCCACCCTAATGACTTCATTTTCACTGTATTACCTCTGTTAAGGACCCTCTTTCCTGGTGAGGTCACATTCTGAGGTCCCGGGGGTTAGGACTTTGCTCTATCTTTTGGGCAAGGGTTACAGTTCAACCATTAACAGTGTGTAGAAGTGTGCGTGCATGTAAGAGAATGCGGGTGAGCAAGGCTAGCACTGGACAAAAACAAAACAAAACAAAAAAATTGGGGAGAGGTAAGAATCGTTGAAGACCATCTACTGGCACATTGGGTGTGTTACAAGTGGGTTGCATGTGACAGAGACTCAGTTTGAAGGAGATAAAGAGGGAATGTATTAGTTTATATAATCAAACTACAGGAAAATGGCAGGAAGGGAAGAGCCTTAAGGATCCAGGGACTTGAAGGTTGGCAAATCTCTTTCCTACCCTCTGCCCTTTCTCTGAATGCCACCTTCACTCTTCTGGCTGTCTCCATGAGGCGGCAGATGTGGTGCTCGGCCATACCACACCCCAGCCATCCTGCCTCATAACCAGAGAATTAAGAACTTTCTTCTTCGGTGAGGGAAGGATGCCAGTAGGCTCTTCTTGGATCACATGACCTTCCTGAAACCAACCCTTGATCCTGAAGGGACCAGGAAATAGGACTGTGTCCACCTGGAAAACACGGCCACCTCCAGTCATGGATCCGGGGCGACTAGGATGGGCAAGGTTGAAACTGGGAAGGAGTAGTTGCCCAAAGAGGAGGACCAAACCATCAAGGCACATCCCAGACGCACTCTGGGCACATTTGTGACTTGAGGTGCAGCTAGAAGTTTGGCTCCCTGCACGCTTGCCTGGGGGCTACTGTCCCCAGTGAAGATCTGATCTGTGCTTTCACTCTGTCATGGGAGCCCACGTTCCTGGTTGTTAGATGAGGCTGGGGCAGGGGGACTGCCGGCTCCACAAAGATCATTCATTTCCTTCTTTTCCTGGACACAGAGCTGCACTCTCTTTCCCAGCCGGCCTTGCAGTTTCACTGCTGCAAAGCACTGGCCAAGTCACTGAGTTCTAGCCAAAGGAATGAGGCTGGAAGGGATGTGTGGTTCTCCCAAGTCTGACCCAGAAAACCTCCCCTCCTCCAAGCTTCTTCCCCTGCTGCCAGTTTGAGGCCGATGGGTAGGGCAGCCTGAAGTCCTATATTGAAGTTGGTGGAACGAACATCACCCAGAAGGAAGGAAGCCACCTTGGGAGGCTCCAGCTGGAGAGGAGCCCCATCTGAGACTTCTTTGAGCAAGAAGCTAATTTCCATTGTTGGAGCAATTACAAATTTCAGAGCTTTATACAGCCATGGGGGCTGCTGTACCAACAGACAGAATTTCTTCCTTCTCTTCACCATTGGCTTCGTCACCCCTGGATTCCCCAACAGCTGGAGGGGAATCGTGGACCCACAGAGCCACGTTGTGACTTCAGGCGGGTCCCCCAGCCTCCGTGACGTGTGGTTTTCTGACCTGTAGAATAATCATGCCTCCTTCACAGGATGGGCGTGAAACTTGATCTAGAGAGAGTATATGAAAATAGTCCAGTGTGGACTCTAGGTGTTGACAGTGTGTGTGTGTGTGTGTGTGTGTATTTAACAATTTATTTTATTTATTTGTGTGAAAGAGAGAGGGCAGGAGGGGTGGAGGGAGAGAATCTTCAAGCAGACGCCCCCGCTGAGTTTGGAGCTGATGTAGGACTTGATCTCATGACCCTGAGATCATGACCTGAACCACAATCACGAGTCAGATGCTCAACCAACTGAGCCACCCAGGCACCCCTAGTATATATATTTTTAACTGCCACAGGGTGACTTCTTCCCAAATGACTTCCCACCTGGTGCTGGCTGTGTTGGATACTATATTCTCCGTAAGGAGATTCCTCAGTCTCAGAAAAAAGCCTTCTGACTTAGAACACTAAATTATGTCCCTGGGCTATGGTTAACTGCTGTTGCCATGAATCCTCTTTCCACCAAGAGGCAGACTCCAGCCCACATTAAATCCCAGACTGTTGTTCTACATCTCTGGAATGCGTCCCATAGAAATACCTCTCCGTTCCAGGCTCGCAGCCCTCTGCTTCTCTTTTCCATGTCTTCATTCATTCGTTTGTCCATTCACACGTGTCCATCTGTCTTCTTACCCACTCAAACCCAGAACAAATATTTATCGCATGCCAACTCTGTGTGGCAGATCCAAGGGAAAAGGAAAGGCACAGCCTCATCCCCATGATGCTCCCATTTGAACAAGAAGTCAGAGAAGAGGGTGGTAAGTGCCTCGGCTGGTGCAGGGGGCCATGGAGACCCAGAGGAAGCACACAGTCCAGGCATTGGGGGCAGGAAAGTCAGGAGAATCCACAAGGAGCCATGCATAGCACAAACTTTTCCAAGCAAAAGGATGGCAAAGCTCTTTCTACCACAATTACTAGCTACTCCTGAGATCAAGCAACTGGGGCATCTTCCGCTTGCCAGCTGTATCATTTACACACACCATCCCCATCAATCACCACCACCTCCCTTTCCAAACCCCGCCCTGCCCAACTTCCAAGCTTTTTAAGAATACAGTGCCCCGGGGGTGCGCCTGGCTGGCTCAGTGAGTTGAACACCGAACTCTTGGTTTTGGCTCAGGGTTGTGAGACCAAAGCCCGCAGTGGCTCGCTCTCAGCATGGAGTCTGCCTGGGGTTCTCTCTCCCTCTCCCCCCTCCTCGCCCCCGCTCATGAGCTCTCTCTAAAATAAAGAAATCTTTAAAAAAAAAAAGAAAAAGAAAGCAAAGAATACAGTGCCCTGTAGAGTCCCGTAGCTATCAAAAATGCTTTAGTGCCTCATTCCCTCCCCACAACCATGCACATTCCACTCAAAGGGGCATTAAGTATCTTTAAGGCATTCTGCAGGTATTGTAGGTATGTATATGCACATATGAACAGTCTTCAAGGTGTTGGTTACATATGCAAATATGCAAATGCTTTAAAATGTAAAATACAGGGGTGCCTGGGTGGCTCAGTGGGTTAAGCCTCTGCCTTCAGCTCAGATAATGATCTCAGGGTCCTGGAATTGAGCCCTGTGTTGGGCTCTCTGCTCAGCAGGAAGCCTGCTTCCCCCTTGTCTCTCTGCCTGCTTCTCTGCCTACTTGTGATCTCTGTCAGATAAATAAATAAAATCTTAGGGAAAAAATGTAAAATATAAGTATATGGTTTACATACATTTACATACACACAATGCATATATATGTGTATATATATATTTTCTTACACATATACATATATATGTGCTCCAATATACATATGTATATTCTCCAAATTTCCAAGAACACTAATTGTTCAGTTGGGGTTACTGTTGTGACCTCAGACACCAAACTTTATTAAATTTCTCCAAAAGCAATCATTAAAGGTAGTCTATACCTTATTTTTCTATTAAAAAAAAAAAAAAGCCCACAAACCCAACAAATGTGGCTGGCTGGCTGGAAGTGCTTGGCTGATGCAAATGATTTCACCTTTTTCCTTTGAGAAAGCTTTATTGTTGGAGCAGTGTTAACGATTTCTTCCCTTCCTTTGGTGTCTAGAATAATGTGTGCTATGATGCATGCCAAGGTTTGGATGACTAGCAGCTGTTGGGAATTGCATATTTACTGACGGGTGGGACCGGAGATGTATTTTTTTTATATACATCATTATCTCTGCCGTATTCCCTCTTTGAGCTGTCTCCCTGTTAGGGGACTCCCAGATTATTGGGATATTTAATGGCCGTGACAGTGACCCTTAGGGTGCAGAGAGAGGAAAGAAGCTTTCTCTTAGGTTGTATTAATAATACTCATGAGAATAAGGATGATAGCATTTCTAATAGCAATAATCAATGCATATATAATTAAGTTATGCTCATGTACACATAATATCTCATTTATGTCTCAGTTTCACAAGCAACTTCATTCAGGTCTCAGAACTGCTCTGTGAGGTGGGTTCTAGTACTAGAATCCTGATTGTACAGATGAGGAAGGTAAGGCACAGAGAGGTTTAGTGATCTGCCCAAAGTCACACAGCAGTGGCTGAGATAGAATTGGAACCCAGGCAGTCTAGCTAGTCTAGCTCTAGGGTCCACCCTCCTCACACCTAAGCCATGTTGCTTTTTCACTACTTGTATGCATTTTAGTCCTGGAAGGACAAGAAGGAGAAGAGCCAGGCATCTGAGGGGAGCAGGAGGTATTCCAAATACCTCAGAAGACGCGGGCTCTGAACTCAGGACCCGGAACTTCTGGTCCCCCTCCACCCCCTTCCAGCAGGGGGCGCCCACCGTCCACATTTTCTGGGTGCCCCCTTAAGGACAGAAGCCTCCGCTGTTGAGAACCAGAACTCCTGACCCTTATCAGGAAGAGCCCCCATTCTATCATTCTCGAAGTATTCAAAAGGAATACTCCAGTGTGTGAAAAGAAGCAAGGAAATAATAGCCTACATTTCTTGGAGGACCTGCAGTGGGCTTGGGTAACCACAAGCCCAATGAGCTTAAGCCTCAAAGCTCACGGCAGCATCTTCCGACTCCAGATAAACCACAGAGACGTGAGAGGCAGGGCTTTTTCTCGCCACACTCAGAAAGCACGTGATTCGCACGGGCCCCAGCTCTCGGGGTGGCCTCGGACATGACAGCCCTTCTGGCCTGGTCTGGAAGGTCGCGGAGCCCACGCTGGGTGCACTGGGCTGCCCTTTGGAACTTGGCGTTGAGGTGTTTCCTCTCTAGTGACCCTTGTTATATGCTTCGCAGGCTCTAGACCCGGGGGAGCGACGGAGAAGGCTGGACTTCAACCTGGTTGGGAGAGACAGGAGCCCGGCTTTGACAGGATTTGTACCTTAAGGGTGAGAGGAGAAGAGCTCGGGGAGGGGTCTGAACCCCCTCTTCAGGCACCACCTCCATCCCTGTAATACTCTGCAGCGAAGGCTGGGGGAAGGGTGGGCTAACTTTTAAGGGGGGGTCTCTCAGGCTAGGAGCAGGAACCGAGCTCGCTAGTTGTTCCCAGCTGCCCTGAGGCTCCCCAGCAGCCCACAGGGGACCCTCCCCAACCCTTCCAAGTGACCCCTTTTCTGAATATCTTCTGGTATAACAAATCTGATTCAAATGAAATGAGAGGGAAAACAGAGAGAGAAATAACCCGATGTCGCCTGCGAGGGAGGGGCTAGAGATCACCCGGGGTTCAGATTCTGGTTTGGCCTCCCAGGGGCTGGGTAGCCACCTTCACCCCCCAGAACTTGATTTGCCCTTTCGGCACCGGAGCTTTCTCCTTTGCACAAGGAAGATGAAAAAAATGCATCTTGTAGGGTCGCTGAGCATATCCAGCGTTTTAAGGCATGTTGAGAACAAGCCCAGTGTTTGGGAAGGAAGCACTCTGCCAATCTTTGCGGTCAAGATCAAACTATTCCTGCAGCCAGCACTCCCCACAGAAGGAATCTAGCACTCTGCCACCCCAGCAATCTTCTTCGAGGGCAAGTCTTTCTGCTCCGGGCCCCACAGGCACGCTTCCTGTGCCCCCCTCCCAAAGAACGCAAAGCCCTCCTCACCGCCCCCAAACAGCAAACTCCCTCCTTCAAGGTCATTGACTAGATGCCATGCCGGAAGTTTTCTCTCCTGGAATCAGGTCCCCAGGGCATTTATCCTCGTGACTAAACTGGCTCAGGGTCGGGGTCAGTTGAAGTTCAAGAAGGCCAACATTCTGACTTTTACTGTTATTGATTTGTGGCGTTTCTAAGCCAAAGTGCACTGGTCTCCGGGGCCAAGAGCGCAGGCCCAACAATGCGTCTGTTCTCCCATAGCCCTGTTTACCTTCCGGGAGCGGGCAGGGTGTGGCCAGAACTCGTGGGGTGGCAAGAACACCAGGGTGTGGCGAGAACACTGGGTGGGGCTGCCCAGGACCGGCCTTGGAGCAGGGAGCCCAGCCACCAGCCCCAGGGGCCCAGGTCTTAAAGGCTGAGGCCCCCGTGGGTCCCGCTCTGTTGGGGAGCAGCAGGCTTTTCTGTTCCTCACACACAACAGGAACGCAAATAGCATTACCCTTCCTGAGTCCTTGTGAACCTCGAATAGCACTTTAAGTGCCTCCCTCATTCTTAGGACCAGGGGCTATGTGTGTGTCCTGGAACCACCTGGAACCTCCATTCACTAACTGCGTGATTTGAGGGGCTTGACTAGCCTCTTGAGTACTCGACATATTCCTCTGTAAAGCAGGGTGGTTAAAACACCTTTGCAGAGTGCAGGGCTGGAGGCACCCAGCGGACCCCACGGCCGTGACCATGCCGGAGCCCAGGAACGGGGAGGCAGAGTTAGACCCGGTAAGGTTGAGGCAGGGGAATTTATCTTGGTGAATTTCAGGGGCCGGGTCCATGTAGGTATAAGCAGGCAAAGCTAAGCACCCAGGAAAGAACTTTCAGAGAAGGAATTAACAATCAGATTTTATATGCAAATACCCACCTTGATCCTTAGAGAAAACAGACCACCCAGCAACAGGAGTAATTGAGTAGTGTTGAGCCCAGAAAGCCAGAACAGAACTCTCTGAAGTCAGTGTGAACTAAGCTGAGGTCAATTACCTAAAACATATGTACCCGAAGAGGGCTTTCAGTCAAGGAAATAAAGTGTGTGTAAGTTGTAAAAGAAGGAGGAGGAGGAGAAGGGGAAGAGGAAGAAGAAAAAGCACCTTCCTCCTTGGGTTGTCAAAGGATTAAGTGAGAAAGTCCTAGAACAGTTTCTGGCCCAAGGTAATGTCGGGTAAGTATTCGCAGTTGCTAATGTGAATTTCACACGCATGACTTCATGCTGGACCCTTAACGATCCTGAAACAAGTCCTCTACGGAGCAGAAGCTTAGGATACCCTGAAGGAAGTAAGCAAAGCTGGGATTTGCTCCCAGGATTATCTGATTCTGCATGTCAAACTCTGGAGCCAGAATCACTATGTCTTACTGCTTTTCATTGACCAGCTTCAACCCAAGAAACCTTGATGGAGTGCCTTGCTAGGATCCAAGCTGTTGTGACTTTATTTAATTGGTGGAAACATTTCAATGTTTCCAGTTTATGAGCACTTACAGAGCTCTTCTCACTGGGCACCGAGCTGGGTCCTGGATCCATCTACACCCGTGAGATGTTGGTCTTGCCCCCAAGGAGCCCACTGGCCAGTCTATAAACAGAAAAGCCTCTGTGTTGTGATCAAACATCTTGTCCAGTCTACAGATTCTCTCCACTTGCAATTCCATTTGGACAGCTACTTGAATGTCCTTACTTCTTTTGAGAGCCTTAACTAAAACCCCCTAACCTGTTTTGCTTGAAATTTCCACCCCTAGATGGAGGTTTAAAGTAGACTGTTACATGGGGTGCCTGGGTGGCTCAGTTGGTTAAGCATCCAATTTTGATTTCAGTTCTGGTCATGATCTCAGGGTCGTGGGGGTGGAGCCCTGCATCGGGCTCTGTGCTGGGCAAGCAGTCTGCTTAAGATTCTCTCTCTCCCTTTGCAATTCCCCCCACCCCACCGCTGTGCTTTCTCTCTCCCTCTCTCAAATAAATAAGTACATCTTTAAATTTAAAAAAATTCTCTAAAAATAAAAACATATACCATTACATAAGATGAAAGAAAGACATAAACTGGAGGAGATATTGACCATCCATTTATCAGTTATCAATTAATCCTTGAAAGACCAGAAAGATCTGGTAAGCGTTGGAGAAAAGGAAAGATTCCCTACCACCCCGGGGCGGAGGTGGGGGTGGGCATAGACCTCCTCTAAGTAGTCGCTTTGGAAAATTACTACCAGATTCCGAAAGAGAGGTCAGGTGAACGTTACCACTGGGAAACTAGGGAGAAAGCAGTAGATGAGATTTGCTCTCTGCAGGGGTACTCACCCCCAAGGTGCATTGTATATGGCTGCCTAGGAGACTTGAAACACCAAAATCAAATCCACGCATTTATGAAACAGACATGGACAGAATTCGCTACGGGCACTAGGCAAAACCAGGAGGATTTCACAGGAAGTTAACCCTAGTCCCTGCCACCAGGTGCCTGAGAGTAGAATGTGCAACTAAATGTCAACAAAGAAAAGTGTAATCCAATCAGTTGAATGAATCTGAGTGTTTATAGCCTTGATGTGAAATAAAGTGTGTGGCCAACATCGAGTCCTAGAAAGGGGGCCTTGGAGTCCACTCCCTTCATGTTTATCCAGCCCCCAGGAGGGCCCAAGTTCCAATCAGGAGAGGTGTGAACTAGTAGCTGAGGCCAGAGAAAGCTTTCTCCAGGTCTCCATACGTGGGTAAATTGTCCCGTTCGTACTTATGGAGGCTTCCTCTTGGCCTGGGGCCATTCTAAGCATGTGACACCTGATGGTCCATTTAATCCTCACAATAAACCTGTGGGGTTCATGCACTGCATCCTTCTGAAATGCGAGGCCTGCCTGGATCCAGAGGTGCAGTGATTTACTCCCGGTGTCTCACACAGCTAGGTAGAGGACAAGAAATGACAATCGGGCACTGGGGCTGGAATTCTAGCAACGGCTTAGGGTCCTTGGTTACTTGACGGCGAGTGGCTAGGACACAATACAGATATGCCTCTCGTGGCAATTTCATAAGAGGGCATCAGGCTTGCACTTCAGTCTCCTGTAAATGTGGGCCCCGTGCCTCAGTTTCCCTGAGCCTGACCGCCTCAGGGTGCTCAGAAGACAATCAAACCCCCCACTAGGAACAGGAGAGGATTGAACCCCAAAGCGAATGCATCAGAGCTCTATCAGAACAGAGGGTACAAGATCTCCCAGCAGGAGCATCAGGACCAGAAGCCCAGGGGCTTTGGCTTCCGTCGTGGTACTTTATACCTGGGAAGAGAAAGGAAGGACCGAAGACAGGAATGAAGTTCTGAGGACGTGGAACCGCACTTAGAAACACACCTAAGAAGGATAAAAAGTTATCCCACATGGACCGTGCTTTCTATCCGCCGTCTTTGCTCCTAGGGCAGGGGCTCCCTAAAGGGGGGAAATTTGGGGAACCCCTGGAGGAGGTGAGACTAGGGGAGGTGGGGCCCAGAACTGTAAGGAGGGGCAAGCCTGGTTTCAGAATCTCTAGGTAAGCGTTTGAGAGCAGGTGGACTTGAGGAACTCCCAGGGTTTGGGAAAGGTTGTGAAATGCGGTGACTTAAACTGAAACTGGAGGCTTGCTAGGCTCCGAGAGTGGAAGATCTTCGGCCTGTTCTGTTGGGAGCCTCAGGACTTTCTGTGGTTAGGAGAAGGCGGGGCCCAGGGCTGAGGGGTGTGGCGTGGGTGTGGCGGGGGTGGGGGGTGGTGTGGCGGGGGATGGTAAGGCTCCCAACCCCACCCACTTCCAAGCCCTAGACGCATTCCAGCAGGACCTCAGGAAGGGCTTGGGTTGGACCCCACGGACAAAGTTTCCAGAAAGAAGGGCCTCCAGTGGAAAAAGGTGCCTCTGGAACTCGGGAAATCCGCACTTGATCTTTCGAGAGGTCGAGAAGTGATGGAAACCAGGAAATCCAGAAGAGCCATAAAGCTTTTTCCCTTTCAGTTCGAGCCAACTCAACTCCCTGAATTCATCGAATTCAGCTACTTATGGTGTGCTGGCGGCAAGCTAGGAATCCAACAGTGAACAAGACCAACTCTTCTTGCGCCTGCAAGAGGTTTATAGTCTAAAGGTTGACACAGATCAAAGCACAATGAAATCAACATTAGATTACAACCTGCAGTGCGAGCCACAAGACCAAGACACCCGCACAGAGGATAGAGGAGGTGAACTGCTTTAGAGGGAGGGGGTCGTCCAAGGAAGTGACTTTTCCTCTTCAATTAGCAGGATGAGGAGCCCGCCCTACTGCCCCCCAAGAGTGGTTGCCGGTCAGCAGCTCGCCTGCGTACCCCTCCCCCCACCAGCACCACTTCTCCCTCCTCCAGAACCAGTACTGCCTAATCCTCATGGCTTCAGGCAACCCTCTGATGGCTTTTGAAAGATTTTTTTTCCTGGTGCATCTAGATTTTCCAGTTTTTTTCTGGCAGAAGCTTTGATGTGCGGTAGGCTATTTTATCCCACAGAGAAGTGGAATTCATAGCACTTACTTTCACATGTTTCCTTCTTTTTTAACTACACAAGTGGTACACAAATGCAATATCCTTTTACACATTAATTTAAAATAATGAACAATATTTCAGTAAATTGTTGGCAGTCCTCTTTGCCCCTTTCCGAGACTTTCTGACCATAGGTAATGGGTAAGGATGAACACTTCTTACCCTTCTCGGTGTCTCCGGTCCATATAAAGTTGGGACACTTTTGTCCTCTCTTCTCTCACTTTCTGGCATTCATAAGGGAGGAAGGAGGTGGTCGTGCTTAGCTGGTGAGTTTGGGAAGGATAACGGATAGGCTCAGCTCTGGTTTTGCCTCTCTTCCTCTTGGGAGGGAACTGTTGGGAAGAAAGCCAAATTCTCTTCTGTCCAGTGTTTCTGGTCATCATGGACACCTTCTGTCCCCTTAGGGTGGGAAGCCACCACCAGTCCTACATAAGCAGGTACGGCGGCCTGGTCCTGGCTTCAATTAACAGGCCATCTGAACCCCACATAAAACCTTTTTTCCATAAAAAAAGATAAAAGGGAGTATTTTGAACCATGTCCGACATGCCTTTGGTGGGACCTAATTTTCATCCCCAATCTCAGCTGCAAGACAGTGCAGGAAATGGTATTTTTAGTTTTCCAGGCTCTGTAGTCCCAGAAGATGTGTTAGGAAAAGGTTGCATGAATGCAGAAGACCAATTCACCTTACCTGTCAAGCCTGTGAGAGATGTGTGTCACAGTGTATCTTATATCTGTACTGGGATGCTGGTTAGTCTTGGAAGAGCCTTAATCCGGTGCCCTGGGGTCACGTCTGTGGTTCAGTTATTAAAACTGTATCATCATTGGAGTAAGCTGATTTTTTTTTAAGATTTTATTTATTTATTTGACAGAGAGAGAGAGACAGCGGGAGAGGGAACACAAGCACGGGGAGTGGGAGAGGGAGAAGCAGGCTTCCCAGAGCAGGGAACCGGACGCAGGGCTCCATCCCAGGACCCCGGTATCATGACCTGAGTGGAAAGCAGATGCTTAAGGACTGAGCCACCCAGGTGCCCCTGGAGTCAGCTGATTTTACCAATCACACCTGATGGATGTTGCCCAGCCGAATTAGTTTGGATCAGTTTGCAACACATTCCTAGAAAATACTAAATTTTGATAAACTATCAAGTTATTTTTTTTTTTTTAAGAGCCCTCTTCCTGACTTGTAGGCAGCCGCCTCTTGCTATATCTTCATAAGGCAGAGGGAGAGGTTATCGCTCTAGTGGCTCTTCTTTTCTTTCTTTCTTTCTTTCTTTCTTTCTTTAAGATTTTATTTATTTATTTGACAGACAGAGATCACAAGTAGGCAGAGAGGCAGGCAAAGAGAGGAGGAAGCAGGCTCCCCACTGAGCAGAGAGCCCGATGTGGGGCTCGATCCCAGGACCCTGGGATCATGACCTGAGCTGAAGGCAGAGTCTTTAACCCACTGAGCCATCCAGGTGCCCCTGGAGTCAGCTGATTTTACCAATCACACCTGATGGATGTTGCCCAGCCGAATTAGTTTGGATCAGTTTGCAACACATTCCTAGAAAATACTAAATTTTGATAAACACTATTAAGTTACTTTTTAAAGAAATCTGTAATCAATCCTCTCATTAACAGTGGTTGTTGAGAATGTCCTTTTCCTGTCACCTTAGCAGCCCCGGGGTCTCTTTCCTCTTTTACTTGGCATGGGCTCCTTATTCATTCCGAGAGCACAAATAGTAATGTAGTGAGGACAGTAGCTATGGTTTATGGGGCAAAACTCTACATTGCACGCAGTAAGGACTTTTACAAACATGGTTTCATCGCATTCTGACAACCCCATCACATCGATGAACTGCCGCTGTGTTACAGACCAGGCAAGTGAAGTCCCAAGAGGTTAAAGAGCTTGCTGGGCATTCAGAATGGCCAGGGACATGGCAGACACGTGAGCAAGGATGATCTCCTCTGAAGCCTATGGGCTGAGGAAAAGAAGCAGCCAAAAAAAAAAAAAAAAAGAGAGAGAGAGAGAGAGAGAGACACAGACAGACAGACTTAATGGCAAGGGCTCTTACCATTTTTATAATAGTATTTGGTTGGTATTTGATTATTCAAATGGTCTCTCAAGGTCAGAGTTCTGTCTGCCTCCAGCAGTGCAGACATAAAATCTTATTTTGTAGAACAAAGATCATCCTTAGGATGTAAGCGGCTTTCGGCTTTCTACGAACTCTTCTGGGGTGGGGGGGACGTGTTGATTTCATTGTTCACATGGACAGTCTTTGTGGGAGACAGCCCAAGTACCATGGCCTCCATTTTAGAACACAGAAAGGAGACCAAAGCTTTCCGGTTTGCAAGTGGCCACTCTAAGATTCCAATCAATAGATTCAGCCCCTGACTTCATGTTTGCCCTGTGCTGGTAACTTAGAGGAAGCTGCAGGTGTAGGGGTGTGTGTGTGTGTGTGTACACGTGTGTGCATGCCTTATTTAAAAAGGGGTGGAATGGGAGTGGGTGGGGAGAAGGAGGATGTGTGTGTTTGTGTGGGGAGGGTAGCACTAGCCATTTGGAGAAGCTGACCTTGGCCATCACTCCATCACCGGGAGACTTTAAAAGCTGACGTGTAGGTCAGAGGTTGGCAGGATGAGCCCTGGAGATAGTGATTTCTTCGTTCATGTTCATTCAAGATAAGATAAGGAAGTCTCCGTAGGTCCCCTCTGTCGTCTGTTCCCTCCCACCTCCACACCCACCTTGCCCCACCCCACTCCGCTTTAGAGTCTGAGTCCCTAGAGCCGGAGACCTGAAGGGTGTGCATTTTCTGACGTGGTCAGCGGATGAGTTTATTAGCCTGGTTTGAGACCAGTAGTGTTAGACGTGGATTGACTAGGAAGCTAATAAAGCTTCAAGGAATTCACGTGCATGAGCCCTTCTAAGTTCTGGGAGGGCACCAGGGTCGTGCTCTCCTGCCATGTGTTTTTGTGAAACTTGCAAGAGTACAGGTTTTAACTGCACTTGTCCAAGACTCCTGTCTGACTTCCGCTCATGTCAATGGGGCCGAAGCAGCTGCAGGAAAGGGATATGATCTCAGGAATTGCATTTTCTTTGGGGTTAACAGAAGGTATTCATGTGTTCACATTGCTTCCATGCTCAGTTACTGTCAGCTCCTGCCAGGGTGGGAATAATATCCAGGAATACTTTCACCACACGAGGGGTTAGCATGGACACCTGAAGCTTTTCCAAGGGCGTATCGCAATAGGAACGTGTCCTGTGGCATCTGGCCCAGATGTGCCCATGGAGGAACAATAGGGTCAGAAGCAAATCCATAGAAAATTCTTCCAGTCGCCAAGGTGCATAAAATCATAAGCAGGGGACTTGTTCTCATCAATACCTGCTCCAAACAGAAGTTGTTTCCTATCAAGAATCTACTCTTTTTTTCTTTGTTTTGTTTCTTAAATTCCACGTATAAGGGGCACTGGGTGGCTCAGTTGGTTAAGTGTCTACCTTCAGCTCAGGATCTCAGGGTTCTGGGATCAGGGCCTGGGATTAGTCCCTTGTTGGGTTCCCTGCTCAGCGGAGAGTCTGCTTCTCCCTCCTCTCAGTGCCCCTCCCCACTCTGCCCCTTCCCCTGTTCATGCTTGCTATCTCTCAAATAGATAAATAAAATCTTTAAAAATTTTTTCACATATAAAGAAATTAATATGGTATAGACAAACAAAACCAGACTGTTTAATACAGAGTACCAGTGGTAACCAGAGGAGAGGTAGATTGGCGATGAGTGAAATAGATAAAAGGGATGAAGAATACGGTTATCATGATGAGCACTGAGTAATGTATAGAATTGTTGGATCATTATATTGTACACCTGAAACCAATATCGTGCTGTATGTTAATTATACTTCAATCAAAAAAAGGAATCTACTCAACAATGTGGCAAATTATAAATGAAGCATATATATGTCTTTCCTTTTTGAAGGAATCACATGAAATAGATTTTTTTTTCAGAATTTCTGTATTTATAGGACACAAACCTATAACATTTCTGCAAAGGTGAGCATTGGTGTGTGAAGTCATGTGTTTTTATACATCCAGTTATTAAAAGACTAAAATTAATCAACCACACGAGAGGGAAGAATGGCTTGTCTTTTTATTCTCTCAATAAAAAATTATGAAATTGTTGCCATAGAAAGAGGCTATTAAAGACCTTGCATCTAAAAAGTGCAGAAAATAAGTATTGTAAAGATGGCCAGGCAGCTTGCTAAGAGATACTATGATATTTTTAGAGATTTTGTAATGTTTAACAAATCTATTGGCTATTGTTATAGTTTATTTGGATTTCTTTTCTCATTTGAAATAAATATTCACATTCACATAATCATAGCTGATTTTGTATTTGTATTTGTTATATTCTTTTTTAAGAGTCCCTCCCCTTCCCAAATTGGTAAGCTTCAGGTCTCACAAAACCTGGATTTACTGCTAACTGAATTATACTGCTTTTGGCGGGGGGGGGGGGGGGGGAGAAAGGGAGAGAGAGAGTGAGCACCAGCAGGTGGATGGTGGGGCGGCTTTGGGCAGAGGGAATGCGAAGAGAGAGAACCTTAAGCAGGCTTCACACCCATCGTGGAGCCTGCCACAAGTCTCAATCTCACAACCCTGAGATCACGACCAGAGTCAAAATCAAGAGTTAGAGTCTTAACCAACTGAGCCCCCCCAAAACCCCGTCAGTACATTTCTGAGACTCACATCCCACATGGATGTCTGCCCATCCCCACCAGCCCATCCTTCTTGTCCTACCTCCCCTTCCAATAAGATCGCATTTCTCCTTGATTTCTTTTGTCATTCTCTGTTACCAAGATAATCTCCCATTTAATTGCAGCCAACTTGTCTGCCTCTGTATTAAATTCTTGTAAAATCAGCAGCAGAGATTTTTGCAATGCCTGGCAGGCGAAATACTGGAAGGCATATTAAATTTGGTCTAATTAAAAGCTCAAATGAAACGTTTGTTTCACTCCATTCTTCATGAGGGAAGAGAGGCCTTTAAAGGAAATTAGCCAGATGACTCTTTTCATTTCAAACCTTCAGGTCAGCCATTTTCTCATGTTTTACTTTTAGTAAAAAGAAAGTTCTGATTAGTAAGGTTGAAAGCTTCTGCTTATTGAAAAAACAAACTTAGGCTGGGGTGCATAGTCTTACATGAGTTTTTAAGGTCGTAGTGGAGGAAGGCAGCTAACACCTACACAGCTAGTATTCAAGCGACTAGTTTTATTGGTTTCTGCATACAGTTGAGTTACTCGTGTGTAGACTCACGGTGCCCTTAGGCTCTGAGCTGATGTTTTTCTTTCTTCCTCTCTTTCTTTTCCCTTCATCCTTAGTTCCTTCCTTATTTTCCTACCTCCATGGAAATACACTTTAAATTGTGACTTTAAATATGCATGTATTCTTTTTTAAAAAAGATTTTATTTGCTTACATATTTAGAGGGGGGAGGGGTAGAAGGAGAGAGAATCTCAGGCAAACTCCCAGCTGAGTGCAGAGCCCCAGGTGGGACTCCTTCTCAGACCCTGAGATCATGACCTGACCCAAAATCAAGAGTGGGTGCTTAACTGCTTAACTGAGCCACCCAGGTGCCCTAAATATGCATGTACTCTTATGAAACATGCAGTTTATTTTGCACCTACTTTATAGGAATAGCATGTGATACTGTTTCCTACTTTTCCTACCTTTCTCACTCCACACTGATTTTGAGAGATATCCATATTGATTTACATGTGTTCTTTGTATGGTCCTTGTAAAGATATTGAAAATATCTTCTTCCACTCCATTAACTACTGCTAACTTCACGGAAAAAAATTTTTTGGTACAAACCAATCCATCAAAACCTTGCCAGGGAGTTTAAATATTTTCAGTCTTGATGAAAGAAATCTTTCCTTCCTGGGAGTTCACAGTGACGGTCTCCTGCATTTCCTTCAGTTAGCTTTTAGTTTTTTTTGTTTTTTTTTTAAGATTTTGTTTATTTATTTGTCAGAGAGAGAGAGAGAGAGAGCAAGCACAGGCGGACAGAGTGGCAGGCAGAGGCAGAGGGAGAAGCAGGCTCCCTGCCGAGCAAGGAGCCCGATGCGGGACTCGATCCCAGGACGCTGGGATCATGACCTGAGCCGAAGGCAGCTGCTTAACCAACTGAGCCACCCAGGCGTCCCGGTTAGCTTTTAGTTTTTTTCTGTACACCAGATATCTGTCTTTGTATATGATATAAGGTAGTGATTCTGTTCTTTTCAAGCCATTTCCTAAGTGGCTTTTTATCCACTAATGGGTGGTATCGCTGCCGTTCTTACATATCACGAGCCGTAGGTGCCAGGATGTGGTTCCGACTTGTCTCTTTGGTTTCATTGGTCTGTTTTCCCTTTTCCTCTCTAGTGTATTGCTAAAACAAAATCATAGATACCTAGAAACTGAATAAAACTCCACTACAGGGCACCTGGGTGGCTCAGTGGGTTAAGCTGTTGCCTTCGGCTCAGGTCATGATCTCAGGGTCCTGGGATTGAGTCCCACGTTGGGCTCTCTGCTCAGCAGGGAGCCTGCTTCTCTCTCTCTCTCTCTCTCTCTCTGCCTGTCTCTCCATCTACTTGTGATCTCTCTCTGTCAAATAAATAAATAAAATCTTAAAAAAAAAAAAAACCTCCACTACATAACTTTTCAGTTAAAAAAGATAAAAATAATATGGATTTGCTGGACGTGCAGGTGCATGGACCCAAAGGCGAACTCTCACGGGAACCCAAAGCAGCCTTTACTACAAGCAGACTCCAGGAATCCTTCAGCAGGATTCGCTTTGTCTTCCCTTTAAAGGAGACTTTCTACCATGGAAAACGTAAGCCCCTGCAAAGAATGGTAAGCACAGATCTCCGGATTCTTTGTGTTTACACCTATGAGTCCCACGTGCCCTTCCAGATTTTCTACAGTTCTCAAAGGAGAATATTATCATCAGTAATACTTCTTCCACTCTTGAAAATTAAAATTACTGAGTGGCAGAATGTAACGAAAAAAGTGGGGCTTTGGAATACGTGTGGATTTATTTATATATATATATAACAAGGGTTGAATTTTTAGGGACTTATAATCCTGCATGTTTAGTTCTTCCTTAGTTCATTCATACAATATTATTCATTGAGCCCTTCCCAAGATCACTAGTGAATTTCAACTAACTCTCTTGGAAGCATTTTTGAGATCCTCTACTTTTTCCATAAATAATTGTAAACCCTTGTCTTTTTCAAATCTTCCCCATAAATAATTTATCAATGAATTAAAAAGTGACATTCAGGAAAAAATAAAAAACAAATAACCCAACACTTAGGGATGAGCTGGCAACAGTCCCATCTCAGGACTCCCACCACCCTATGTGGCATCTTCTGTTTGAATCAGAAAGAGGCACATGTTTTGCGTGACCCCAACCCTGAGGGGCTGTGAGAAGTGAGCTAAAGGTCCCTTTGGGCAAAGAAACAACATTCCTTCCTTTGTGCAGGGCCTCCACTCACCCCTTCCAGGCTTGATGGTGCACTGAGCAAAAAGCATCACACTATGGGGCTACTCTGCCTGGATGCCAAAATTCAGGGGACCCAATTAAAGCAGAACTTAGAAAGAGACTTGTAACTTTAAACAAATTTTTAGAAGAAGCAAACAAGGAATATTGAAAACAAATGAGTTAGGCAATTTTCTAAAGCAGTTAAAAAATAGCAACAATGTAAACACAGCATGAAGGGAGGAAATAATAAAGATAAAGGGATAATGGAATCAGATACTAACAAAACTAACACAATGAAGTCCAGAAGATTAATTACCAAAATATATTTATTTTTTAAAAAGATTTTATGTATTTTTTGAGAGAGAGAGAGAGAGAAAACAAGTGGGATGAGGGGCAGAGGAAGAAGCAGACTCCCCACTGAGCAGGCAGCCTCTTGCGGGGCTGGATCGCAAGACCTGGGATCATGACCTGAGCCAAAGGCAGACGCTTAACCGATTGAGCCACCCAGGTGCCCCTATCAAAATATATTCAGCAGTTTGAAAAAAACTGGGATGATAGACTTCTGGCAAGACTGATCGAGAAAAGGAAAGAGAAGACAGAGATATGTAAAAGGTAGAATAAAAAGGAAAATAGCTGTAGACACAGAGATTAAAGGAATTTTGAAATGCTATTATGACTAACTGTTTTCAAATAAATTTTGACTTAGGAAAACCAGATACATTTCTGGAAAAATGTGAAAGGGAAAAATTGGTGGAAGAAAGAATAGAAAATTTAAATAGAGTAATGATTATTTTAAAACCTGCTTATTTATTAGTTATTAAAAACAAAGACCTACCTGTCCAGGATTTGGCCCAAGCAGTTATTCATAGGAATTTTACCAAGCTTTCAAGAATTTCTTTTATTAGTTATTCCAGAAAATTGAAAAAGGAGGAAAGGGTATTCAACTCCACTGAGAGATTGAATATACAAACAAATAATGGCCAGATCATTGGTAAAAATAGTACTCTGGCCCATATATGCAATAAGCAGCCCAGGAAATGAATCCATTACTTATCATAACCAGGCAAGGAAGCCAGCTTACTAGCTGCAAGTCAGATTTGTAGAAAGTCAGACTACTATCGCTAGTAAACAGTCCAGGAAACCAAACAATAAATCCCATAACCGTTGGCCCCAAATAGCTAGGACTTGATTAATAATTGACAGCTTCCCCTATTTTTTTTGCCCCCATGTTCAACTTAGAGACAACCAGAGAAAGACAAATGTGTAGCCATAACCAATCACACAGAATATCCTGCTTATACCTGGCCATCCCACAGGTTTCCTATGTCAACAGCCTCCAATCAAGGCATATGTGAAGCCATTCTTTTTTAAATCCACCATAAAACTCTCCCACTTTTCTGCCTGCCTTTGTGTCTCTGTCAAAATCCAAGTGATGGTGGCTCATGCTCTTGCTATATTAAGCTCTAAATAGTAGCCTTTGCTTGTTCCAATCTAGTTAGTCTTCATTTATTTCCACATGGTTTAGGAAGCTAGCAACTATGATCAGGCAACTGTAAGCTCGTTTCACTTATTGTCGCAGATACAAAATCCTAAATAAAACATGAGCTACACAAATTTTACATTTTATTAAAGTATGCGTATTTATATATCCCATGTACAAGCAGGCTTTATACAAGAAATGCAAGATTGGTTTCACAATCTATTGCTGTAACTTGCCATTTAATGATCTAAAGGAGAAAAACCACGAGAGTATAAATAGATGAAGAAAGAACACTTGTTAAACTTTTGCCCAGATTAAAAAAAAAAAATTCCTGTAACAGAAATCATGCTTATTGGAGACATTTTTGGATGCATTTCCATAAAAAGCACACTAAGACAAGGAGGTTACTTGCACTTAACACAATGTTGCAGAAATAATCCAACGCCATCAGACAGGAGGAAAGCCTAAGAGATATGAGGATTGAAGGGGAAAAGTAGATAGTTACTACTGGGGGTATTTTAATTATCCTCATTTAAAAAAATGAGTCAATAGGATCAGCAGGCTAAGTAATAGAGCTAATAAGATAGTCGAGCCTGTTTGCCAGACGCAAGATCATCTTATAAAACCAATAGTGTTCCTTTATAACAGAACCTAGAAAATAGGACAGAAATAAAGAAGAATGAGTGGGCTCACTCCAAACGTCTGTGGTACCTTCATACAAACGAAGACCACATCATACATTTAATATCAAAAATTAAAAAGCCGAAGCTATTTAAGTTAAGCTATAATATGGGAGTGCATTTAACAATATCCATCAGCGGGCGCCTGGGTGGCTCAGCGGGTTAAGCCTCTGCCTTCGGCTCGGGTCATGATCCCAGAGTCCTGGGATCGAGTCCCACATCGTGCTCTCTGCTCAGCAGGGAGCCTGCTTCCCCTCCCCTCTCTGTCTCTCTGCCTACTTGTGATCTCTCTCTCTGTCAAATAAATAAATAAAAAAATTAAAAAAAAACTGTTTAAAAACAAAAAAAACAATATCCATCAGCAAGCTCACCATTTGCTTGTCTCACCACAACACCACGTGACACAACACCACGTGAAAGAGGAGCCACTTCTTTCCGCCACCAGGCGAGTTGGCCAGGCCAGGATCCCTGGAATGACACTCCCAGACAGAGATTTGCTTGCAGGTGGATTAATGAGGAATCCTATGATACAGAGTATGTCTTGCATGAGACTGGGGGAACCAGGATGAGGCAGACGGAGAGGCTGAGACGTGTTATTTTATTTTTGGAAAAGTTCGTGAAATAGTATTAAATGTCTTTATAAAAGTAAGACCATTACAACTCCAGTATTTCATACCCATCTAGTGGCCCGTGTAAAAATTTAATATTGCGTTTCACGCGTTTTGTCTAACCTGAAACTGGTTTGCTTTGTCTTTCATTTTCAGCAGTTTGATCATGATGGGTATTGGGGACGGGAGATTTCTTTGGGTTTATCCCAAGACCTTGTTTTGGAATTGAGTCAGCTACTTGAATCTGATGGGTTTTTGCTGTGGTGGCTTATTGTTTGTTTGTTTGTTTTGTCTTTCAACAAACTGGGGAGAGGGAAGGGTTCAGACCTTATTTTCTCAAATATTTCTTCAGCGCTGACTTTCTTCTCTCCAGCAGCACTCCAGGGATATGAATGTTAAATCTTTCGTAATTCTCACAGGTCCCAGAGCTTGTGTTCTTTTTTTTTTTTTTTTCAATTTATTTTTTCTATGTTGTTCAGATAATTTGTATTGATAGATCTTGAAGTCTACTGACTCTCTCTTCTGTGTTCTCTGCTATTGAGCTCATCCAGTGAAAAGTAATTTTTTTTAAGTAGTTGCCACTCCCAGTGTGGAGCCCAATGCAGAGCTTGAACTTGCGACCTTAACTAAGATCAACACCTGAGCTGAGATCAAGAGTCAGACGTTTGACTAAGCCACCCAGGTGCCCCACCCAGTGAATATTTTAATTTTTATTTTGTTGTATTTTTCATTTTTATAAAAAGATTTTATTTATTTATTTATTTGACAGAGATCACAAGTAGGCAGAGAGGCAGGCAGAGAGAGAGGAGGAGGCAGACTCCCTGCTGAGCAGAGAGCCCGATGAGGGGCTCCATCCCAGGACTCTGAGATCATGACCTGGACCGAAGGCAGAGGCTTTAACCCACTGAGCCACCCAGGCGCCCTATTTTTCATTTTTAAATCTTCATTTGATTCTCTTTTTTTAATACTCTCTGTTTCTTTGCTGAGATTTTTTTCTAGTTTTCCACTTGTTTTGAGACTATTCATAATTGCTTTTGGAGAACTTTCATGATCGTTCCTTTAAAATCTTTGTCAGATAATCCCAACACCCTTTGGGTTTAAATATCTGTTGATATTTTTCCCCCTCTCATGCAAGATGAGATTTTTCCTGATTCTTGCCATGCCAAGTAATTTTGGACTGTATTTTAGAAATTCTGTGTGTTATGTTTTGAGACTCTGGTTTTTCTTTAAGTCTTCTATTTTAGCAGGCAGTCAACACTTCTAGATTTAGGACACACATCCTGGCCCACTTTTGTGGGCTGCGGTTTAAATGTTAATTTAATTTTTGGACCTTTGCAATGCTCTTCTTTCTGGTTCTGCCCCACTGCGCACTGGTGAGAGGCCAGTCTGCCTTGGTAGTTAATGCTCAAGGCTTTTACTGTGTTGATTATGGTCAGTGAAATGCTGGTCTCACTCAGAGATGAGTCTCTTTTACCTGCTCTCTTCTCTCCATAATGGGCTCCCAACTCTCTCCTTGGAAAGGGGAGGGGTTGCTACTTCTTTGCTGCTTAGTGCTGGGTGAGCACTAGGAACAGGGCTCCTCCCCACTGTCTCCACTGCTACTACATCAGTACCTGGGGAAAGGGGAGCCACTTAGCGCCTAGTAAAGGATGGCGACTGGGCTCCGTCCTGTAGACTCCACAGCATGGTGGCAGTGGGGGAGTGTTTCATCTTTTATGGTATTTGCCTCCACTCAGATAGTCATGGTCATAAAGGCTCCATCCTCTTCCTGGGTCTTTGTTGAAAGAGAGTGGGTTTTCCTTGGGTCTTTTTGTTGTTGTTTCCTGTCTCTTCCTGGTAGTGGTTCCAGGTTGTGTGGTGCTCTAGCTCCCAGACCAGTCTCTATGGCAGGTAAACAAACAGAAAACTCCTCTGAGGAATTTGCTGCTGGGTTGTCCTCAAGTCCTAACTTCTCTAGCTGGTCTACCATCTTCTCTTCACCCTTCGAAGTCTACCGAGAGTTGCTTCGTAATAGTCCTGTTTTAGAGTCTTCTGCTGTAATTAGTGGGAGGAATAGAGGGGAAGGCACTCATTCATACCTTAACCAGAATGAGAGACCCTTTTCTTAGGGGTTTCATTAATTCTATTATGTCTTTAAACGTACTTATTTTATAGTTTGTTCCTGACAGTTCCACCACATGAATCCCTTGTGTTGTGCCATTTGCAGGGACAGCTAACTCCTGCATCCAGGATACGTTTCCTCATGTGTTTTGTTAGTTTGGTTTTGTAAATCCAAGTAAGTCTTTCTCTGCGTCATGGGTTAAGAATATGTTCTTCCAGAAGTGTTTGGTATTTGCTCATATCCAGGGATTTAGATAGGAAGTCTCAGTTTCAGCTTACTATAATCAAAATCATGTGGTATTGGTGAAAGGAAGGACACACAGAAATAGTGAAACACCAAGTTCAGAAACTGACCTATATGTATATGGCTAGATGATTTTTTGGACAAAACTACACAGTCAATTTGAAGAAGAGTAGTCTTCTCAAGAGTGGTGTTGGATGGGGCACCTGGGTAATCTCAGTCTGTTAAGTGTCTGACTCTTGACTTGGTTTAGGCTCAAGTCATGATCTTGGGGTCTTGAGATCAAGCCCTGAGATGGCCTCCTTGATCAGTGGGGAGTCTGGTTGAGATCCATTCTCTTTCCCTCTCCCTCTGCCCCTCCCCCTGCTCATGTAGGCTCTCTCTCTCTCCCTCTCAAATAAGTAAGTAAGTAAGTAAAGAAATAAATCTATCTTTAAAAATAAAGTGGTGCTGGAGGGGAGCCTGGGTGGCTCAGTCGGTTAAGCATCTGACTCTTGATTTTGGCTCAGGTTATGATCTCAGGGTTGTGAGATCGAGCCCCGTGTCAGGTTCCATGCTGGATGTAGAGCATGCTTAAGATTCTCTCTCACTCTCCCTCTGCCCCTCTACCACCTCCCCCTTCCCAAAAAAAAAAAAAAAAAAAAAGTGGTGCTGGAACATTGGACATTCATATTTAAAATACTGGACCTGGACTCATACCTCATATATTATATACAAAAATTAACCCCCAGTGGGTCAAATGTAAAACCTAAAGCAACAAAATAAAAAAAAATTTTTTTGTGTGTGACTTTGGGCTAGGCAAAAGTTTCTTAGTTAGGACATAAAATATATGATCCATAAAAGAAAAAAAATTGTTAAGTTAAATTCATCAAAATTAAGAACATCTGCTTTTCAAAGACAAACTATTGAGAAAATGAAAAGACAAGTCACAGAGTGGGAGAAAATACTAGCAAAATAACACTTAGAGACTTCTCAAAATGCAGCCGTAAGGAAAAAACAACCTAATGAAAAATGAGTAAAGGGTTTTGGGATTGAGTCCCGCATCGCGTTCTTTGCTCATTGGGGAGCCTGCTTTTCTCTCTGCATGCTGTTCCCCCTTCTTTTGCTCTCTCTCTCTCTAAATCTCTGACAATTAAATAAATCAAATCTTTAAAAAAAATGAGTAAAAGACTTGAATAGACTCTCCATCAGGTAAGATATGCAGTTGTCAAATAAGCAAGCCCATGAGAAGATGCTTATCATAAGTCGTGAGGGAAATACAAATTAAAAGAACAATGAGATACGTTCCACCATTAGGATGGATAAAACAAAACAAAACACTTGACCATGCCAAGAGCTGGTAAGGTTGTGGAGTACATGTTGCTGGTTGAAATGCAAAGTGGTACAGTGACTCTGGAAAAGAGCTGAACAGTTTGTTAGAGAACTAAACATCACTGGGGTGCCCGGGTGGCTCAGTCGGTTAAGCATTGGACTCTTGATTTTGGCTCAGGTTGTGATCTCAGGGTCTTGAGATTGAGCCCTGAATTGGGCTCTGCGCTCAGTGGGGAGTCTGCTTCTCTCCCTCTCTCTCTCCTTTCTGCTCCTCCTGCTGCTTGTGCTCTCTAAAAGAAATAAAATCTTTTTTTTTTTTTTAAGAACTAAACATTAGCTACCACAAAATTTAGCAATCCCACTCTTAAGCATTTGCCCAAAAGAAGTGAAAACTTACGTTAACACAAAAAATCTTTATGTGAATATTTGTAGCAGTTTTATTTATAATTACCTCAAACTGGTAATAATCCAAATATCCTTCCACTGGAGGTTGTATGAGCTATTGTGGTACATCCATATTAAATAATGAAGAGGAGCAAACTACTGATACATGTAAAAGCACGGACGAATCTCAAATGAATGCTGCTAAGCAAAAGAAGTCAAACTCAAAAGGCTGCAGTCCATTCTGAAAAAGACAAGTGTATACAAGGAGGCAAAATAGGCCTGGGATTATGTAAGGATTGACTGTAAAAGGGCACGGGAGACTATTAGGGAGGGTGGAATTATTATATATTTTTTTTGCTTTGTTTTGCTTTGCTTTGTTGTTGTTATTGTTTTTCTTTTTTTAAATTAATTTAAGGTGTTTCCTGGGCGATTCAGTTGAGTGTTTGACTCTAGATCCCAGGGTTGTGAGTTCAAACCCTGTGTTGGATTCCCCCACGCCCAGCATGGAGTCGTCTTAAAAAAAAAAAATAATAATAATTTCAGTATAGTTGGCCCACAATGTTGCACGAGTTTCAGGAAGGTGAGGCTTGAGGATGGTGTGGGAGAAGCTGGTTTGAATGTGTGGTGGGATTTTAGTCTGTTTGAGGGATTGCATGAGCCCAGCCTTAGAGGCATGTAACTGACAAAAGCTTGGACTTTTCTGCAGGATATGTGATCTGGAGTAGACGGGCAAGCCTTGAAGGTCATCAAAAGCCTCCTCTTTGAGTTCTTTAGAGGCTGAGTTCTGAGCCTGATGGAGTTCCCGAGAGTAATGGTTCCTTATATGTCAACTTGACTGGGCTACAGAGCGTGCAGACTAAACATGATTTCTGAGTGTGTCTGGGATGGTGTTTCTGGATGACACTAACATTTTTGAACCTATGGTCTCAGTCAAGTAGATTGCCTCCCCATGTGGGTGGTCATCATTGAGGGCCTGAATTGAACAAAAAGGTGGAAGAAGACGGAATTGGCTTGTTTTCCTTCCTGCTGTGTGCTTAAACTGGGACATTGATCTGCTGCCCTCGAACTAGGGTCCATACCATTGACTTCTCGGGTTTTCAAGTTTTTGGATTCGAATTACACCACGGTTTCTCCATGTCTCTGGCTTGCAAATGGCAGATCATGGGGGCTTCCCAGCCTCCGTAGTCATGTCAGCCATTTCCTCATAGCAAATGTCTTCTTGTGTATATAATATTCTACTGGTTCTCTTTCTCTCTGGAGAACCCTGACTAATATACTGGATCTAGAACGTCAGAGATATGGTCTAGGAACCTGAAGATCCAGTTTCTGTCTTCTGTCTTTAACCCAGACCACTCAGGATGCCCATAGGGAATGCAAAATGAGGGACGTAATGAGCAGAAGTACTCAAAGCAATAAACATGTCTACATTTAGTGAGAACTGCCATCTGCCGAAGTCATACATTTAATAAGAATTCTAATTGGTAGCATGTATCACTCTCATTTATAGGTCACTGTGGATACAGAACAATTACCAACCACCATAATTATGATTGGGTCAGAAATAGGAAAAGGTAACAGGTTCAGTTTACACATCTTAAAATGAATGTACCCTTGAAGAACAATTGTTTTGTGCACACACAGGTCACTTTGGTCTCTAACAGTTTAACTTCTGCCTCTCTATGTGTTTTACTACCATCTCAACTTGTCCTTTCCTGAACAGAGCCACTTTTTTCCTTTTAGGCACACTAGAATTGATTTAACTTGCCCCCAGTAAGGCTCCTAATCTCTTCTTCAACCTGACAGCTCTTAAAATATTGGACAATTATGGATTTGTGCATCCACACATGCACACGCGCATGTGTGTGCATGCCCACATGCTTAACATCCTTCCTCCAACCATTTCTCCAAGAATTTGGTTTCTTGTAAAATTTGCATCTGTCACCATTCTGATCATTCACCCAGGCAGAATCCAGCTCTCATATAGTACTTCCTTGGAAAGACGGGTCTGTTTTTGAACTCAGCAAATGTCATGTCACTCATACACAAAATATGGTTGGAAGATTATAGCCAATCACCTGGACCAATCCAAGCCAGTGTTCCACTGCAATGTAACAGTCATGTGTATCTTTTTGCGTTTACAGTCAACTATCTCAGTGTAAAAGCAGGGAAACCTGGAGAGTGCTTCAAGGTTTGAGTTCGGCCTCCTCCCAAACCTTCTTCCCCTCTCCAAGCTGTGCAGGTATCATGTAGCAAGGGCCAGCCATGGTATTTTATGTTATGCTACAATCGAAGTCCAGGCTGAAGGTAGCTGTGGTGAGACCTAACAAGCCACTATCTTACTTTTTTTTTTTTAATTTATTTGACACAGAGAGAGATCACAAGTAGGCAGAGAGGCAGGCAGAGAGAGAGAGGAAGGGAAGCAGGCTCCCTGCTGAGCGGAGAGCCTGATGCGGGGCTCCATCCCAGGACCCTGGGATCATGACCTGAACAGAGGCTTAACCCACTGAGCCACCCAGGCGCCCCATTACTTTCAATTACATTTAGGGGGAGGGTAAAGAGGTGATTACATTTTGCTTTAAACAAGAACTCTTAAGTCCCCATCAGAAACCATTTGTTGTTCCTAGGCTACTAAGGACATAGCAGTGTCCATGGACATGGTGTACTGAGGGCTTTAAAGTTGATCCAGAATTAGTTGATGCAGTTAACTGTCCTGTTTGACTCCCCACTCCCCAAGCTATGAATACTAATCTCTTATTTAAAAACTTAAATATGTATGTATTAGACATTGTATTTCTTTTAATTCAAGGCACTAAAAATCCTTTTTGGGAAAGAGGTGGGTATCATAAAAAATATTCCAAGAATGCACTAGGTAAGGTTGTGGATTTGGTGGGGGAGGGGGGTTGTCTCCAAGGTTATGGTTTGTGGCGTAGACGACTTCCTGCTGCTGTTATCCAGAACCCAGGGACATGACTTCAAGGCTAGGTTAACTTACTCCTTGCAGATGCCAGTTAGATTTCTTCTTTTTTTGAAGATTTTATTTGACAGAGATCACAAGTAGGCGGAGGGGACGGGGCGGGGGGCGGGTTGTAAGCAGGAGCCCTGCTGAGCAGAGAGCCCAATGTGGAGCTCAATCCCAATATCCTGAGATCATGACCTGAGCCTAAGGCAGAGGCTTTAACCCACTGAGCCACCCAGGCGCCCCTAGATTTATTCTTCTTTCCCTCCATCAAATTTGCCTATCAAAGGGTGACTCGCTTTGCAATTTCTAAGAACCCTTTCATGTTCCATGGCCAAGCTCTGCTCCTAGTGATCACTGCACAGATAGAAATCACAATCACACTTAATATTCTGATGGTTTTATTAACAAGTATATAATACATATATTGCATACTGTATATAGTATATGAGGACTGTACAGTACAAATTTATGTTCACAGTTTGACATGACAAAATGTCATTACTGAATTCCCATTGGACTACAGAGTAGAAACAGCGAAGGTACATTAAACATTCACATCTTTAGTAAGAAAGATTACCAAAATGTTTCAGTATTTGCAAGTATACTAATGCATGCTAAAAACCTTTACCCATTCAGTCTTATTAGCTTATAAAATATATTACACTTTATTAAAAATTTCTGCATAGTTTATACAAGTATTAAAGTACTGTAAATGTACTAATCCTGCTACACTTGCAGGTATGGTTTAAGAGATGCTAAGCAGAAAGATTATTTTGACCCTCTAACACTAAGTACATAACAGCAAAAAAAAAAAAAGTGCTAGTATCTGTAAAACGTAATATTGTTGTAGCCCTCGTTTAATGCATGTAAAATGGCTTTGTAAATGTATTAAGTGAATTTGCGATCATTTAGAAATTGTTAACCTCGACCCAGAAGAGAATAGACAACTCTGAGCAACTTCATGTAAAACAGTGAGTCCTTCAAGATGATGGTGTATTTGCAAACCAAATTATTTTAGAACCTTAGATCTTTGAGATTGTCTTTAAAACAATCTAATGAGGAATGATGTGCAGATATACAGTATCAGCAATAAAGTCTTTCAAATCCCACATTAGTGCAACACTGATAGTGCAGATGGGTGTTTTAATAAAATATACATTTACATCTATGGTTCCCCTAGAAATCTGTTCCAAGGCTCCTGAAACTCCCGTGTATGTAGCATTTCCTTGGTTGGACCTAGTTACGCTGCTAACACATTCTCCCTACCGGACGATTTAGAATGTTAATGCCCATTTATGATGTAGATTCCCATTTTGGAACTCTACAATATGATGCATTCAGCCTTAATTGTTCTGATTTCCCCAAGATGACCCTTGGACAATAATCAAAAGAAACTCCCTAACAAGATTTATACCACGCTAACTTCATGTATACAATTCATTCTCATCAATGTAAAATATTGCAATTAAAACCACTGATGGTGACCTGGAACATCATTAAATCCACACGTTCAAGGGCATCCTATCTTGTATTTGAGGTCTTCCACCGTAACAGCTAAAAACATCTAAGAGACTAAATTTCTCAACTATCATAGTAAAATACAAATATATATAAAAGAAAATTTGGTCAAGAGCCAATCGGTAACTGAAGTATACAGACCAGCAACGGGAACAGTGGGGCTTACCTTTCTTTCAGACTTAAAAATGGATCTTTGTTAATGAACTTGTTAACATAATCTAAGTAAGCTGAACAGTAATGGAAAATCTTTGCAGGGTCTTGCTTGCTCTTTTGACAAAATTTAAATATGCCGTAACACACCGAATTTCATGAGAACCTACGAAGCTTTCTATCAACCAGACCCACACGCAAAAGCTAATTATTCCAAGATGATCAATTCTACCCTTTCTTGCTTTTCCCCCTACCTTCTCTAGAAGTTGGAACACACACACACACACACACACACGCTGGTCATCTCCATGAAAACAAAAAAGTTCCTCACATTCCAACTTGATCTTCAGTGTGTTGCAGAAGAACCCCTCCTAGAAATACACACTTTGGTATGAAAGTGACAGCATTTACAGTACAGACAATGCCTACTTTCCCAAGAGCCATTTTTATCCCTCAATTCATGTCATAGTTGCAAAAACACAAAGAAAGCCCAATTAAGAGGTTTTAATATTCTAAACAAATTTCGCAGTGCTTACAAAAAAAAAAAAAAAAAAAAAGAAAAAGAAAAAGAAAAGGAAAAAAAAAATCAGAACCAAGTGCCAAGAAGGTAACAAGTAACTCTGCATTTCTCAACTGTATTTCCTTTCAGCTGGTTCAGAGGGCTGGTAAGTGGGATCTCTTAGATGCATAGTCCCTACAACTGACTTTTTATTAACACAAAGCCATCAGAGTAAGCTCCCCACATCATTTGCAGGCCTCCAGAATCACTCATTCACTGATGTCTTAGAAACAGATGAACAATGGATTCCTCCCAGTTAAGGTTGTGTTGGATCCTGAGTTGTGGCCGGGATGGCTCTTCAGGATTCTTCTCCCTTCTCTTCTGTCCTTTATCGAGGGATGAAGGCGTTTTGGTGACACACACCCACTGTTGCCCACTTTCTTCAAATTTAGGACCAATGACTTTTCTATGCGTGAATTATTTTTATTGGCATTCAGACTATGGTGCTCAAAAGCCAGCTTTTGAAAAAATTAAAAAAAAAAAAAAAAAGGAAAAAACCCCCCACAAAACATAAAACTTCCCCCCAAAGAATGGCGCGCTACTTCTCTTTGACATAAACACGAGTCATTTTCAGCTTCTTCTAAGGGGATACTTGAGTGATCGATTTCCAGCTCTTTAATAGTAAATGTTGGGGAATTATGGAGCTCTCAAGATATGAATCCCTGAACTGGGATTTTCTGTATTTTTCAGAAATCTGTCCCCCGACTGAAGGTATGTGCGCTTCCCAACCAGCTGTATTTACAAATCGGGTCACTCGGGTCTTAAAATGAAGGCGTCCACTAGAGGATCAGCAGACGCTGACTTACAGTATGCGTCACAAACACAAGTGACAGCCCACTTGGCACCCTATGGTCCACACAGCAGACTTTCCATATAAAAGCTATATGATTAATTTGATAGGGAATACAAATACACTCAACGTTTTCCTGTTTGCAAAGAAAAAAAAAAAGCTGCAAGTAGGTTGAGTGAAAGAAAGGCCATCCATATTCTTCCTCAAAAGACTTTTTTCCCTCCCTACCATTACTGGGCAAAATATTTTCATGGTGTCCCAACAATCAAGGCTCGATGACCCACATTAAGGACATCGGAGGAATGGTGACAGGGATAAGGAGGACTCACTCCATCAGTTTTTCGGCTCTGCTGGATGCTTCTGCACAGTCGAGTAGAGAGACTGAGGCTCTGGGGATGCCCTGTGCAGCTAACCCAGTGATGAAAGCTCAGCGGGAGAGCCCGAGCCCCGGAGGAAGGGGCCGGCTTCCTCCCTCGCCCACCCTGCTGCCTCTCCCCTGCGCCACGCCCCTTCTTCGTTCTGACTCCCTGCGAGGCTGCGCCCCTCACTGACAGAGATCACCCGCCTAACTCAGCACTGCAGCTCAACCCCGGGGGTGGCAAAGACCTTGTTAGCTGCAGGCACAGAAGTGCGTCAAGGACTTAATTTAGAGGACGTGGTAAATCTGAGTTGACAAGCAGGGTTTGTGAAGGGCAACGGAAGGGAAGAAGGGTGGACGGACAGTCCTATCTGAAATCTGGCTGCACGTTTGGCTAACCTGGGAGAGGGGCCGCCCTCCTTCTTGCTGGCAAGCACAAAATACGATCACAGGGCACAGAGGTATCAAGGTCCCCTGGCAAGGACTTGCAGGCTGGATACTGTATTTCTAATACATTTACTTTGACATTCTTTTGAGAAATACATGGAGAAATCGACAATTGGCTATTTTAAGTTTACATGTTCCCTTGTTCTCATTACATTAAACGTATCTGTAAGAAGGGTTTGCTTAGCATCCCCGGAAAAAAAAAAAGAAAAAAAGAAAAAAAAAAGTGTTCACATTCTTTAGGTCTGACCCGTGGTAAGGAGAGGATTAGAGAACATCTACTACTGACCATATGGAAGTTTGAATGATATAAATTCCAAGATTCAGGCCAGCTGAATCCAAATTAAAATGTACATGTAAAAAATGAGTTAGATCATGGGAAGGAGGACAGAGAGAGAGCCAGGAGAGTGGGGAGCCACGCTGAGGCAGGGGACGGAGCCATTCAAACTAGCATGTGGCGTTTCCTATGGAGGGCAAGGTGGTCAGAGCGGGAGAAGCTTCGGTCACAGTCTGGACACTGGAAAGGTTTGATTCCAGTATGTTTTCGGAAATGTCTTGTTAGTTCATCAGACCGAGCAAACTTCCATGTGCATCCTTCCCATGTACATTTGTAGGGTTTTTCTCCTGCAAAAAGGAAAAACAGAAAAGCTTTTTTTTTTTTTTTTTGAGGGTGAAAGGCTATTCATTAGTAAAAACAGTAAAGATTTTTGAGCTACAACTCTGGGCAAATATTATTTCCAAGGTATGTCCCTCCATCTGCTTCCCAAACAAGAAAACAAGTGGCTTAATTCTCTTACTATTCAACTAGCACTCTGCACCCCTCCCCCCCAACAAAGAAAAGATTTTAAAAGTTTTCACAGCATAAAGCCACTGAAATCCATTCGGAGGAGCTCGCAAGTAATTTTGGTTTTGCCCTAAATAGCAGGGAGGAATCACTTGAGAAACAACTTGTGATCTGTATTTATCTTCAAGTCTTAAGCTACCGTGGTGCTTAGTTGCACACAGTGCTTTCCACTTAATAAGAAGTCCAAACTAAAGTTTACGGGATTTCCTTCTTATTTTAACAGTTTCCTAAAAATAAGAAGCGTGATAGACACTGACAGGAATTTCAGCATCTTTTGTTTGAGTCAACTGCAATTATGCCGAGGTATAATGCTGAGACATCCTAAAAATACAGTAGTTCCTCCTCGGCCTGTCAGCAGCGAGGTGTCTCCAACCCCCTCCCAAGGGATAACGGTAGCTGACAGGTGAGGAACAGAAGACCCTTGGCGGGAAATCACAGGGAGAGCCAGCATGAAGGCCCTTACAAATAAAAAGGCTGTTAGTGGCCATCGTACATGTTTAATATGAGTCACTAAGGGCAAATGGGCCTCACAAATCAATTCCCACTTACTATCCCCCTTGTTGTCTAGAAATTTTAAGGATTGACATGCCTTGGTATTTCGAGGAGCTCTTCAGAATTGTCTTACCTGCTTTGCTTCAGAGAATGTAAACGCTGAGGTGTTTTTCCTACATCTAAATTGTTATTCAAATAACCAATGTCTTTTTTCATCTTAAGCTGAAGTTGGTTAACATCCACCTCTCAGGTCGCATTAATGCCCTGGGAATGCTTTTTTACTGGTTTCCCTGGCATCTGAGACCTGATGCTTCTCTAAACGCAAGGTGCACCCCCCCCACCCCAAGTTCCCTTTAAGAACCTTGTGACCAAACCCAAGAACTCAGCTGTCCACAAGCTGCCTTTCCCTCTCCCTGGGAATCACTACTGAGTAACTTCACTCCATACCGCCACTCTCCTTCCCCTTTCTCTTTCAAATCCCAGATTTTCCTTGTTGTAAACATTCCTAATAGGAGTGACTCCCAAGGCTCAACAACAAACAAACAGCAAACAAACAACGGACATCCTGAGTGAAGGAAAATGTGCCCAGGGGACAACGGCTGTTATACTAGAATTTCACATCCAAGGGCCTGAGGTTAGAGCAGACGAGGCCCGCTGTCAGCATGGATCTCCCACACTGACTGACAAGTGGGCTGTGGACACCATTCCTGTGGGGGTTCCTCAAGCTGCTCTGCTCATGAAACGTTCAAGAGTGAACAGAACAGCTGTGTTTTCTTCACCCGTGTAATCACTTCTGGAAGATCTGGTGGCATGCTCTGTGTTCAATCCTGGGCAGAAGAGGTAATACCCCAGAACAAACAGGGCAGGGGAGAGCACAGAAGTTCCCTCCGTTTTAGAAGACAAAAGTCACCCAAATTATCTTTCCTTTTCTGTATTTGTTCTGCATAAAGAACTGTGGTGGTTTTGGTTTGTTGTTTGCTGCCGTTGTGAATCTGGTGATGTACCACATTTATTAAAGGATGGTGCCTACAAAGGCCACATCCTTGATGAAATCAGCCCAGGGCTAAGAACACTCCCACCCCCCCTTCCCCCCCCAGCTCCCTGGAACACAGAGCACACAACTCCACGGGACTGGGAGCAACCCTGTCATGGTGATAACCTTGCATCCATTCTAACTCATTACGAAAATACATCTTGACCGAAAAAGTGCGTTTTTCACAACTGGCAGAAGAGACTGGAGACAGCTCTGCTCCCTTTCAAGATGGCTGAACCACATCCTTATCAACACCTCTGAAAGCTAGAACATTCCTAACATTCCATTTCACTCTCTCTCATGAGGGAAAGATGGAGAGCGTGTGGCGTTTCTGATACCTGTGTGTGTTCTTCTGTGCGCTTTCAAGTGAGAGCTTTTAGTGTACACCTTGTTGCACCCGTCGTAGTCACATCTGTGTATCCTCCGCTTCCTCTGGGTGTCCGGAGATTCCACAGGTAACGGTCTCTTTCCCGGTTGCACTATGACCGACGGGTGATTCCTAGGAAAGCCAACGTGCAGTGTGAAATATCCAGTGGAAAGCCTCTCTCCTTTCCTTCAGTCTACTACCAAAGGCATTAACACCACTAGGCAAAACCAACCAACCAAACAAAACAAAACAAAAAAAACCCAACGACAACAACAACAAAAAGAAATTAGCTGATCAACCCAAGAAGCACTTCTATAGTCATTCAACAAACATGGAGTGAGCACCTACCATGAGCCAGGCACTGTGCTTGGCACCGGGACACAAAGATGAATAAAAACAGGGTTCCTGCCCTCGAGGAGCTCACACTCTAGGGGGAGACAGACATGTAGATAAGTAATGACAGTAAGAAGGGTTAGGTGCTACGCTAGAGGGAGACGCAGGTGCTAGGAGAGGCTTTCCCTCAGTACAGATTCGCCTATTTACACAATCTCGTGGTACGAGAGCGAAGCTGAGTAGGGTTCCAGCGTCCTTCCACGGCTTGCCCTGATGGGTCATTTAGTGTAGGGAAGAACACAGGTCAAATTCCTAAAGCTCGCGCAATCCTGCTCGTTATCTACATTTTATCCTTTCCGAAACTGGCAATGATCTTCTCTTAAAGATCACCAATCCATGTCTGAGTTTCAAATTCTGGCTCTTCCAAAATGAATAAAGAAAGGCACTGCTGTTTTCAAAACCTCAGACCTTTCCTGTTGCTGTCATTCCTGCGTGAGGGAGGATTCTGGTGCAGTGCCAGTTCTCAGGGGCACCTGACGTCTTCCTGCCTTCTGCCTACTTGCCCACACCCCTTCCTGCATCCGCACACCTTTCCTGGGGGGCTCTGAAAACCAATCAGGTCAACCACCACTGCTCTAAACTTTCCCTTTTTCGGAAGGAGGGAAGAGGCAGATGGGGAAAGATCTGGGGAAATGTCTATAAAGCTTTCCGGGGCTTCCTCCGCTGATTAATGTCAGTAATTAAAAAATTCTAATCGGTTCATTAGCTTTCCTAACGACTGATTACTTGATACATCATCGCAAGCTTGTGGAACTGGCCTCCAATGGTAACAGGTAATAAAGGACTTGTCTCTTAAACTGGGATCTAAAGTTCTTTAAATGGTCCAAATAATATCCGAATTTTTCTGTACAAGTGTGGATGAGGAGAAGAAAAGGAATCTGATGAAGGCACACACACACGCTTGGGAGAGAAAAAAGGGTAATAAAATTTCATCATCAAAATCAAAAGGGAGCCCCTGAAATGAAACTTGTTTTGATCTTGGTAAAAATCTCAATACATGTGCCCTATCAGGAGCTCTTCCAGGCCCACTAAGTAACTAGGAAAAGAATAAAAGGTGCATTGATTTTAAGTGACTATTTATTTTTCACTTCTATTATTAGCAAAGAAAACTGGCAGTTTTGAGTCTCACTTTACCCCTACCTTAATGTTTAGTGGGGTCAATACAGAAGAATGAATAGGCAGGTTTAGGTGGAAAAATCAACACTGCGGGGGAGGGGCGCAAGGACTTCAATTATATGTATGGACAAACAGAAAATAGAAGAGTGACAGATCTGGGGACACATACAGGTTTTTAGAAAGTGGAATTAGTAATTTAATTATTCTCCTAGAGAAAGAAAAGAGTTGTCGGCTTATTTTTAACTTTCAACTTTAATGCCATCAACTATAATGTTTCATCTTCATTAAGAGAACTTCAGGAAATAAAATGCTGGGGGAAAAACTGAATGGTTAAAATAGATCTCCTCTGCCGCGGGGATACTGGGGGGAGTATCCCAGGTGATTTTAGAAATCTCTCCCAATTATTAGATTTTATGGGTTGGAAATCTTGTCTCATAGTATCCGTGCGGTAGTTCTGACTGCTTTCCCCAGCTCGTTTTGCATATAAAGGTTCGTTAAAAGAAGGCTGTGTGTGCTCCAACATCAAATCCCAGCTCTGTCACTCATAGTCCCTGGGACCCTGCGCAAGGGACCAACCCTCTCTGTGCCTCCATGTCCTCTATACAGTGGGGATGCTGGTAATAATATGGTGTCAGAAAGTTGAGTAACATACACAGAGGACTGAAGGGTAACATCAGTTCCAGATGTGAATCTACTAAATGGTCGCGATTAATGTTTTGAAGTTCAGAAGAAACTCATTTGCAAACTTGGCCTCTACAGTGGTTTAATTTCATGAGGAGTTTTTTGGGGGATCTCCCAACACCAGGAAAGGAAATCCCTGCTCGAGCCAATGTCTACCTTGAAAGGTAGCATCATTCTGAGAGCGGGTGGTGGCCCCATCTCTAGAGGGCCGGATGCTGGCGCAGGTGGCAGCTAGAGGCCGGTGTCTCAAGACTGCCCCCTTTTTGGACTCTCCGCTGCTCATTTTCAGAGAGGCTGTCTGGGATCACTACAACCAAGGGTTGCTGTAATTCACAGACACAATTCAATGGTGAGATCTGATCCTCAAGTTCTTGGTTCTAAATACATTTCATATATGTAAATATAAAAAAAAGAGAAGAGAGAAGGAATCTGATAGACATTCAAGTGCCTTTAAAAATCATCCTAAAGCTGTTAACTCTTCTGTGCAAGCAAATGGATTTCAAAGCTGTATCTTAAAGTCCACCTTTGGACAGGAAGAGTTTCCGGAAAGAGAATTATCGGGACCGCCTCACTGCAATGGCACTAGGCGCTTGGTTTCCATCGATTCTTTCCTGGCTAGCTGGCTTCCTATGTGGGCTGCTACTGGGCACATTCCAAGACATTACTTAATCACATCTGTGAGAGAATTACTTAAAGACTACATGTCCCAGTTGTGGCTAATCTGTTGAATTTTTTGAGGAGCAAAATGCATTCTTAGGTCAGCATTAAAATAAGCATATTACTTATTAATCATTAAAAGCCACCGAGCTTGAGATCATCAAAAGGACATCACTCAAAGTAAGCAGAAAGTATGTTCTTTTCAGCAGCATTTAGAGCGCAAAATACTGCTTTCAAATCTTCTTCTTCTGTTATGGTTTACGTTGCAATTCACAGTAACCTTGACTTTGGAATCACCCCTTTTCAGTCCGGGGGTCATCCCTCCCTCTCTCTGCGGGCACTTGGCTATATACCATCTTACTCACCACGTGGGCAAGAACAATGACAAGTGCAAGTCATGTAGCCAGTCACCTTGCCAGAGACACCTGGCACCATAAAAGAGGAGGGAACTCGGCCTGCAAGGTATGTCTATTTTGGCTGGTCTTTCTGTGTCTCCTTCCACCCGAGAGCAGGAGTGGGGGGGCACTGGTTAGATAGGAAGAGCCCTCATCAGGTGGCAGGGGGATGGAGGCCGGACCCTGCTGCTGTTCAGTGTGATTCTAGGCAAATTATCTAATGTCTTGGCTCAGCCGTCTCCATTTGTTCTGACTCCCACATGCTTGTTGTGCTGCAATGCAATAATTCCTTTGGAAACACATGGGAAAGTCTCGCCGGGGGTGGGGTAAGCATGATGCAACTGTGAACTGTGAAAGGTAGTATTAATCCAAATTCACCAGACACTCTCTCCCTGCTGATGTGGCTGCTTGTAGGATTCATTCTCTTCTCCATTTCTCAGGGAGCAAAGGACAACCCCTCCCCCCAAAATAACCAACTATGACTTGTTGCAATGGGCACTGAACAGGACTTTGAACATGACCTACTATGAAGGGGTGCCTGCCTCGGTTAGATGTGGACAGAACTAGAAATGTAGATTTTAAGTTCAAGAAAATAGCTGTTGGAAAGCTGGAGAATTCACACACTGTTGCAGAACGCCTTGGGTAAGAGAGATGGGAAAAGACGAAATAGAAAGGAGTGTAGAACACTGTTTCAAGTTGGAAAAAAGTACTACAGGAGAAAGAGGATGGAAGGGGCCTAGAGGGAAGGAAGACTACTGCCTTGTACCAGGAAGCCGGCCATTGTAGTCAACCTTGAAAGTGCCACACCACAAGACAATTACAAGGAAAATAATCACAATCAGTAATGAAAACAGAGAGGAAACGGAGGCAGCAAGATTGACTAGGCCAAGGTTATACATATGGTGGAGAGCAGAGCTGGGATCCAAGATGCTTGACCCAAAGGTCACCTTCCGAGCTCCTACAAACACAGCCTCCAGTAGAAGGCAAGACAAGGCTATCTACTGTAGCAAATCCCATTAATAATGCTATTTAACTTGTGTATGACACCCATCACAAGTTAAACCTAAAACAAACCACTGTTCGGGGCTTGGATGTAGTTGATACAGAAACCTTCCTCCTGGATGGCAGTTCTAAACCATGCTGAACATTCTAAGGGCAGATGTGATGAAGACCAGAGACCAGAGAATAATGGGTTATTCCAACACTGAACTTCTCCGAGCTACACAGAAACTTTCTGTTGCCACCACTGTCTACAGGTCTTTCTTGGAATGACTTCCTCGGGCTCACAGGTGGCCTGAAAATTCTGACTGAAGACATTCCCCACCACAGAAACAGTATTAGAGGTGACAACTGGAAGGACGAGGTGTGTCTTTTCAAGTTTTCACGATCCAACCTCGTGTAGAATATCCAGAATATCAAAATTCAATCCATATTGGAATAAAGATTATGGGAAAACTATGTATAGTCTAGGAGGGTTAAAACAAACAAACAAAAAAAAAAACCCAAGACCCCCAAAACATCAAGATAAAAACAACTGTTGTGACAAGTGGCAATCACAAGTGCTCAATCTGTTGCTGACTTGACGATAATGTCAGGATGCAGTCCATACAGCAGAACACACTGCCTTTGGAGAGATTTCCCATCCTTCCCAGTGGCTGCAAGGCGTTCCTGGCAATCCACACAGCACGAGCTGGAAGCGCGTGCTTCCAACCCAGGTCCCAAGAATCGCACTGCCACGTGAATGTCCGGCAGACCTGAACATACTTACTCTTGCAACAGTGCTTGCGGGGGGGACACTGAGTTCATTAAAGGGGGTGACATTTCTTCAGGATAATAATCTGTCCTCTGTGGTTCAATCCCAGGTTCTATTTTAATTTTTTTCTGTAATATAGGCTTCTCATATGATTCAATTACAGGTACTAAAAAATAAAAATAGAAAAGTCACTCATGTACAATCGACCAATTTCAGTTTTTAGAAGTTTACTGCACAGCTTCTATCTACGACAAGGATGTGTGGAGTATCTATTGGCTGGCAAAAATTACAGCAGAAAGCAAATCTGGGGGATGGGGGAGATCTCGTTTCCCCCCCAACCATTATTCCACCAGCAAGCAGCAAGAGTCAGAAGCTGGCCTTTGAGCACATCAGCCCCAAATGGGTCTTCCTTGGGATTCTAGGAAATCTCCTTTTAACCCCACAGTCTGTTGCCTGCGACCAGCCAGTGAATGAGCTGGCTTTTAGTAACCATTACTTATCACCGTGATCAAAGGCATTTATTAAATGCCGTTTTAACGGAACCAGGTCGCATTCAATAAAGCAGAATACAAAGTCAGGATTTTTAGTATCCTGAAGTTGACAATTACGCAGTGGCGTAACCATTTCGTGGCATTAAACAGCCTGGTTCCTGGGAGCTCTTCCAGTGGCAACACTTAAAATAAAAAAAAAAAGAGACACCCCCCGCAAAGGACATCAGAAAGGAAATGCCTCAGGCAGGCGGACCCTAAGGGGGACTAGCTCCTCCAAGAGCAAAAGAGCTCTTGGTCCCGCCCCCGGTGCAGACCCCAAGCAGCCGCGCAGTCGCGGTGGCCTTTACCTTGCATGCTGCTGTTTGAGTTCTCCATGTCCTCCGACAAGGAGACCATGAGCGGCTGCTGGAGGTGGCTGGTGTACATGAAGGGGACCGGCTGCACCACGACGGGCTGGATGACGGGCAGTATCCCGGGGCTGCGGATGCCGTGGCGGGACAGGGCGGCGGCCATGACCGGGGGCATGGACAGCGGCACACCGAAGGGCTGCACGCCCGGGGGAGGCGGCGAGTACTTCTTCATGGGCGGGCTGGAGGAAGGCATGCTCAGGCCGGGCGAGGCTCTCCGGTGCGAGGGCTGGAACTTCAGCGACGAAGGAGAACTGCCCGCGGAGGGCGGCGAGCTGCGCTTGTTCACGGTCAGGTCCACCGGCTCCATTTGCATCCCGTGCGACAGGCCCTCCGGGGTCTGGAAGAACTTATCCGGCAACGGGGTGGAGTAGATGACGCCGTACTTGTTGGGCTTCATTGACTCCATGTAACTGGATGGGTAGGACTGTCGGGAAGGAAACACAGAAGCGTCTAAGCCGCGACACAGGTGCATTCGCTTTGGAAATGGGAATGAAACTGGAGAGGTCCTCCAAGGCACGCTCAATTAGGTGGGCTCAATAAGCAGGGTACGGTCAGACGGCTCCTGACCCTAAACAATGCCATGAGGGGGCTGGTGTAATAAAGGTTAAGGTTAATGGGATAACTGTGTCTCACGAAAAATTCTAACTGAATTCCCCGTCAGACGTTAAGGTTGAGGTTCAGGTTGATACCAGGCAAAAATTCTAGAACAGGTCATAAACAGAAGACTTATTATGGGCCTTGGTTGGTGGGAGTCGGTGTTGGGGTTCACCAACAGCCAGCCAAGCCAACGAGCCCCCCCCCCCCCCCCCCGACAGCTTTGCTGACATGGCTCCTCAGTCTGCAGGAAATGCTGTCACTCCCCTCCAGAGGAGGACGTCTGTCCTTCTCACCATACGCTGGTGTATAATACGGAGAACCAGGGCTGCAGGGCAGTAGGTTTGGGGGGTGGCTTCAGCGGCTGACCAACCCCTGCCGAGGGTCACCTGACCAACAGTCCTGGTTTGCCCCTGACGGTCTGGTTTTAGCACTAAAAGCCCTACGTCCCAGGAGACGCCTCAGTTTCCCGCAACCAGGTCAGTATCCCACCCGCCTCCACACCCCGAAGCCCACCCACGCACAATTACGTCCTTGACCCCAGCTTGTTCGATGGTCTTAGTCACAGTTTGAATGAAACCATAGAAGGTGACTTGATGTCCAAGTTTGCGCATGACACAGAACTGTGAGACAGCTAATGGGACTCCAGTTAAGGACACAAGGTGCTTGAAGCAACTTGCACACTGACCCAGGCCTGGTGCTTCCTCCAAACCTAAGAGGTGACAACTGACCTACTTTATCTCTATTCTGTTCTATTTATTTATTTTAAAGATTTTATTTGACAGAGAGTGAGCCAGACAAGCATGGGAGAGGGAGAAGCAGGCTCCTACGGAGCAGGGAGACCAACTTGGGGCTCGATCCCAGAATCCTGCGATCATGACCTGAGCCGAAGTCAGACACCTAAACGGCTGAGCCTCCCTTTAAAATACCTTCCTCTCTTGTACTATCAGAATAATGGACTACTACCAGTTTTAAATACAAACCAATCATAACCACTACACACTATGGGTATGGTCCTTGGCCCTGGAATTCACTAGAATGACTTCTATTCCTTAGTCATCATTGGGAAAAAAAAAAATCTTTGCTGTAGGATGCTTTTTAAAAAAGTACACTCAACAGAAGTTATTTTCTTTACTCTTAGGTATTTCAGGGAAACTGAAACGTTCAGTGATGACCATTTCAAGTCCCTGTGCAGGAAACTACTCGTATTTGAATTCTTTAGACTTGATCTTAGCCAGAAGGCCAAGAAGCGATCTATCTGAATATACTGAAAGTGGTAACATACTATTCCTCCCTTCCAGCTCTCAAATCCAATGCAGCGCTCATCCTGAGACAATACTAGCTCATAAGACAGCCAAGAAAACCCACCAATGGGGCCTTATCATTAAAGAGCTTAAAGGCATGATAAACTTCTGGGTTGCCACAGTCCCCCAGTGACCACTACTGTGAGTTATAAACGATTGTGGGACAGCGGTGGTTTTTACTGGGATTACCACGGATATCACACCCTTTCTTCTCTGGGCCTCCACTAGGTAAAACCTCCACAGGGCTAAGCACCCTAGTGTTGTTGCAAAAACTCCCTTCTCTGGGCATAGCAGGCCTAAGATCAGGGAGTATCTGGGCGGTGTGGGACCAGGCAATATTTATCTTCATCTGCTTTTGAAGTCACTTTCTCATTGTTAAGATTGTGTGTTTTGTTATTTTTTTTTTTTAAGATTTTATTTATTTATTTGACAGATCACAAGTAGGCAGAGAGGCAGGCAGAGAGAGAGATGGGGAAGCAGGCTCCCCGCTGAGCAGAGAGCCCGATGCAGGGCTCAATCCCAGGACCTTGGGATCATGACCTGAGCCTAAGGCAGAGACTTAACCCACTGAGCCACCCAGGCGCCCCTGTTTTGTTCTTTTGTCCTTTCTTTATCCCTGTCAACGCCCATCATCTCCTAGAACTGTGATTTCTGTAGTAGGTACACACCTCTCTGGGGGCACCAAAGATACTTCTAGATAGTACACAAAAAATACACAGTGCTTTAAAATAGTTACGTGTTTATTTAAATTGCATAAGAAAAAACTTTTTTGTACAGTAGTGATACATCCTCTTCAAAATAAATTTATTATGTTAATAAAAGCATGTCAACAAAAGAGGGCAGGAAAAATTACTAAATATTAGAATCGAAGGTGCCATGGGGATAGGGCAAAATTTGTCAAGATGACTGAAAACCCACATTCTAAATTTTAAACAATTTAAAATTGTAACTGGATTCAGTAAGCTATGTTGGGAGCTTTACCCACACTGTGGTACCAGAAGTCCCTTCTCTTTCTAGACCAGTAGGAGCACTGTAATGGGTCTGATCCCCCCAATCAGGGCTTCTCGAACCTCGCTCTGCATGAATGCACCTGACCCATCTTGTCAAAATACAGATTCTGAGTTTCTGGGGAGCAGCCCTACGGGCACAGAGCCTTTTTGAACAGCATGGCTCTAAATGACAAAGAGATACAGAGTAGAATAAAAATACCAATTTTTAGCATTAAAATTTGGTAAGCCATTCAGAAACAATTTAAAGGTGGGGGAAGAATTTTTCACTAATAATACTGTTTAAAAAACAAGGACGTGAAGGATATAAATAAGGAAATACAAAATATATAAATGGTGATTTATAAAAGATTTAATTTATTTGAGAGAGACAGAGCCCGTGTGCACAGGGGAGGGGGAGCAGTGTGAGGCAGGAGTGTGGGCAGAAGGGGAGGGAGAGGGAGACAATCTCTAAGACACTCCATGCTGAGCAGGGAACCTGATGAGTAAGAGGACGGATGCTTAACTGACTGAGCCACTCAAGCGCCCCCTATAAATTGTTCTTTTGGGAAAACAGCTTTGAGTTATATATCAAGAATCAGAGGAAAAGACTATTTTTACCTTTCTTTAGAACCAGGTACATGTAAGTAGACCACAGGGTGAGAGGCCCAAAACATACAGCTATATTAATACTATATAAATACATTTACATTTAAATATTAAAATACATAAAGTTATGAGGCAGTGCTTTGCTTAAAAAAAAAAATTCCTAGTATGTACAACAAAGGTTTGAAGAAGTCATTAAATACAGGGGTAGAAAGATTTCTCATAGTTCTAAAGGTTAACTCACTTCATAGGATTCTCAAAAGGGCAAAAGTCATGGTACTAGAAACAAAAAGTTAGGAAATGGGAGGTAGCATTTTTTTCTACTCACCAAAATGTACTTCTCCTTTATTTTCAGCCCTATTCTTCAAAGACCTCCCTATGACCTAGATTTTAATGCCAAGTTATTGGCAGCTAAATAGAAAGCAGAATGAGGACACACTTTTACTGCTGTCTCTGCTGGATTTTTCTAACTGTGGGGTGAATTTAAGGAAAAGTAGGAATTTAGAACCTGGGAGATTTGCAAATTTAATAATCATCTCGGGTTTCTCGAGCCATAAAGAAAGAGAAAGCCACACATCAAGCCAAGTTTTATAAACATGCACATTCCTGCTGACTCTGCTCCCCAGTGGCTGCCCCGCGCCCCCCTACCGCCCCCACCATCCCCTGGCCCGACCTGCAGTATATGCAAGGCTACAGGGCTAAAAGTAGGGAGACACGTTTGGACACACAACAGAGTACACAATTAACTCTTTACAGTCTGACCGCCTTGTAAAAGGATGAAGAAACGCGGCTCCTCACACGGTCTCACCAGAAAACCCAACAGCAGTGGTTACCAGAGCCTTCTGTGAGATGCGTCTGCTTCCACTGTCTTGGTGGAGCACACGAGCTACTACATCAGCCAGCAACCGTGCGGAAATCCACAGGACAGGGTTCGCTCCGGGTGTGTGCCTTCTGTGGACACCACGGTAATAGGAGCCTCGTCTCTGTTCCAGACCTTTCCTATCTCCTAGCAAAGCAGTGCAAACAGGCGCTGGAGGAGCCCCAAATCCAAACCAGACTCAAATGTTGATGAAGCAGCCAGCACTCCTCCGGCCCCCGATGGCCACCCAGCCCCGCTGTGCACAGCGCTCACTCGGGGAGGCCTTCTATCCTGAACAGAGCAGCCTGAAGACAGACTCCAGCAAGGGTCTCTCCAATCTTTCAGCCCTCACTGGGGGTGGGAATGGGCTGTTAACTTTCCAGAAAGTTCTCCCCCGTTGTGACAGACATCTATGTCACATTTATTTGCAGACTGCCTCCTCTTACCAGAACGGGAGATGAGGGTCTGGCTTTCATCGATAAACACGGGATGAACGAGTGAAGTGAATCAGTGCACAGTGAGCGGGTTTTTACCACTGTCCAGACTAAAGATAGCACCCATTCTTTGGATTCTTGAACACCCGGAGGATTTTAATTGTGACAGGGAAGAAGGCACCGTGTTTGGATGATATTCCAAAGCTACCACTTTGTACTTAAATGAACATTTTTTTAAAAGATTTTATTTGTGAGAGAGAGAGCGCGCGCGAAGCGCGCGTGAGCACAAGCAGGGGGAGTGGTAGGCAGAGCATGAAGCAGGCGCCCCACGTGGGACTCGATCCCAGGACCCTGAGATCTCGACCTGAGCTGCAGGCAGGGGCCCAACCGACTGAGCCACCCATGCATCCCTTAAGTGAGCATTTCAATCGTTTGTTTTATTGGGAAGAGTTTTGGTGAGTTTTCCATCACCAGACAGCAGCTGAAGCGGATGGAGTGATTGCACGAAACACGGGCAGTAGGGTCTCTAATTCACTGCTCTTTAATATGAAAAAAAGAGTGAGCATCCGTGACAGGGCCAAGGCAAGTCAAAGGAATCTTCATACCAAGGGTGGGGTTCCCAGTGCAGGAAGGCGTGGTGCGTTTATAAACACACACTCTGGAAACAGCCGATGTCATACCCTTCTATGCAAACAAAAGTAGAAAGTGCTCTTTCTGCCAGGCTCAGAAGAGTCATGAAAGTTTCTGTGAGAACAGAACAGAGGTCCTACTGATTTTAAGTACTTCTCAACCTGTAAGGAGTCTGTTAGAGGGTAATTTTCATTACAAGAAATGGGTGGCGGGGAGAATACACTCCCCCCCCCAAAGTTATCTTTCCTTAGGAATAAAATAAGATTACTTTGAAAAACTTTGGTTTCTCACTTCCTGAATTCAATTCCTTAATCTCCAGCTTTCTTTGACGATATACTGGTGAAAGTCACTCTTCACATGTGCATTTTGTATTCACAGGCTGTTTCTTCGCGTACATATGATCATCTCCAATTTAACAGAAAGGAAAGAGGCTCAGGGAGCCATGGGTGGTTTGCCAACATCACACTGATAGGAGGTGGCAGAGATCCACACCCAGGGGAGGGGGCCGTGGTCTACTCTGCCCCACATTCTTGCACATTTTCCTAGGGTGGTTCAAAGCCATCCTGTTTGCCTCAAAGCTCAAGGTTTAAGCAGGGGAGGGTACCGAAGGCTTGCATTTCCCTAAGCGAGAAAGGACACTTCCTTATTTTCTCTAAACTACAGCAAAATACCAAGTAAGTAACCAACCTTTAGGTCAAGGGTGGTATTAAAAAAAAAAAAGGAATAAAGCAATAGTAAATTAGGTTTAGCACACTCCACCTAGGGAGGCAGGAAAGATAAAATCTAAATATTCAAGAGTGGAAAACAAAGGCTTTTTATTTAGTTTTGTTAAGTAAAATAAATCACAACCCCCCCCCACAAATGTTTCAGTTAACTCAGGTTTTGCTGAATTAAGAGAAAGACATTTCCTTGTGGGGACTGATTCTAACTTTTGGTGAAATGATCTAATTAAATTTTCTAAGTGTTAGCTGAAATTGAGAACTGGAGTATGAAAGAGAAAAAGACCATTAATTGCAAAGACACTTCTATATGTTTTAACTTCATGTATTTATTTAAGTTAACAGCACTGTAAGTATAAATGTTACTTCAAATTCATTTCACTTCCTTTTTTTTTTCAGTCAAGTGCATTTGCTTGCTCTTAAATTATATCTTACCAACTTGGCAATGCCGATCTTCATTTGAGCTTTAAATTGGCTCTTCAGCTGTATTTTCATGCTTGATTAAAGGCATTGGAAGTATACTGAATATTAAAATGCATCAAAGATGGTTCTGCATCATTTATAAAATTAATCATATTCTCCAGTACTAAAAACCTATTCATATTTCAAGGATATCATTAATAGGGAAATTTTATACCTCAATTTTCCTCCAATGTGATCACGCAATAATTTGGGGTAAGGGGCTGATGAATACGGTAAAAGGACCAAGTAACATCAGAAGTCAATTCAGTTTTTTGATTAATGAAGTTCTTATTGCTCAGTGACTGCGTATTCAGACACTTGCTTATCCAGTTATCACATCAGAATGTAAATGTTATTTCCTTAAAGCCACTCAGACCTCACTTTTCACTGTCCACAGCAGTAAACACTTCACAGGCTCAGTCCTACCCATGGCAACTCAGCTCCAAGGGCCTCCGAGTGACCCCTGTGTCTTGTATAAACATTTTTGGCAGGAGCCTCCGCGGCCGACGCATAAGGATGATCTAATTTTGCAAGCGTGTCATTACCAACCTTCGGATACACAACTCGGGCCAAGTTTTCCCCCTTGTGACTATTTTCCAAGCCCGTGGAAGAAAAGAGCAAGACAGAGTGGGAGCCTTGCCTTGTTATTTCCTATTGGCCCAACCAATGGCCGGGAGTCCAAACCACTCCCTGCCTGTAAGTCCCTGCCCCCTTTCCGTTACCACCCGTTACCACCCCGTCCCACTTCCACGGTACCAGTGCTGGACCTCAACAAGCCCCTGTCTCACACCCAGCCGCCTGTGGCCCAGAAGCATCCCGGGGGGCTGGCTTCACACACTGGTGCTGAGAAAGACAAGCAGACTCCCTCCCAGCCAGACTCCTCCAAGCGCAAAGGAATCCGCCCCCCCTCAAGGCCATGTTCTCTTTCACTACCTTCTCAACCATCTCACCCCGGGAACAGCTCAGGATAGCTGCTGTCATCGGTTTTTTAAGCAAATCGTTTTATTCTGAATACGTTTTTAGATGCAGGACTTGAGGGCTTCCCCCCACCCCCACCCCGTTTCCTTTTTTATTTCATCAGCTCCATGAAGGAGATGCTGAACACTACAGAAGACGAAATGGAATGCTTTTTTCTTCCAGTATTAAAAAGAAAAAGACATTCACAAACATTTTTAAGAAACTCTTCTACTGGGCCCCTGGGTGGCTCAGTCAGTTGAGCCTCTGCCTTCGACTCAGGTCATGATCCAAGGGTCCTGGGATCGAGTCCCGCATTGGGCTCTCTGCTTAGCAGATGGCCTGCTTCTCCCTCCCCTGCTCTCCCTCTCTCTGTGTCAAATAAATAAATAAAATCTTAAAAAAGAAAAGAAAAAAAGAAACTCTTCTATTATGATCGGGGTGATGATCCGGAGTAAAAAAACACCTCACAGGATTACTGTCTTGGTGCTGATTTCTTGTAAAAGTACATCTGAAAACTGCTTCCTAACCATGATAAACACTGCATACAGGGATTTTTTTTTTTTTTTTAAATGTTCCTGGGGGTGGTTGGCGGGGGCGGGGCGGGGGTTGGAAGTCCCCAGATGCACATTAATTTTTAAAAATCAGTCTGGCCAGACCTTTTTTTCTTGGCCCAAACCAATAATCCTGAGAGCTCAAACTAAAAAGCTAGTAACAGGAGTTTTTGTAAACCTCCTTCCAGTCATGGCCAGATTCACCTAGGACCCAAGTTCTGTGCTGATCCAATCTTGGGGGCATGGAGTAATGGACCCCGCTGATTAAAGGACGCACACTGCTAAAAAGGTGTTCACCCCACTCACTGACCAAGGCTTTGGGCAAAGTCTGTTCACCAAATGCCTATCCAGTGATGAGTAACTTGAAGGAGTAACACAACACACAGTCATGCTATTGGCACTAGGAATAAAAGAGAAGATGTGGCTCAATTTTGGAAAACTTACCACCGACACGGGGTCCATGGCCTCTTGCTTGACAGGGACTGGGTCAAACATGAGCATTCTTTTAGTTCAGCTTTCTAGGGTGCTCTGGTGTTTGGCCTAGAAAACAAAACAAGCCGTCCACATAAATCTCAAGGTTACTTTAAATATAAACTAGTAAAAAGAAAATGTAAGAGTCCTTAAACCCCTTCTCAGCTCCTTCCTCTCCCCTGGCCCCAGAATGGCTGGAATTTATTTTCCTTACCTATGAAAGATGCCATCTGATAGAATTAAAACCAGATTCCATGGTCCTAAGTCAATGAGAGCCAACTGGCATTTCTAACTCAAATACATAAACCCTGACATTTCTGGAACAATACGTACACAGCCCCCTCTAGGCAGCCAAGCTGGCTTAAGATCGCTGTGCAATTCACCAGAAGTTCACATGATATATGAGTGTTAAACGTTTTTCCTTATGTTCATTACAGAAAAAATCAAGAAAAAACAAACAGGCAAAAAGAAAACCTAGAACCAACCACCGTTCCCATCTTCAGTTTTTATCCTTCCGAACTCTCTTTTAAAATGATTATAGCACACCCATAATTTCACGTGACAACTGATTGTGAAAATGTTTCTTTTTCAGCAAGTATGGTTCCCTACTATTGAATTCAGTGTGCCACTGTGCCAAAAGTTTGCTTCAAGTTTTCAGTTTACTTCAAGTTTTCCTTTTAACTGGGCACCGAGGTTGCTTCTAAATTTTCACCATTATGGATGGCAGTGAATCTCTCTGTACTTAGGTCCTCCTGGATATCCGTAATTCATCTTTAGGGTAAATCTTATGTAGGGGAATTCTTGGGTGAGAAGCACTGTACATTTTCCAAAGCAGCTGAGGTATCATCCAGCGAAAATACTATTTCCATGAACAAAATAGAACCCCTCCTCAACACGTCCACCTGCCCTGTGTATTACCATTTATTAAAAAACAAAACAAAACAAAACTTTGGTTAGTTTCAAAACGGCCAACTATTTTTATTCTAAATTGATTTACTTATTCAAGTCGGATTTTCCCCCATGTTTATTTACCATTTGCGTGTCTTCTCTAGACCCTATGTGAGGTTCTTGCACCCCTCCCCCAAGGCTGCCCATTGTTTTCTAAGCACTTTTTATATATGAAGACTATTAGTTTGTATTCATTCCCATTCTTTGTTAGGAAAGGAGCTGATCTTCAGCCTAATGTAAAGGAAACGTCCATCTTAATCCTGTCTGGCTTTCTCTTCTTCTGTTGTTAAGGCTTGTGTTTTCCTTCCCTTTCTTTCTGTGTTCTGGACTAGCTCACTTCTGGCACTTCTCTCCAACAAGCCAACTGCTTCCCCACCAAAATACCCAGTCTGCTCAACAATCAGCTGCGTTTCATAGGCTTTGGAATCACTGCCCAGCTACTGCCCAGATCTTCAACAACCTGCTTCAGGCACCTACAATCCAAATTTGGCTTAAGGGTTTGGAGCTTTGGTTGAAGGCAAGGTCTTTTCTGGACCCCTCTGGTTTGGGTGGGAAAGTGAGCAAGTTCCAGACTGCATTCTACCCAGAAAAGCTGCCGAAGTCTCTGGTTCTAGGTTCCCTCCTATTTTTCAGTATGAACCCCCCCTCCCCAGCCCGTACCTCCAGGACCACAGTCCTGCGGTTTGCTGTATCCACGCACTGTGGGTCATACACTAGGAAAGCTTCACGTACAATTACAAAAATAATACTGTCCTCCTTGCGCGTCCTTGCTCCATTGAAGAAAGACTGTTCTGGGTCTCATGACAACACGTGAGAATCGTCATTAACTCCACATAAGGCTCTGACTTCGAATTTTATTTTCCTACATCACAGTAGGTATTATAATCTGTGAACACAATTTGATACCAGGCTGCTCCAATCAATGGTGCTAATACCCTCTTATGGATGCCAGGAAAAACCAACCCCAACAGCCAGTGAAAAATGGATGATTTCAGAATGAAGGATGAAAACCCCTTTTGTGTCTTAGGATCTATTATTAACCAGTTCCCAGCCTCGCAGCTGCAGAGATGGATATGGTTCTGAGAGCGGCTGCCCAGTGCCGCCCAGCACACTGTCAACAAAGGATGTGGAGATCTCCTGCTTCATCAGTGAGGTCGGGAAATCCAGCAGCTCTGACCCTTGGCCAGCCACCCCTCCCCCCAAGCCTTTTAAATGGAATGTAACGGCCACCCCTCCCCCAAGTCTTTTAAACTGAATTTACTCTTAGATTCATCCACTCTACTGGAGGGGGTCTTGACGCAAATCCTTCTAAATAGAAGCAGTCCTATAGATGCATCATGAAAGAGCCCCGGGCTGCAGACTCAAGTAGGCGATCTGCACGCTTGCTGTGAAATTTAAAGCAAAGCAGAACTCTTTGCCCTGTAAATAGTTTATATCCACAAATACGCATACAAATTTTGGAGATGCGTACTGTATTCACAGCACTAAATTTGTCAGTTCCAGCATCTGGAACAACATCAAGTATTGGCCTCTGTGCTAACATACCCAGCCTTAGAGGTCAGTCCCCTCCGCCCTTTAAAAACTCATAACCAGGGGGGCCTGGCATCTGCCTTCAGCTCAGGTCATGATCCCAGAGTCCTGGGATGGAGTCCCCCAGGGGGAAGCCTGCTTCTCCCTCTGTCCGCCACTCCCCCTGCATGCACAACACTCTGGCACACTAACTCTCTCTCACTGATAAATAAAAATCTTAAAACAAAACAAAACATAGCTTCCGGCTGGTGGGTGCCCCACCGTACCATACACCCTTTGCCACCAGCAAGACTGCACAGTGGAATTAGGATGGGCTCTGGTTCAAATTCTAACTCCACCACCTAGCTCATAAAGCCTTTAACGACTTTTCCTAATGACCACAGCAGGGACTACTAAATCCACTTAGAAATGAATGACACATTAACCTACTACATCTCTTCTCATTTAAAGACATTATTTAAGTCACTTGCATTCTTTTAAGTTTTATCTAAATCTAAGGGCACGAGAATGCTTCACAGGACTTGAAATCGCAGAAGAAAAGTCAAGTCTAATAGGGAGCATCTGCTCCAACGACACTTGATTTATTTGTGTTAAAAAATAATTATAAAGGTATGCTTATGTGTTCAGAATGGTACCTCAAGACTAATCCCATCACTGTGGGAGGGCTAGTTTTTATTGTAGAAGTATTTCAGCTAGTAAGTGAAAAAGGAGTGGTAGAATTAGGGTATCTCCTTTCAAAACTCCTGAACAAGCCATCGCTGGACAGTCAATGACTCTGCAGAAGTCACGTATCACTACCAACAGAACCAAAGTCACTCACTGTCCTTTCGCATGGTGAACAGTACTCTGTTCCCAACCTGGTCTGCTTCTAAAATGACTGATCATACTTTCAGTGGTCGTCATTGAATCCGGAACAAGAGAATGTGAAGGGCATGCAAAGAAAACCGTCCACTCTCGGCTGTTATTAACACAGTCCTTTCTGGGAGGGGCTGGGAAGGGGGACAGCTTTACACACATCTGCGTGCCAATTTTTAAATATATTAATTCCGTAATTAAAATGTTCAGTAAGAACGAGAAAAGGTAAGCTAGATAGAAACCAAATTTAGGAAGAGAATCGAACACAGTAACACAAATCAGGCATCTGTTATTTGCAGGAAAAAAAAAAAAAAAAACCAAACCCTAAACTCTGCAACTACTGTGCCCATCTCTAAAGAGAACACTTTGCTACTGCTACTGACCTTGTCTTTGGGTTTTGGTCTAGAATCAAAGAGGGACTGCCATGTCTCCAAGGTGCCTTCTACACAAGTGAGAATTAATTTACGTACTGAAAGAATTAGAACTTAATGACTTTTGTTACATACAGGCCACTCATCCTCTGGGGACACTGCCATCCTTTGAAAAGGAATGCTCAATAAAACACAAATGCTGGGGCGCCTGGGTGGCTCAGAGGGTTTTAAGCCGCTGCCTTCGGCTCAGGTCATGATCTCGGAGTCCTGGGATCGAGCCCCACATCGGGCTCTCTGCTCAGCAGGGAGCCTGCTTCCTCCTCTCTCTCTGCCTGCCTCTCTGCCTGCTTGTGATCTCTCTGTCAAATAAATAAATAAAAATCTTAAAAAAAAAAAAAAAAAAAACCACAAACGCTGTCGGAAATCTATTACACGACACTGCGTGCAGTCTTAAGTGGAGCCAGCAGGTGGCGCACTACAACAGGTATTAGAGGCTAAGGAAGCAAGCAGTAAATTTGAGTTTGCCAACCTCAGGGTCTTTAAACCTAGTGGATTTTAAGCAAGCCTAGGAATTCTGTTAACCGTTTTATGGGGCTATCACAGAGATGAGGAGGCCCCAAATGTTTGCAAACAACTATCTTCCAATCATTAATACATTTACATCTTAGCTGTACTGAACTTGCCAGAATAATTTTCCATAACTGGAACAAATACCTTCTCTGTGTTCTTTTACTGGGAAGGGTGATACGACCGAGTTTTTCCTCCAAAAGGAAGACACACTTCCCTTCACTCTCTCGACTTACACTTCTGACTTTTCAGAAGTCAAAATATGGGTCAGATTTTTTTTTTTTGCCACAGTGCAAAAACCGTGGGATTTAGGTATTTAAAAGCTTTGGTGAATCATTTACATGAAGTTTCAAAAGCAATACAGTTCTGTGTCACAATCACATTATCCACCGTAAGGCCTACTCAACAGTCTCTTTATGAGGGTACAAACCTCCTTTGAAAAGTAGCTTGTCTTGAAGCGACAGCAAGTTTTATTATAGAAACAATCTTATAAATGACTGTCCCTTCCTTAGAACACACACACACACAAAGAATGTGTCTGAAGTGAACTTTGTGATACAGCAGGATTTGCTTCTGCCATTCTCCCTTCCTGGGCACTTTCCATCTCTCTCCTCAGATCCTCAAGGGGTCCCTGCATTTTCCTTCCCCAACCCAGCCCGAATCCTCATCCTCAGACTCCAAAGGACCTGCCACCCTCGGAGCAAGCTCGGTCTCCCAGCTGACCTCAGCAAGGTGCGAGGAGAGAAACAGTATGATGACCAAAGCAAGACACGATCTGCAAGCGCCCTCAATTTTCCCAAGGGTTTAGATGTTAACAGAGGAAGTGCACTGCCTTCCCCCACTCTTTACTCCCCAAAGGAACTGCAGCAGGAGAACAGAAAAACTTAAAAAAAAAAAAATAATAATAATAATCGTGTGTGTGTGTGTGTGTGCGCGCGCGCGCGTGTATTTTCATGGGTCCAGAGAAGGACCAGGGATAGGGCAAGCAGGCCACATCCCTGCAACCGAACTGCGTTTCAAAAGAAACACTTCTTTCTCCACTTCTTTACGAGCTCCCGAAGAGTCAAGTATTTCATGGCAGCTGGCCTGGCCAGAAATTCAGGGAGCCAGGCAACAGATGTGGGGGTGGGGTAGGGGGTGGGGGAAGCATGTTTAGGCTGGGGGCTCCTGTCAGAACAGCCAGATGCCAGCCTCTATCTGGAAGTGAGCCCCAGTTTTCCCATCACGGAAGGATTTTTCACCTTACCTTCGTCTCTTAGCATTGGTTTGAGAGGAGAAAAATGTCACGCAGTAGTTCTAAATCTTTGCCCCCTCACAAATCAGATTAGCCATTTTGCACAAAAATGTTTTGTAAATGGGCAAGAAGTTAATTATTTAGTTTTACGTTAAATATAAGGATCCGGCGAGCAAACAGCCCGCCCTCTCTCCTCTCTCTGCTAACAAGCCACCCAATTTTACTTTCTGCCTCCACCCATCTGCTCCACCCTGTGGAGAGCCGCCAAGGCGAGTCCAACTTGTCCAAACAGGACATGGCTTCAGATAAGACTCTGTCCACACCCTGTACTTCGGAAAAGACCAAGTGAGGCAATTGATTTTGCATGTAAATAGGGACAGGTGCAAAGGTAACCACCAGGTAAATCCCTACACAGTTGCAGACCAGAGAGGCCCAGGGCTCAGCAGGGGTGGGGGGCGGGGAAACCCAAACCCAAACCCTTCAGGTAAACTCTCACGTTCAATGCCGGCCAGCTAGTGGCATTCTGCACTTTTTCTTTAAAGAAAAATGTTCGCAAATACAAATCATTTTGCCTCCTAAGTTTACACACTTGTTTTCCTTCTTTAGGCTCTCTGACGTTCTGGTGTTTTAGTTTTAAGGGCTACCAACCCAAGAACCCAAGATCAACTGGAAAAAAAAAAAAAAAACAACAAAAACCTACGCCCATACTGTGTAATAATCCTGCTGTGTACATATCCTACAAGGCTGGCCACAGCCCTCAGGATTCTCTTCGGAGGAGCGTTATATAATCAAATCCAGAAGGGCTGCGTGAGGCCACAGGGCCTAGTCCGCCTCGGGGCTAGGGCCCTATCACTGGAGACCCGCCCGGTTCGACCCCAAGGGGCCTCCGCCCATGGGCCCCACCCTGGAGGGAGTGGGAGGCAGGGAGGGACGTGGAATTGGCTCCGGTCAGCAGCCAGTTCCTGGAAATTCCGGCCCGAGCAGGGATGGCTGGAACCTTAAAAATAACCAGAAAGAATCGTTAGGGTGGTGGTGGTCACTCCCCTGGCTCCTGAGGATTCTCCGCGAGAAGTTTAGACCTCACAGCACCACCAGACCTCCCGGTATAAAAACATCAGCTAACACCGCCCCCTCCCTTCAAAAGCACACAAAAGGGAAAGAGGAAAGCATTTCGAGCCCCAGCTATGGGAGAGAATTCATTCAACATGTCCCCAACCCAAATCCTCCTTCTCCTTCCCTGCACCTACCTCGTAAAGCCTGCCCCCCTCTCAGTCCCCACTTGCCTTACTTTTGGTCCTTCACCATGGAAACCTAGAGGTCATCTCTCAAGTCTTCCTCCCCAACTTTTCTTTCCATTCCTGCTACTGTCACTGGGGGCCAGGCCCTCAGTGCCCCCCGTCCGACTGTGTGACTGGGTTCTGCCCTCAGCCCCCTTGGTCCCTCCAATTCATCCTGAACTCCTGGCCACTGACATGGCTCCAAGCCCTCTTCTCCTCTGTCTTGCTCAAGCTCACAAGCCTTCCTCCACAGGGATCCCCAGGGCTTGCAGAACGTGTTCAACTGCCCATGCTCTGCACCCCGTTTCCAACCGGGTGATACCCCCCCCCCCCCCCCCCCCCCCCCCCCCCCCCCCCCCCCCGCCCCGCTCCCCCCCAGCTCACAGGGCCCTTTGCGCTGGCTGCCCCATTCCCCCCACCCCCATGCCTTTGTTCAATTTTGGCCCTGATGCTGGGCAACCAGCGTGGAATGCCCCATCCCCTTCCGGCTTATCTAAATCCTCCTAATTCTTCAAAGACCAGCTCAAGGCCCTCTCTGCCCTGTGCAGCCTGCTGATTGTGCCTGGGCTGATCCCAGGCCACCGTTCTCACCTAGACGGGCAGGGCCCTGGAGAGGGTTTGTCTCTCCTAGATGGGCAGGGCCCTGGAGAGGGTTTGTCTCGAGACCACCAACCGGACTGGGAGCACCAGTAGGACGCAAGCGCCTTCTGTTTCCTTAGGGGAGCGGAGCAGGCCCCCTCCTAGCTCCCCCAAGGACAGCCCTGCTTACTAGATGATGTTTTCTGGCACGCAGGAGGGGCTCCAAGAGCTCGCAGCCCATCCTAGGACCGCCGGAGTCTCTCCTTTTCCTTCTACCTCTGAAGACACTTGAAATCTTCCCTAAACAAGTAATTTGGATGAGGAGGCCTAACCTGAAACTTGTTAAACTAAACTTCCTTAAAAAAAAGTTACTGCTCCTAACCTTAACCTTGCCTGTTAAGGGTCCTCCAGAGACCTTGTGAGTATCATCCTCCAAGAATTTTGTATTTGCTACCCAGAGATCTTCTGAACAAATCTAGTGTCAAGCTCTCACCCTGTTTTAAAACCTAGGAGGAGGAGGGGGGGGCAGAATAAAAGAGCGAAAGAGGAGGAAGTTTTGCATGAGAAAAGAGTGTGCAACGGTAGGTATTCTTGTTTTAAGGACACGGGTACTGACCCAGGAAAGCAAGGGTCTAAGTGATGTCACAGGTTTTCTGCTGATTGTCACCACCTTCATGACCCAGGTGCCGTTCTTCACGTGGACCTGAATGCCTATCAGGTGCGTGGACACTACTTTCCTATTACTTAGGAGAACTACGGAACAGAGAGGTAAAGCAATCTGCCCAAGATCACACAGCTAGCTGCTCAGCTGGACAGCCGGGTTTTTGAACCTGAAGTAGGAGGACTTCGAAACTGGTGGACCCGGCGCCCTCCTCTACTCCCTTCCCAGCCAGAGGACAACATTACACCACAAGTGGCCATAGTGGGCGGACGCTTCTGCAAACACATCTGTCCACAGGGGACGCGGAAGGCAGGGACACAGTATTTACAGTGGCGGCAACTTCACCTCCTCCCAACTGGCCCCCGCTGCCTACCCTGTCTCTGGGTGTGCAGGCTTGGACGCGAGATCAAAAGACACATTCTGAAGGCCCCAAATTAGGCTATTATTCTTCCCAGCCAATGTACCTGTGACTGGTCCATAAAACTGCTCAGAAAAAGCCTGGCAGCTCTAACCAAGTCAATACGGAAATCCTCCTAGTAACTGTACGAAGGTGGAAGGGTCAGGTCCTCATCCCCATTTTAGAAATGAGGAAATGGAGGAACAGAGGTGAAATGACTTGCCCAAATTCACAGGGCTGGTTGGAGCTGCGGCCAAGAACAGAAACGTGTCTCCCCGCGGACCCAGGGCTCGCGCTCTGCTCGGTGCTGTGGCCAAGTCCTCTCAAACTGGGATCAGTCCCCGGGTACAGAGGGGATAGGACGGGTACCATGCCTGCTGGTCCGTGTTAGGCAGTGCCCTGGGGAGGTTCCGGAGGGTCATTAAGATTTCCAAATGCCTTTTCAGGTTGATCACCCGGGACCTACTCCATCCCGGGGCCTAACTAGTAATAATGACTGCACATGATTTGAGATTAGCTCTAATGAGTAGGTGCTCAATAAATACTTGGGAGATGAATAAATGATTGGACGTCAAACTACCCTTCTTACACGTGAGGATAAAAAGCAGGGCAAGGGCCTCACAAGGATTGTGCAGCAGGTGTCACACAAGGAAACCCTGCCCAGAGGCCGGTGAAGCTAGCCTGAGAACCATCTTCTAAAACCCAAAACACAAAGGAAGTGTGAACGCTTTGGGAGGCTCGGGAGAGAAAAACTCCTTGTTCGGAGGACGGAGCGGAACAGGAACTTGAACTTGCTAAGGAAAGTAGTTTTGGGGCACAAGGCTTTGGAAGGTATCAGGGTATAAAAGCGCAAGAAGAGATAAAGGAGTGGATTTCAGTGATTGAACTCGAGCACGGTAGTTAGCAGACAGAAGGTGTACAGGCCAGAGGAGAAAAAACCCACAGTTCATTCACAGGTCGCTCTCCAGGGTAGAATGCGCTGACCTCAATGTCCACTTGGTCTCTTATGTCTAGCTTTGGCAAAACTCCACTGATCCGGACTGAGACTAGCCCCAGGCCATCCCTGGAGATCGCCAGGCCTTCCAGTCACCGCCAACCACCTCAAGCAGGTTCCAGGCTAAGCTGGGCTCTCTTCAGTATCCTCTGGTCAGGGGACTGACTGCCTCAGGAAGCACCCCCTTCCTAAGAGTCAGGGTAGGGGCTAGACCCAGCTTTGATCAGAATGCATGCGAATAAGGGCCGCTTAACTTGCCACGTTTGGTCTCCAGCTCCCCTTAATAACTGGATGGAGGCAATGATAATGTATTCAGCCGGCCAACACAATGGAAGGAGTTTCAAAAAGCTCCACGAACCTGTTCTGCTAGAAAATGAACTTGACTACTAAAAACCCTGACTAGGCATACAAAATATACTAATTTTAATTTTTTTTTAATGTTTCATTGAACTACGGTGACATTCTAGAAAAAGTACAGATCCAATTAAAAGGGTATTTTTGCTTTGGGAGAAAACAGTCCTAGTTCTGGTGCAGAACTGTGTCTACAGCACTGTGTCTCTTTCTCATTACTACCAAATTTCAAGGAAGGAGAGCTAATGGGGGGAAACACAGGGCTGCCTCCTTTAGACAATGCTCTCCCTTATCAGGGCAGACTGCTGTCTGGTTTCCTGTCTCAAACTCTGGCTTACTGCTTCGGATGAGAACCAGGGTCCAAGAAAGGGACAGATGAGGCTTGAAAATGAGAATACCAAAAACCACCACAATCCTCTTGTAACTCTCTCCGAGATGAATTCAGACTAGAACATTACACATTACCAAACCAGAGTATCAAGTGCTTTATGAATCTAGGTTTTTTTTTTTTTTGAAGTTAGAACCAATGACTGCGAAGCATTACAGAAAGAAACCCAATTTCCAGAATAATGTAATTCCTAGTCTTTCAAGGATAAGATTGCTTATATTTATTTAGTTTTTTTTCTTAAACACAACTGGTATGAAAAAAAGTAAGAAATACCACCTAAGAAAGCTGTTCACTGTAGCAGAAAGGTTGACTTGGAAATATTAAGACAAGTATGTAAAGGGGGAGGGGAGAAATAAAATGGGATTAAGTTAGGAATAATAATTTACATAGTCAAGAGATGAAACAATTATTCCCATTTTTTTTCCTTTTATAATTTTAGTAATTATCAGACTGGTATAATTTTTCCAAATTGTTCAGCTTAGCTTTTAAAGGTTTGAAGTTTTTCTTTTTTCCTGATAAAATACATAAGACCCTGACATGTATTAGCCTACCTCCCTCTCCCCCCAAATGGGGAGGAAAGGTAACTTGGAATAAGCTAAACAAAGATTCTGTCTACAAAAGCTAGTAGGATTGTTAACAGCTTTGGAACTAAAACTGAGAAAGTTGCTTCAAATTTGGGTTACTTACAAATTTTAGTTTAAAGGTCCCCTGCGCTGTAAGTCAGCTTAGTATTTCAAGTTTGCTTCTCCCAAAGGAGAAAGAACAAATCCTATTGAAACTTCCAAGAGGCCCATCTTTTTGCAAAGGTTATCAGTAACCTTCTATTTGATTCTAGTAATTTTCTTAATATCATACTATGTACTTCCCTTTACCCATAAAGAATGTGGTGGAATGTGAAGTTAAAAACCAAAGTACTATTATCATCAATTTTGGGGAGGAGAGGGTCTGATTTGCTGCCGTGGCAACTCTGAATTAATTCCATTAGAGAACACTGTAGATAATTCCTTTGGATTTTAACAAAAATCCAAAAATAAGTTTAAAAAGAAACTTGCCAGAAGTTTCTTGTCCAACTTATTTCTTTAAAAACTTAGTTTCTGAAGAACCAAATAGTTAACCTAGAAATGTTAGCCCACAACTGAGAGAATATACCCTCCCCGCAAAAATGGGGATTATGAAAAAGTTGGTGTTGTAAGACAATAAAAACAAGAGAAGTCTCCTTCTGTTTTCAGAATATAAGATTAAAATTTTCCAGACTGTCATTAAAATGAATTTCTTATTTCCAGTTCTCCTTTTCTTGGGGCTTTTTATTCTTAGAACAGGTCAGAAATCAGATGCAGAATACAGCGTGGTCCTTAGGAAAATTATCCTAGCACTCCCATCTTTGTCTTTAAAATAGATGACCCTGGGGCTGATTCCCTCAAATGTAGCTTATGTTTCTAGCTTCTATACTTTTCCTAAATAAAGATCTCTTCCTTAAAAACCTAGGCGAGATTTTCCAATCAGCCCAGTGGGCCAGGAATGCTTCAACTCTCCCTCCATTCAGTGGGGCCTCCTGTCTGGAGCTCCACTGCGACTGGGGAACAAGGGTGTGGCCAAGGGTGGGCCACAGCCTGCAGATAATGCTAGGTCTGGGTGACTGTAAGGTGGCAATCCTCCAAAATCCTCCAAAAATGACAGCTTCAGGGCCAAATGCCTATCTCCAAACAAACACCCTGCCCACCTCGACACAAGAATGGAAAACCATCAATATGCAACCTCCGTTTAGCCTTCTGGCCAACCTCACGCGCATTTCTCAGAGTCACACTTTGGCGATGATGAATTTAAGAAGGTGCAAGTATTTATTCACTCACAGAAACACACTGGAGCAAAGGGTATATGTAAAAAGGTTAACTGACTCCTCGTTATGACATAACACAGGCCTCTTAGGCAATCACAAGTGTGTAGAGACAGGATAACTCCCTGGGTGGAGATCGGGAGTTTAGGGGCAGGGACCACGGCCTGGTCCCGGCTACTGATCAACCAGAAAACAGCCTGAAACAGGAAAGAGCACACATATGCCACTTGGAATGTATGACGCAAACCCCAGCCTTGAAACAAAGAACAGGAAACAGCTCTGCTGGCTGTGCTGGAGAGCGAGCAGAGAAACATTGAGCCGGCCCTCCCTGACCCTATATTCATGAGCAGCTGGAGTTTTTTAAGACAACAGGGGGGTGGAGGTGTTTGTTCCATGGGTGTGAATAATAACACCAGCTTTATACTGGGGACCTGCCCTATTTACAAATAGGAGCTTCCACATACAGTAAACACCGTAAGTGAACATGTAATTTTATCACATGCAGGCAGCAGAGACCCTTCCTAATTAACACCAGCCTCCTTTCCCATTTCTTTTGTCTCTTTCTCCCCCATCCCAATGGCTGGTCTCTAGCCTCGATCAGATTGGGGGTTAGGGTAATGATCACTGCTCAGCCTCAGCATCCTGAGAAGGCAGAGAAAGCTTTGGTAAGAATTCAGAGGACACTGGGTTAGTCCATATAACCGACAACTGGACCAGTTCCGTGTGTCCCTTCACTATACAAAACTATATTCCTAGACACAGAGTGTGGGTCACCTAGAGTCGCCCCCACAATTTCACCATCTTTTTCAACTGCATAGTTAGAAACCTATCCGCACCCAGCTGCACATCTGTTCTCCCTGTCCACACATCTAAAGAAATTCACCTTTGGAGAATGTCACTCTGTTCCTGACATTTCATTTAACCCAAGAGTGTCATACAATCTGGAGACCAGAATATCAATTTTTACAAGATATCTGAAAACATCTATTTTCCCTTAAGTATATTTAAGGTAGTAAAAACCATTCATAGTCTTCCCCCCCATTAGGTCTCTTTTTTTGGTTAGTTGGTCAGGATTGTTCAACTCGGGTTTCCACGATCAGAGATTGAACAAAATGTGTGTAGACAAAACTACAGGTAAAAAAAAAAAAAAAAAAAAAAGGCATTACTGTGCCCATAGCAACCAGAAAATTGGGTTTTAATTTAGAAACTTTGCAGTGAAAAAAACAATAGCATGTTTTATATCTGACAAGATTTTGTGGTCTTAGCAGTTACTTTTCTTTGTTGCTATAAGATTTTTATACCTGCATTCCCCTTCATGAAAGCCAAGTGTTCCTTGAAGTGTATCTTTATTGAACTTAAATAGTACATTGAGCTCTTTTTCTTCTAATACTTCGGATGCAAACCCCACTGACTGGAAAACTGGAGACAGTTTCCCTAGAGAGTTGAAATTCACCAAACATCTCATTTCAGGTCTCTGTTAATGAGTTAAGGTCAACATATTCCATGCTTGGAGCCAGAAGAAACTCATCTGTCCGTTCTTTCTAACACTAACTCTCAACATTTTGGAGATGTTAATATTATCAGATTGGTTTTCCCCTAAAAGCAAGTCTTTCCTCCAGTGGCAGATTATCATCCAGATGGATTTCTTATAAAAATGCTGCTCAAATTCATACAGAAAGCACTATAAAAAAAAAGGTGCAAAATTGCTCAGTGGAAAAACCTATAATGAACAACTGTCTATTCTACTCCATTTTGCTAATAATTATACACTAAATGTAAATGAAGTCAGAATACCACTACATACTTCTCCTCAAATACCAGACTCTTGTGAGAATATAACTGATATATTTAAAGTATCCTGGGTGGTATTAGTGGAAAAATGCATTGAGCTAATAAAAAATTCAGTGCAAAATGTTTATTTTAGTGCAATACAGGGTGAGCAATGTCCAGTTTCCGTTTCACCTGACTTCTTAAAAATAAGTCCAGCTCACACAGATTCTCCATCTATTATCACTGTATACAGCTGTGAAATGTAACGAGGAAGATTCTCCCTGGTATCTGCCAAAGTGGATATGACAATTCCAAGTATTATCTGCCATCTCCAAGAAAGCCACTCTGAAATGCATTAAGTCCCAAGGGTCCAGGTCCAGGGGTCAGTCTCTTAAGTCCCCAAACGGCTCGAGTCCCTAACGCTGCAGACACTTGCCGAAGGCGATCTCCGCCTCCAGCCTCGCTGCAATTCTTGCTCCAGGCACTGCGGCAGGTTCTCGGTGTGCCCTGAGGAGGACTCTCCAAACCCGGCCAGCTCTTTTCTCCTGCCCCTGAGGATCCAGACGCCCTGGCAGCTCCTGGGCTCCAGGAGCGAGGATGGGATGCTGCCTTCAGTCCCAACGGCCCCAAGTTTCTTCCCAGAGGGCCCGGGAGGCTGCTCCAAGTTTGCTCCGGCGGGCGAGCGGTCGCGCGCCCCGTCCGAAGAGGGGGGCGGCGGGGGGCGGAGAGGGGAGGGCGCGGGAGCGGGGGGTGGGGGACCCGGAGGGGGAGGAGCAGGAGTGCGCGGCCTCCTCGCTACCTTTCTCCAAACAACGTTGCCACACGCGGAGAGCACTGAGATTTCTGGGGCTCTGGAGGGAATCGCGAGCGGGCGGGAGGGCGGGCGGCAGCCGTGGGACCACACAGGTGAGCCCCCGCCCGCGGCCTCTCCCGGGCCGCGGCGGGTGCCGCGGGTCTCGGTCCCCCGCACCGCGGGATCCGCACGGTGGCTTCCCCGAATCCCACACTTTCAACCGCCGAACCCGGGGTTCCCCCCTCCCCGTCGCCTCCCCTTCCGCCCCCACCCCCGGCTTCCAAGAGCTGTTGCACTTTCCCAAGCCCATAGGCGCCCCCACCCCCGCGCTGCACCCCCCGGCCCATTAACTGCGCGACCCCCCTCCGGGATAAAAAGAAATGAGACTGGACGAGTCAAAAAGGGCGACAGCAGGAGTCGGGGCGAGGGAAGGTGAGGGAAAGGGACTTACTTTTCGAGGCGCGGTGCTGAGCGCTGCAGACGAGAAATAAAGGCCCGGCTCCGAGCCGCCTTGAACCCCGCGAATGCAGTAATGTCAGCGCGCCAGCCGGGGCGGCGGTGGCGGTGGCGGCGCAGGGCACGGGGACAGGAACGGGGACGGGCGCGCGTGCGGCGGGCGCTCGCGCTGCGCTCCGGCTCGGGCCCCGGCTCCGCGCGGCTCCGCTCCTGGCTCCCCTCTGGCTCCTGGCACCAACTCCGGGCAGTCACATGACGCCGGCGCCGCTCGCTCTGCGAGCCTCCCGGGGCTGGCGGGGTAAGTAGAGGCTGGGACCCGGGGTGGGAGGGTCAGGGAGGGGAGAGGGAGCCGCCGCGGCCGCCCGGGCTGGGCGGGTCCCCACCCACTTGGGTGGAGGCAGCCGCCGGAGGGGTCGGCCGAGTCACTCGCGCAAACACGCACCCCGCCCTGCGCCCTTCCCCCGCCACCCCCGCCTCCCGCGCCGCCTCCGCCCCGCCCCGCCCAGTCACCCGGGGACGGCCTGACAGACACTCATTATTCCCCGGAGCCGGGCGCCGCCCCGCCGGCCCAACCTGTCCGGCAAGGCGCTGGGCGGCCGAGGGGCTGGGCGTGCGCCGCGCGGCCCCCGCCCCGGAGCCTCCGCCCTTCGCCCTCCGCCCCCCCACCCCCCGCCCTGCCCGTCCCGGCCCCGCGCACCCGCCCCAGCTCCGGGGTCCCCGCCCGCGCCCCCTCCCTGTACCCCCGGTCCCCTCCAGTCCCCCGCCCGCTTGGGACCCGCCGCCGCGCCGCCGCCCCAGCCCGGGGGGAAGGAAGGGCGGCGCTGCCCGCTCCGGGCGTCACAGGGCTGCAGCCCGCTGCGCCGCTTCCAAAACACACAGCCCGGCGCGCGGGCCGGCCGAGGCGGGGGACCCGGGCGGCCGGGCCATCAATCAGCCGGCTCCCGCGGGAAGGGCGGCCCCGGGCGCGGCGGGAAGGGCTGGGCCCCGCGGCCAGCGCGGCCCCTCCTGGGCCGAGTGCGTGCAACTCTCTTAAAGAAAAAGCAGGAAAAGGCAGAGGCGGTGAAAGAGCGGGAGGACCGGGGCGGATTCGGGGCAGAAGAGCGGCGGGAAAGGGGAGGGCAGTGGGGAGGACTTAAACCCTAAAACGCTCCCGAGTTTCCAAGGTCATTCGAAGCAGTGTTAAGAGCGATCTTCCTTTGTGCCCGGGACGCTGGGTCCCCTCGTCGCCCTCCCCGCGGAGGGGCGGCCCGGGTTGGGCGTGGGGGGCGCTTCCCCGCCGTCCCCTCCCCCGCTCCGGGCTTCTTTGAAGGTCCTGGGACCCCCGGAGGCAAACTTCCCACGGGCCGGGCCTGCCACTGGAGCGAAAAGGCAACTGGTAGCAGCGGCATTTGCTCAGCCGGGCCTGCCTGAAAAGTTGGCAAACTTCGGTCGGGCTCCTCCTGCCCGGAGGGAGGACTTCGGGCCAGCAGAGCGCTCGGCCCGGCGACCTCTTTTTTTTTTTTTTTTTTTTTTTTTTTTTTTTTTTTTTGTCGCTTCCCCGGGACCGAGCGCGAGCGTGCTCGGTGCGGGGCGGCGGAAACGCGCTTGCGGTCCTAGCCAGGCCCCTGGGAGAACTTGGTATAGCATAGCCCCCGAGTTTAATGCTTTTTTGAATTTCTTTTAAACAGTATTAATGTAATAGAGAATGTAATAAAAAGAACAAAGGACAAATTGGTTCAATTGTTTTAGTCCTGCGTAATGTTTAAAAACGCCCTGCTTCAGTGTATGGCTTGTTATTGCTTCAAGATGTTTTAAAGGCCCTTTAAGTTCACCATTCTCACTTTGATGCCTCATCCAGGCATGGTACTACTTAAAACCGAGATATACAGTATATACCGAGCCCCATCATGTAGCTACGCAGTATTATAAAATTAGTACCGGGTAACCTCAAGTAGTGAAATTACACGTTATAAAAAAAATGCCCATAACATAAAAGACCACGTGGAGAACAGCCAGCTCTGACACTGGTTCCTGTGCCATCTCTCTGTTCCATAAGATTAAGCTTTAAATGTAAAAGGGATGAGAAGTTTCTGTTAACGAGAAAAGGACAGATGCAGGAAAATAAGTTGGATTTGTGTCAATTACTAATTGCAATTCATTGATCACTGACTTCAAATGTTTCATTGGATGGCTTAGATGTGTATTAGCTGAAAGACCGTATTAGTGATGACTGATGAAATCGTATTGCATTTCCGGGTCTGGCTCCATAATGGGGGCTCCAAAACCATAGGCTTTGCTCAGAGGACACTAGAGGTGAAAACCTAAAGCACAGAAACCCGTGTTCTTTACATTGTTCATGTGGGTGTGGACCCAAAGGAGAAACTTGAAATAGGTCTGAGAAAAGTGTGATCCAAGATAAGCAGGGAGTGGCTTTGATATGGAAGGTGGGGGAAGGAGGAGAAAAGTCCTAAAAAAGTTTAATTAATGAACACACTGTGTTCAGTGCCCTGTGGGAACAGCTGAAACACAGCTTGTACCAAAATGAAGGATCCAGGGGAGGACACCACCATCCATCCAGGTATCTACCACACCAGAAATGCCTGGAGTCGTCTTTGTCTCCTCCCTTGCCCTGGCTAGTCAGAGCACTGTCATTCACTGAATCTTAGACCTCTTCAATCCCTACCCATTCTTTGACCACTCTTCTGGTCCAGCCCACTGCCACAGTGTCTTGTTGGTCATCTTGTTTGTAGTGGGGGGGGGGGCGGGCTCAAGTGTGGGAAAGGGATTGGAGCAAGGGAACAATGAGAATACTTTTTCTAAAATGCAAACCCGAATGTGTCAATGTCTTCATTACATTCCCATCGGATAAAGTCCAAGAGTTTACTACCTGTGCTGACCTGGCCTCCATCTATCTTTATAGACCCATCTCCTTCTATTACCCCCCACCCTACTCTGCCCTCCAGCAACGCTCAACTTTTTCCCCTCCGACTCACTCTCCCCACCTCTGGCCCTTTGCACATGCTGATTTTACTAGGTGGACTAGCCTCCTTGCTTTCTCCCCCAACTCCTGACTTCCACTCTCATTTCTGCACATTGTTTCCATCCTTTAATTATTGACTTACATGACGTTTTCAACAAAATGGTTCTTGTCTTACCACCATCCCTCACCCCACCTTTGAATGAGTGGAGGTGCTCCTTCTTGGTGCTCTGATAGCACTCACGCTCCACCTCTTGTAACTCTTTCTTATAACTGGTTATTTAACTCTCTTTCCATGACTCTGAAATAAGAAACTCTGTGAGGACACGGACATTGTCTTTTTAGCAAAATTGTATCCTTGTGGCCCAGGTGCTCAATGTATATTTGTAAAATGAACAAGTGTCAGCTATGAATTGGGAAGAAGTCATTCAAAGACTAAACAAATGAGAGAAGAATTGGTGAGGGTTAAGGTGGCAGTAGCCATGAGCTGTATATACCTTTGAGATAGTGAAAAGGAGGGACTTCTCTCTCCCTGAATGTCTTCGAGCAGTAGACTGACATGGTCAAAGTGGCACCTGGGTCTTCTTTTTATCCTTAACATTAGCACAGTGCCCGCACTTGCTCGGTTGTTCAAGACCATCCCCATAAACGATATATCTCAGTCTTGGTCCTTGTTCTAGCTGCTTTACTCTTGTTCTTTGAGGACAGTAGGTCTGTCTAGTTTAGGTTTGGGGCAGCACATACTGGGGGAAGGATACCCATCCCTGGCCCCAGCCTTTCTGCTCCCAATCAGTTACGGCAGTCTTGGTCTCTTTTGCCAGTGACTGGCCAGAGAGTAGTAGGTAGATGACATAGTTCTGGCCAGTAGGACAGGTAGGGAAGTGTGCTGGGGCTTGTTTTTCATGCTGAGTGAAGGAAACTCTTGCAAGGATAAACCCCCAGACCTGCTTTGGGAGTTATGTGAGAATGTGATTCTTGAAGCTGTGGCAGCCATCTTGTAAACATGAGAGGAAACCAAGGTTTCAGATTTCCATACGGAGAGCTCTTTATTCATCATTAGTCGTCAGGGTCTGGTAAATAGAAGGTGTTCCAAAAGTAATTGTTGATTAATGGCTGACAACTAAAGAGTAACAGTATGTTGAAACTGATTCAGAGCTGTGTGGACCCAAACTACTGCACACCACCATTTTCTGTTCTGTGGCTCATATCATAGTTAGCTCCATTTCAGGAGATCTCTTTCTGCTATGCAATGACATATTCCTAAGATTCCTTCTTCTCCCACTCTACTTTAGAGCTTTTCCATTCCTTCCCACAGGAAAGTTTCTCTCTCTTTTTTTTTTTTTTTAAAGATTTTATTTATTTATTTGACAGACAGAGATCACAAGTAGGCAGAGAAGGCAGGCAGAGAGAGAGAGAGGAGAAAGCAGGCTCCCTGCCAAGCAGAGAGCCCAATGTGGGGCTCGATCCCAGGACCCTGGGATCATGACCTGAGCCGAAGGCAAAAGCTTTAACCCACTGAGCCACCCAGGCACCCCGAAAGTTTCTCTTTTTCATTTGACAATGCATATTACAAAGGTAGAAAAGTGTCATGTGTTTAAGAAATTACGAACAACACAGATAATATCTACCTTAAAGGATAACAAAGCCATATAGTTTTTTCTTTTTTTTTTTTCCTGCTAGCTTTATTGAGATATTATTGGCCTATAGCATAGGTAAGTTTAAGGTGTATGACATGGTGGTTAGAGACACCTATATATTGCAAATGATTGCCACAATAAGGTTAGTTAACATTTCCATCCCCTCATGTATGTGTGTGTGGTGATGACATACATAAACTTACCCTCTTAACAACTCTCAAGGACATAACACGATATTGTTCATTATATTTACCATGCTGTACATTAGATCCCTAGATCCTTTTCATTTGCTAGCTGGAAATTTGTGCCCTTTGACTGACATCTCCCCATTCCCCCCCTAACCCCTGGAAACCACTGTTCTACCGCCTGTTTCTATGAGTTTTAGCTTTTTTCGATTCCACGTGTAAGTGAGATCATACAGTATTTGTCTTTCTCTGTCTGACTTATTTCACTTAGCATAATGCCCTCAAGGTCCATCTGTGCAAAAGGTAGGATTTCCTTCTTTTTTAATGTGTGTGGGTGTGTGTGTGTGTGTGTGTGTGTGTGTGCGTGTGTGTGTATCTGTGTGTGTGTGTGTGTGTGTGTGTATATACTGTGCGAGAGTGAGAATGAGAGAGAGACATTTTTTTAATCCATTCATCCATCAGTACTTGTTTCAATATATTGGCTATCATAAATTATGCTGCAATGAACGTGAGAATGCAGCTATCTCTTTGAGATAGTGATTTCATTTCCTTCGGATATCTACCCAGAAGTGGGATTGCTGGATCCTATGGTCCTACTATGAATTTTGATGGAACTGCCATTCTGTTTTCCACAGTAGTTATACCAATTTACATTCCCCTCAACAATGCTGAAGGCCTCCCTTTTCTTTACACCCTCACCAATACTTGTCTCTCGTCTTTTTTATAACAGCCATTTTAACAGGTGTGGGGGGATATAATATTGTGGTTTTGATTTGCATTTCTCTGATGATGAGTGATGTTGAGCACTTTTCGCATACCTCTTGGCCATTTGGATGTCTTCTTTGGAAAAATGTTTATTCGAGTCAAGTCCTTTATCCATTTTTTAATCAGATAGTTTGTTGGGTTTTGTTACTGAGTTGTATGAGTTCCTAATACATTTTGGATATCAACCCCTCATTGGTAGATAATTTGCAAATTTCTTCTCCCATAGTGTAGATTGCCCTTCCATTTTGCTGATTGTTTCTTTTGCTGGGAAGAAGCTTTCTAGTTTGATGTAGTCCCATTCGTTGATTTTTGCTTTCGTTGTTTGTGCTTTTGGTGTCATATCCAAAAAACTGTTGCCAAGACCAAGGTCAAGGAGGTTTTCTCCCATGTTTTCTTCTAGTCATTTAACAGTTTCTGGTATTATGTTTAAGTTTTGAATCCATTTTGAGTTATTTTTGTAAATGGTATTAAGATATGGGGTCCAATTTCATTCTTTTGCATGTGAATATCCAGTTTTCCTAATATCGTTGGTTTTTTTTTTTTTAAGATTTTATTTATATTTGACAGAGAGAGAGATCACAAGTAGGCAGACAGGCAGGCAGAGAGAGAGGGCTCTCTGCTGAGCAGAGAGCCTGACTTGGGGCTCGATCCCAGGACCCTGAGACTGTGATCTGAGACAAAGGTAGAGGCTTAACCCACTGGGCCACCCAGGCATCTCCCAATATTGTTTTTATTAAAGAGACTATCCTTTCTCCACTGAGTATTCTTGGCTCCTTTGTCAAATATTAGTTGGCCGTATATGTATGGGTTTATTTCTGGGTTTTCCATTCTGTCCTATTGCTCTATGTGTCTGTTTTTATGCCAGAACCATGATACTGTGATTGCCATAACTTTGTGCAATGTTTTGTGCAATGTTCAAACTTTCAATAGTTTGAAATCAGGGATCCTGATGCCTCCAACTTTGTTCTTAGATTTGCAAAGCCATATGTTTTTGAAATAAAATTAGAAATGCTAGACTAAGGGTCATCTATCTCAAAAGCATTAGAAAGGGCCCAGAGATTCTCTTTGGTTTCTCCCAGATTCCACCAATATTATCCATCAACCCATCCATTCACTCAATTTTGGTTTGCCAGGAAGTATTGAGGTAGAGTTAGGTGACCAAGAGTTATAATAAACATGAAACTGAATGTATGATCTTTCCCCTTCCCCTACCTGACCCCCTCCAGGAGCTCTCAACATTTCTAGGACAGATGGAACTCAACCTTTCTAGTACAATTGGAACTGTCGTGGATTATGTCTGGCAAGGCAATGCAACTGAAGGACAGTGGTACAAAACAGTTGAAATGTTGGATCCTGGAATCTAAGTTGAAGAGCTAAAACAGAAGGGGACACTGGAGAGATGGCCAAAGGATCAGCGAACTGGACATTTCAAACACATCGGGGAGAGGGCATATTGGGAATAATGTAGTGAATGACCTGAAAGGTTAGGAGATGAGCAGTCGGAGAGTGGGGACATGTGGCCTTAACATTTAAAGATAGCACAGCACCAGAGATGACAAGGCTCAGGGTGTACCTCTGAATGTGGGAGACTAGAAGAGGTGGTGAGACCAAGGGAAAAAATGACAGGGGTACTGAGCAAGTTCATGGAGCCTAAAAATTACTCAGAACTGTGGCTGGACTTGGGGTCAAGAGCAAAACCCAGGCTATCAGGCCACATCTTGCTTTCATGAGAAAAAGACTTCAAGGACCTGGTGACCAACAGCAACCAGGAGAGAACAGTTAAGACACAGCCTCCTTTATCTATGATTAAATTTGCTTTCCCTGCATCATGATTATTTGAGTTAAAAATAATCATTCATATGGGGTTGTTTATTGGTTATTTTGCTAATAAAATATGTCAATAGTTTTGTACTTTTTATTGCAAATGTACTATTTCTGCTTCATTGAGAGTTCGAATCCCCCTTTGCAGGGAGGAGAGGACTTGTCAGGGATCTCAAATACAATTTATTATATCATTTCAAAGGGAATACATCACTATACTATTTGAAAGGGAAATGAATGGTAATTTCCAAATCAATGACCTACGCATATAAAGATGTAGAATGTGACTTATTTCGAATTTGGGGACTACCTAGATTTCTCCTATGCTGGGAGCACAGTGCGTAATGAATGGGGGAACCCACAAAGTAAGAGAAACCACTTGCCATTTTTCAGCTGATTTCAGAATGAGCCTGATTCCTTATGTTTGCTGCCCTCCCCTCTCATGGAAAAATTATCGACACTGAAGTCCTGGGTTTAAGTTAGTTGAGCTAAGTATGGGTGGAACCTTTCCCATAGGTCTGTGGTGGGTTCAGGAGTGACTAAGCTAGCACAGAGAGGGTGTGTGAATTCTGTTCTAGGGAAGCGGCCTGGCCACCTTCCTTTTTCTGCTTATTCCAAGTGTGCTGTAAACCGATACCCCAAACCCTGAAGACTGAAGTGCTTACCTCCATGGCAAAGCACACATGTTTCACTGGTACTTGCCGGGGGAAGAAGACTTTTGGCCTTTCGTTCCTTAGCCTTTCAGGCCAGCCAGCCAGTGAGACCCGACTTACAAATACTTTAGAAGCTTTGCTGATATGTTCTGGGAAACAGTCAACAGATGGTAGGATCCTATGAATGATAGAGAGTTCTTTATCACCTTCGTCATTCAAAAAGATTTGCTACCTGAAGACAATATTAAAGTCGTAATAATGGTCCTATGGAAGTTATAGGAGTAGGGTGATTTTTTTTCTTTGCCTTTGAATACTTTTCGGGTTTTTTTTTCTTTAATGAGCATATACTACTTTTGTGATAGAAGAAGAAGAAGAAGAAGAAGAAGAAGAAGAAGAAGGGGAGGAGGAGGAAGAGGAAGAAGAAGAAGAAGAAGAAGAAGAAGAAGAAGAAGAAGAAGGGGAGGAGGAAGAGGAAGAGGAAGAAGGTATGCTTTTAAAAAGAGCCCAGAGGGATGCCTGGGTGGCCCTGTTGGTTAGGTGACTGCCTTCGGCTGGGGTCATGATCCCGACAATCATGATTCCAGGGTCCTGGGATGGAGCCCCGAATTGGGCTCCCTGCTCAGTGGGGAGCCTGCTTCTCCCTCTCCCTCTGCTACTCTGCCTGCTTGTGCTCCCTCGCTCTCTCTGTCAAATGAATACATAAAATCTTTAAAAAAATAAAAATAAAAAAAGTCGAGAAAGAAATGTGCACGTTGTGTATGATTAAATGTGGGCCCTCAAAGCACAATTTTGTGGGTGGGGTCCTTGAAAGCACCCTGGACCCAAAGGTGTGTTTGTGTGCTTGTGAATTTTGAAGCAGGGTGGAGTGAGAAGGGAAGGGCCCTCGCAGGGGAGGGCTGTGGGAGAGGGTGAACATCTCCTTTTAGTGACTCTAACTTGTTCATGGCTGCTGGAATCGCCAGACCTGTGCGGGTTCTTGGAACTGGAATTCATCCTCAGAATAATCTGTATTTATTTTAAAAACCACTCCAAGGAGTAAATATTAAAAACAAAAACAAAAATAGAAAGCCCAGCACGTTGGACTGAGTAGAGCCCAAGTTCCTATTTCTCAAAAGGTAGAAGCGTACTTCCTGGAGCACAAGGTCCACTCACCCTGTCCCTGGGTCTGTCGCCGGGATCTGTCGATTCAGCGGGAAACACAAGAGTCCGCGGGCTGCGCGGGGCCTGACTGTGTGCAAGGCTCAGTTCAGCTTCCCAAAGCACCATCATCGATCCAGGGGCGAGGACCGCGCCTCGGCTATTGGGGTTCTAGCTTCTCTCGGATTTCTTCCTAAGTTACATCTGTTTGTTACTGTTCTTAAAGTTTTCTGGGTAACTATAAGCAACAGACCTTGTCAGTTCCTCTTGAGATCGCCCACTACTCCCCACCCTTATTTCTCACCTCCCAGCATCCTGTTTGTCTCCCTGACTCTGTCCCCCGCCCCACCCCCACCCCCGCTCAGCTTTTAGCCATGTTTTGCTTCCCTCAGGTAGTAAATTTTAAATTTCTGTCTTGTCAGTGTTCTCCATACCACAGGAGGCCTGCCGTAGATTCATTTTGTGTTCACTGACTTATGATTGCTTCTCCTGTGAATAATTTTAAAATGTGTGCCATGGACATTCCAATGTGTGTCTTCCCCACCTTGTCTTGAAGACGCTGTACTTCCAGAAAATTTGGAAGAGTAGAGAGCCTAAGAGAAAATATGGGAAACTTTGAATGGATGGACAGGGTCTTTTTTGGTGAGTTTTGCCTATTTAAAATTACTCTGTTTTGATAGGAACAAAAAAATCTACAATGTATATTGTGTTTATACTCACATTGGGATAATTTTTAGCTTATTAAATTTTAAAGAATATTTTGGCCTGTCCATAATTTTATATGAACTATTTGCACTTACATTTCGATTTTACTCAGTATTATTGCAAATGGCTCTATTAGCTATTAAACGCTATGGAATCCGGCCTCTCTTAAGTCTTGCAGGTTTAGAGAAACACTAAAAAAGTTTTTGTTTTGTTTTGTTTTGTTTTGTTTTTTTAGAATACCAGCATGAAAAAGTCACCAGTACCCCCCTGAATATATGGTTCTGCCTAGTAGTGGTATCTTCACAGGAGAGAAAATTCATTTTCTAAAAAAAGGAGGAAAACGCTTTTAAACTCATTGAATACAACTTTTGCTACACAGTAATTTATCTAATCAGTTTCTTTTTCTCCACTGAAGATAAGAAAAATAGAGACTCAAAAGAGCAGAAATGGACCATGATGTATTTTTAATACCCTTTCTCCTAATAATTTGTAAATGTCTGAAAGGTTAAGATTTCCTCCAGATACACACATTTTCTCTCCTTTCCATGTTTGCTTATTTGGCGAATTTCTCAAATACAATTCGCTTTCTTTCACTTAGTGCTGAAAAGACAAGGGCATCTTAAGATCCCAAGAAGATTCAGGAGGAGACAGGAAAGGTCTCCGTGAGGGTTTATTACCATGTCCCAGGAGAGATGATTTTGGTAGAATCTTAGTTTGCTTCCCCTTCTTGCCACCCCCCAAATTTCTCAAGGTGTTCCCTGTTCTGTTGCCTTTGAAAGTACTTTGCCAAAAGTCTAGTCCTCAGGACTTTGTGATTCTGATTAGATGATGGTTCTAAGAAATGAATAGTGCCATTTGGATGACAACATCTGTCACGTTTCCTAATGTAGTTTCCTTTACTTTCTTCTGTACTTCAAGCAAAAGTACACTTAGAGCTTTAAAAACAAACAAGCAAACAAACAAAAAACCCAGCTAATTTAATCTTAGACCATTTGGTACTGATGACCTGATGAAGATGTATTGTCTAATTCAGACACAGTGATTGCTATGTCTGATGCCTGCCCTAATAACACTGTTGATTATGTTATTTCAAGTCTGGATAACAGTCTTTCTATTCCATAGTCTTTAAAAACTAGGAAAGGAAAGCAATATTTGTTCAGCTTATTTTAAAGAAAATGTTTCTTGTATTATTTTTTTAAATGAGTCTAACTCAGATTTTCCTTTTGAATCTAAGAAAGAAATATTCCAAAAGAGTTTTAAAAATTGTTTTTATACTCTAGAATTATCTACCCCCCCTTCAGCTTCTCTGTGCAATTTATATTTTTAGTTAGCTTGACCTCCAATAAGTTGTTTGTAAGCTAATTAGGGTAAGGGTTTTATCTTTTTATAGCTCCTGTTACAATTCTTTATACTTAACAGACAGTTTTGTATTATCCCAAGAGCTAAATGACTTTACAATTTAAATAACTTGTTTTCTCATTAGAACTTAAGTATCTATATAAGGATGTCGCTACTCTGATTTATATAGTATCAATTTGTATTTTTATGTTTTATACCTTATTACATATTACTTGCTTTAGTATCTCTGAGTTGTTCCTGAAAATGTAAGCTTTATTCAAGACAGTATTTATTAGAGCCTAACTTTTTAGGAAAAATATTATAATTAAATGTTATATTTAAAATATTGTAGTTAAAATTCCATTCAAAATGTCCTCTTTATAACACATAAAAATGGAGAGAAAATTAGACTAGGGATTAAACAAGGAATGGCCATGAAAATAATCAAAGATGGCGACATCCATGCTTATGCGTGAGGTTAAGGCCCTCCTTCTCCAATTATCTTCATTTATCATTGTTGCTTGGATCCAATTAAATGAAAAGAAACATAATAGGATTTGCAAAGGTCCTATGAAGATGAGATCAAGTGGTCAAAAAGCAACTTGAGGAATATTACATTTTTCCTAAAGGTTTTGCCTTAAATCAAGAAAAAAGACTTCCTTATAGTGGCTCACGTATTGTTATCAAGGGAATCAGAAAAATCACTGACTGTGAAAAACAACAACAACACAAAAAGTAATTAATTCTGTACAGTATTTCTTTTACCTGTGATTGTACAAACATGCTCTAGCTGTTTGCTGAAGCCCACAGAGGCAGAGACCAAACGAATTCCCGCATCCTGCTGCTGATTTGGTTATCTGAGGTAAGAGGCTATTTGATCAAAAACATACCCAGAGAAAAGAGAGTAAGAATTCCTTGGAAAGGAAACTCTCAATGTTAATTAAACCAGCATTATTCAAATATAGGGCATGGTGGATGTTTATTAGATTGGTCGGCAATGGTCGTGCTATACTTTTTGGGGCCGTGACATCAGACTAACAATGTCATTACTATTCCCTATTTCCCACTTGTGGGAGGATTTGTGCCCAAGTAGATAAAAGAGAGTTGGATTTTCCAATGCTTTCTCTGGCACCTCGTACTGTCAGGGCTGTGGTTAGGTGTGAACACTGATACGCTGTTTTCCAGTGATTTAATTCAAAATCTATTTACAATATTTGCTGACCCCTACTTAGATAGGGGTGGAATTGAGTATTTTTCAAGGTTCCTGTCCTCAGAGACCTTAGTCCAAAATGGAAACCAGACACATATCTTCACACCAAGATAACTACTGGCATGAGGAAGTAAGTGATATATTTTCTGAATGGTAGTCCAAAATGAGTGTGGTATCACTGTGGCTTCAGAGGGTCTGGAAAAGCTTCCTGTGAGAGACGCTGAGCCTAGAAACATGAGGTAGCCAGAAGAGGCCCAGGCCACTGTGGTTCCAACAAGGTGGGGGAGGCTTGTGGACTTGGGGAACAGGTTTGAAAGACCAGTGAGAGCTAGACGGGACAGTGCTTAAATTTAGGCCAAGGAGTGGAGACGTCAAACAGTTGAAAAGTTGGATTTTCCAAGACCAGCTTGAGTATCAGGACATTTTGCCCTGTTCAATTAAGGTATCTGCTAAGTGTGATTCAATATTTAAAGTTTTGCAACGCTTATGTAAATACATTTACGTAACTTTGTTTTCCTCAGATTATATCCTGATTTGGTATTTGGAAAATAACATAATTTATTCAGTTGTAAAATATTTGCTGACTCTCGTGCCAAGTACAAGACTGAACATTTATGTAATATTTCAACAATTACTTATTAGGGGTACTTGGGGGTACACCATAGAACAAAAAGAAACATCTCTGTCCTCATGGAGCTTGTATTCTAGTGGTATCTTAGTTTGCTGGGACTGCCACAAACTGTCTTAAACAACAGAACTTATTTCCTCACAGATACAGAGACTAGAAACCTGAGATCAAGCGGTCAGCCAGACTGGTTCCTTGTTAGGACCATGAGGGAAGGATCTATCCTAGGTCTATCTCCCTGGTTTGTGGCCATGTCTCCTTGTGTCTTACATTGTCTTCTCTCTATACTTGTTTGTATCCAAATTTCCTCTTCTTATAATGGCACCAGTCACACTGGGTTAGGGCCCACCCTCATTTTAACTTAATTACTTTGGAAAGACCCTAGCTGCAAATACGGTCACATTCTGAGGCGCTGGGTGTAAGGACTTGAACATACGCATTTTGGGAAGGACACAGTTCAGCCCATAACAAGTGGGCATTGATGTCAGAGCAGTGAATCAACTCTAGAACGTGGGTGGTCTTGGTCTCTGTGTGCTAGGCACAGTTCCAGGCACGCTCATGTCCCTCATCGCATTTAATGCTGTAACCAGCCCCGGAGGTAAGTATTGTTCCCCAGATTTTACAATGAGGAAACTGAGGGCGGACCACGTTAGTTCTTAGGGGTGTTTGCTTGAGCGGCACTGTGCTTAATGTTTTCATTGGTCAAGGCCATGGAAAGGAAAATTGAGCCGTGGCTGAATGTGGAGGCTATATATTTGTGGCTGATTCAGAGTCAGAAGCAATTTCTGAATGTTAATGTAAAGAGGGAAGTTCTTTTTCTTTTTATTTTTTAACATTAGGGTCTCAGAAAAAAAAAGATAAAAGTAATATTTGATAATTAAGTATATTTTTTCTCTATAAATAATCCCATATATTATTTTATGAGTAGTATGTATAGTAACACATTATTACAAATAACCACAGTTACTTAGAGTAAATATATAACTATCTATTAAATAAATGCTACATTTTTTATAGCAATGATCACTTCCTTTGGATTAGTTAGATTCAAGTAAAGCTCCAGGTCACTTCTGACCCATACCTTTTCATTCATCTCCAGACTAGGAAGCTTGCCTTGGCACTACTCCTATGAGAGGAATCCTCATTTTATCTGGTTTGCCTGTTTCCATCGTGATGCTCCTCTGGTGGACAGATTCAGATTCAGCAAACTTATGGAGGATGTACTGTCGTACGACAGACAATTTCACAGAAATCCTCATGGTTCATAAATATGGAAAACCAAAGGATAATACGCATTTTTTATGAGCACCAATTTTTATGCAGTTATTTTACAGGGAAAAAGTACTTTTTTTTTTTTAACTTAAGATAACCAGTGGATAGTTTAAAATGTAATTTAAATATTAAAACAGGGATGCCTGGATGGTTCATTCAGTTAAGTGTCTGCCTTCGGCTCAGGTCGTGATCCCAGGGTCCTGGGATCGAGCCCCACATGCGGCTCCTTGCTCAGCGGGGAGCCTGCTTCTCCCTCTGCCTGCTCTGCCTGTTCTGCCTGTAGCTCTCCCTGCTCCTGCTCTCTCTCTGACAAATAAATAAATAAAATCTTTAAAACAAATAAATATTGAAACAATATAGGTATATATTAGAGTCCAAAATGCAACATTTGCATGAACTTTCAAGAAGAAACTCATTTAAAAGGAGTGGCTTTTGTTTGGAGTTGTGCCTTTAGCTCAAGAGAGATGTGAACCTGCCCTTCTCCTTCCGAGGGCTGGGGCTGGGCAGGGGGTGGGGTGGGGGGCGGTGGGGGGTGGTTGGGTCTCAGGAGAAAGCCTTTGAAAAGTTCTGAAATTTTCTTCATTCAGTCTTCCTAACAACCACGTGAGGTATATCATCCTCATTTAAGAGATCAGAAAACAGAAGTTTGGGTAAATTATCTTGCCCTAGTTTACTCAGTGAGTAAATAGCAGAGGCAGGTATTAAATTTACACTTTCTGAGTCCAATACCCAGGCATTTTTTTTAAAAGATTTTTATTTATTTATTCGACAGAGAGAGATCACAAGTAGACAGAGAGGCAGGCAGAGAGAGAGAGAGAGAGAGAGAGAGAGAAGCAGGCTCCCTGCTGAGCAGAGAGCCTGATGCGGGACTTGATCCCAGGACCCTGAGATCATGACCTGAGCCGAAGGCAGCGGCTTAACCCACTGAGCCACCCAGGCGCCCCCCAATACCCAGGCATTTTATACTGTACTATATGCACTCCTTGGATGAATGAGGCTTCTGTCCTCCCGAGGCTGCAGAGACCTCACTGGTCTGCATGTCCACATGGTCCAACCTCATTTACTCATGGATTCATGCATTTATTTGTGCATTTAATCAATCAATACATCAATAAATATTGAGAGCTTACTATGTGCCAGGTTTCATGCTGGGTTTGGAAGACACAGAGGGTTAGCAACAAAGGCAGAACATAGTTCTCTCCCTCGTGGAATCTATGGTCTAGTGGAAGAACAGACATTAAACAAATACCGCAAAACACTTGCTCATAAATTGATTGACAGGGGTGCCTGGGTGGCTCAGTGTGTTAAAGCCTCTGCCTTCCACTCAGGTCATGATCCCCGGGTCCTGGGATAGAGCCCCGCGTCAGGCTCTCTGCTCAGCAGGGAGCCTACTTCCCTTCCTCTCTCTCTGCCTGCCTCTCTGCCTACTTGTGATCTCTGTCAAATAAATAAATAAAATCTTGAAAAAAAATAAATTGATTGGCATTATGAAGAGAAAAATAGGGTGCCATGAGAAGAAAGCAACAGGTGAGTTAATTCAGATTAGCGATCAGAGAAGACCTCTTTAAGGAAGTGACCTTGGATCTGAGGTTTTGAGCATGACTTAGGTAGAAGAAAACTTTTTTGCCCTTGAAGTAGTTACAAATTGCCATCCTACAAAACCCATCACTTCATTTCCCTCTGTCTTCATTAGATTCCCTCTTTCTCAAAAGCAAGATCAAATCCTGCCCTCAGCCATCGCATTTATTCTTTTCTATTCTATCCATCCACCTATTCTATCCCTTCATCATCGAGCATCAGCTATGAGCCCGGCACTACTGCACCCTGAATCTTTTTCTTTTTCATCTTCACACTCTTCTTTTTTCCCCTTTGACTGCTTTAACTTTCTGATTCTTTTTTTTTTTTTTTTTTAAGCTTTATCTTTTCGAGTGGGGTAGGGGTAGAGGGATAGGGAGACAGAATCTCAAGCAGACTTTCCGCTGAGAGCCAGCCCAACCTGGGGCTTGATCTCATAATGCTGAGATGATGACCTGAGCTGAAATCAACAGTCGGATGCTTAACTGACTGAACCACCCAGGCGTCCCTAACCTTCTGATTCTTGAATCTATTTTTGACTTACATATTCAGTCTTATGCCTTTCCCAGACCAGTCACTTCCCTTCCCTTGGGCTAAACTATCATTTCTATTCCTGTTTTCAACAAATGCATTCTTTCCTCACATTTTTCTGAAATTTTTATAATCAGGTGCAAGAAAATTAATGAAGTTTTGTTTGTTTGTTTGTTAACTACTTAGTATTTTCGTCCCTTAACACAGAATTACCACTAATATAAAAAACAAACATTTTGGAATCTCTCTTTCTTTACCTTTCTACCTGTATCTATCATCTGTTTCTATTTGGGACCATTTCTTTCTTTTAACTATAAACTCCTAGAGATGGGCAGATCTATCTGTGTAAGTTAATATAAAATCTGGAGCTAATAGTAATAACTTCTTAAGCTTTTCATATGCTTTTAAAAGAGGCAAGGCACATCCTTTATGGGCCTGCTAATATGCTCGATGTAACTCTGATATAAAAGTACAAATGAGGGGCACCTGGGTGGCTCAGTGAGTTAAGCTTCTGCCTTAGGCTCAGGTTGTGATCTCAGGGTCCTGGGATCAAGCCCCACATCGGGCTCTCTGCTCAGTGGGAGGCCTGCTTCCCCTCTCTCTCTCTCTCTCTGCCTACTTATGATTTCTGTCTGTCAAATAAATAAATAAAATCTTTAAAAAATTAAAAAGAAATAAAAGCACAAATGAATTCAGAAATGCATAGATCAAGATTAGCCTGCTTTTACCTTCTCCTATAAAGTCATTTCTGTCCTTTCTGTCATAACCTGGACATAAAAAACCCAAGTCAGCAATAATACTGCATTTCATCAAGTATTTAGGCAAACATACGCTTACTTCTCTATCTCCACACAAGTCAGACAAATCCAACAAACTTCCTTTGGAAAGTCTGAAAACTCAGAGTACACTATCTAAAAAGTTCCACCTAACCAAAGGCAAGTAGAGGGGATTTCTCTTTCCAAGCATGATGGAGTAACAAAGACCAGACTTAAATGCCCACCATAAATAATTAGAAAGCTGGATAAAATATGAAACAATGTTTTTCAGACATTGAGCAATAGTCTGCATAGGATTATGATTACTGAAAGAAGAGAAACAAGTGAACTCAGTAATTCCCCTGGCTTTCTGCCTAGAAGAACTTTCTAGACTGTAGAGTCAGGAACAGGGACCCAAATGGATCCCGATAGTCTTGCTGAGTTGATAAAATGAAGGCCAGAGTTTAAGGAGGCTGAGATGGCTAGAAGTAGTGGGGCAGAGTTCTGGGAAAGAGGAGGCTATGCAGAAAAATTGCTCCAGAAATATGTACAGGAATCTTTTGAATCTTTGCTGAGTACCAAGACACAAGTGTATAGAATGACACTCCACAAGTTTGGATAGAAAAGACTGGTGAGTTGTAAGCTGAATTAATCTCAGGGCACACACAAACTGGGAGAAAGTTTGGTTAGCCAAAGGAGAGAATCCTTGTTCATCCTTGGAACATTCAGAGGATACCCTAACATTATCATATGTTAGGAATAGTTCTGAACTATCCTTTGAGTGAGATACTCTAGAACAGGGGTTGGAAACTTTTCTTAAATTTAGAGAACACAATCATTTTTGGGTTGTGGGTCATAAGGTCTTCATCACAACTACTCAAATCTGCCCTTGTAGTGTGAAAGCAACCATAGAAAATACATAAGTGAATGGGTGTGGCTGTGTTCCAGTAAAACTTTATTAGCAAAAAACAAGTGGCCAACCTGTGAGCTGTGGTTTGCTGACCTCTGCTCTAGAGCAGCACTGTTCAATAGAAATATAATGCAAGCCACATATGTGGTTTTAAATGTCTGGTAACCACATTACAAAGGAGAAACAAATAGGTAAACTTAATAACATATTTTACTTAATTCTATAAATCCAAACTATTATCAATTCAACATGTAGTCAATATAAAAATTATTAATGAAGAAGTTTGTGTTTTTTCTCAAAATAAATCTTCAAAATTTGTTGTGTATTCTATACCTAAAGCACATCTTAATTCAGATTAGTCACATTTTAATAGCCACATACAGTTAGTGACTACCATAGCACTTGATAGCACATTGGATAGCACAGCTCTCACCCCTCTCTAGTAAAGCTTAAAGACAGGTCTCAAAGGAATCAAACTGATGGAACAATTAACTTCACTGCCCAATGCTCTTACAAGGAAGACAACACAATACAGATACTTAATTATGTAACAATAACAATGTCAGCATTAAACAAAAAAATCACTGGACATGCTTAAAGCAAGAAAAAAAACTACAACAAGAAAAACAATCAGTTAAGGGAAACAGACCTAGCAATGACAAAATAATGGAATTAGCAGACATGATGTTAAGACAGATTTTATTATTATGTATAAGTATTTAAAGGAAAAAATTATCAGAAGAAAAATGAAGAACATAAAAAAGAACCAATTATGACTTCTAGAGATTTAAAAAAGTGTAATATCTGGATTGAAGATTTCAGTGGATAAGATTAACATCATATTAGGCACTGCAGAAGAAAAGATTAGTCAACCTGTAAATGTAGCAATTAAATTGATCCAAGATAAACCACAGAGAGAAAAAAGACTTAAAGAAAATAGATGAAAAGAGGCTTAGTGATTGGTGAGAAAATATCAAATGATCTACCATAATTGGGAAAGGAAAGAAGAGAGGACAGAAAAATATTTGAAGAAATAATACCCTAAACACTTCAAAATTCAGTGGAAATTATATTTCATAAATCCAAGCAGCTTAAAAACTCATGAAAAAAAAACCAAGTCACACAATAATCAAATATCTGAAAACCAGTGTTGAAAAGAAAATCTTAAAGGCAGTCAGAGAAAAAAAAAAACACATTAAGTACAGAGAAATAGACATAAAAATGATTATAGACTTCACCTCAGAAATTTAGCAAGCCAGAAGACAATCAAATAACACCGTTAGAGTGCTGAAAGAAAAAACTCAACTTGGAATTCAATACTGATGGAAATAGCCTTCAAAAACAAAAGTGAAATAAGGGTGCCTGGGTGGCTCATTGGTTGAGTGTCTGACTCTTGGTTTCAGCTGAGGTCATGATCTCAGAGTCATGAGATCAAGCCTCACATCCAGCTCTAAACTCAGCAAGGAGTCTGCTTGAGATTCTCTCTCCTATCTCCCTCTGCCCTTCCCCTTGTTCATACACAAACACACACACTCTCACTCTCAAATAAATAAATACATAAGTAAAAACATTATCAGACAAACAAAATTTGAGGAACTTTGTTGCCAGCATATATATACTAAGAGAAAACTTAAACAAAATTATTTAGGCAAAAGCAAAATGACAACAGATGGAAACTTAGAATACCAGAAATGGTAAATAGTGAACAATAGAAAAGATTTGTTTCCTCATTTTAAAATTTCTTCAAAAGCTAATAACCACATAAAGCAAAAATAATAACAATGTATTTTTGAGATTTATCAAATGCATAGAAACATTATGTATGACAATAGATTGAAGGACAGAATGAGAGCAGTGGAAGTCTAGAGTATTAAGGATTTTATGTTATATATGAACTGGCATAATACTATTTGAATGTAAATTATGAGTTAAGATGCATATTGTAAAGTGTAGAGCAATCACTGAAATAAAATAATAAAATATATCTCCTCAACAGTGGAGATAAAGTGGAATATTAAGCAGTACCAATTAACATAAAAGAAGTAGGAAAAGAAAAAGTAACAAGAAAAGATGAGACAAAATGAAAACTGATAGTAAATGGTAGACTTAAACTTAACCATATTGATAATTATACTAAATGTAAATGGTCTGAAGACTCCAATTAAAAGTCAGAGATTGACAGACTAGATAAAAAATTAAGATGCTATTATATGCTGTGTAGGAACAAACCACTTCAAATATATGGACAGGATAGGTTAAAACTAAGAGGAAGGAAAAAGATATACTGTACAAACATAAATTATAAGAAAGCTGGAGTGGCTATATTAGTATCAGATAAAGCATGCAGTATAAAAAGAATATACTAGGAATAATGGGAAAGTATGCAGTTTATTGGGGGGTGATAATAAATGTAATAGAGCTTGAAAATACATGAAGCAAAACCTGTAAAATAAGTCAGGGTTCTGGGAAGCACTTAAATTCTCTGAAGTGAATCAGTTGGGTGGATTTGGGAAAATCATTTAATCTGTGAATAAAAGTTTACTCCCTTGTAAAATAAAAATAGTCACACCAATATTTCATGGGTATTTTGTGAAGACTAGATAAAAGTATATATGAAAATAAAAAAACAAAAACAAAAAAAACCAAACCTGAACTGAAAGGAAATTTAAAAATCCGCAGTGACAGTTGGAGTATTCAACACTTTCCACTTATAGTCAATAAAGAAAGAAGGCAAAATCAGCAAGGATATTGAAGACTTGAATGATAACATCAATCAACTGTACCTAATTGACATTCATAGAATACTCTACCCACAACAGCAGAATTATGCGTTTTTTTAAAAAGTTCACCTGGAACATTAATCAAGAGAGACCATATGTTAGTCATGGAACAAGTTTTAACAAATTTAAAAATATTTAAATCATAGGGTCTGTCCTCTGACCACAGTGAATTTAAATTAGAAATCAATAACAGCTATTTGGGAAACCTCCCAATATTTAGGAATCAAATAGCATACTTCTAAACAACACATGGGCCAGAGAAGAAATCACAAGGGAATTTAAAAAATATTTTTAACTGAATGAAAAGGAAAACACATCAAAATTTATGAGATGTAGTTGAAACAGTGTCTCAAAGGAAATGTACAGCATTATATGTTAATATTAGAAAACAAGAAAGGTCTAAAATCAATAAGAATCTATCTAAAAAAGCAAGAAAAGAATATATGATGCCTAATTGAATTTAAATTTAAAAAATTTTTAAAAAAGGTAAAAGAAGAACAAATTAAACTTAAAAAAAAAATAGAAGGGAGAAAATATCAAAGATAAAAGCAGAAGTCAATGACATATAAAACAAAAATAATAGAGAAAATCACCGAGACCAAAGGCTAGTTGGAGAATTTCAACAAAACTTATAAACCCCTCGCCTGATACATTAAGGAAAAAAAGGAGAAGACACAAATGATCAATATCAGTTACATACTACAGATGCTACTAATATTACAAGGATAATAAATGAATATTATGAAAAGTTTGTTGTCAATAAATGCAACAACTTAGATCAATGGGCAAATTCCTTAGAAGACACAATTTGCCAAATATGACTGCAGAAGAAGTAGAAAACCCAAAGAAGCCATGTATTGCATAAAGAAATTAAATGTGTAAATTTAAAAATTTTCCACAAAGAAAACTTTAGGACCAGAAGGTTTCACTTGTGAATTCTATCAAATATTTAAGAAACATGCCAACATTTCATAAACTGTTTCAGGAAATGGGAGAATGGAATACTTTCAAACTCATTTCATGAGGCCAGCATCACCTTAATATGAAAATCTGAGAGTGAGTTACAAGAGAGAAAAAATGAAACAACATGAAACCAATATGGCCCAGGAACATAGGCACAGGAATCCTTAGCAAAATACTAACAAATTGAGTCCAACAATCTCTAAGAGAAACAATACATAGTGGTGGGGGGTTATTTCAGAAATGTCGAAAATCTAGAGAAAGACCTCTGAAGGGGGGTGTATGCCAATGGGAAGTAAAAAGTAAAAAGGGAGCATCATTAACTTCCATAGTCTTGACTTTCATCTTTTTAACAGCTGGCATTTCTGAACATTTACCACACTCCAGGGAGCAGGTTCAGAGCCGTATATGAATTCTCTTGTTTAATTTATAAGAACCCTATGAGCTTGATACTATTGTTGTGTGCATTTTATAAATGAGTAAATTAAAGCAGAGAGAAACCTCAAAACCTATCCACAGTCCCATAGCTATTGGGATTTGGACCCATATTGTCCATCTCCAGATCCTGCACTCTTTGCTAATAATGTACCACTCTACAGTGAACTGCTCATCTTCTGTGCTTTTGCCTAGCAAGGCTTATTTCATCACTCCTAAACATTTATCCACTTTTTCAGTCCATAATTAAGAACTTCTATCTGAGTCAAAATATTAAGTAGTTCCAAATGCAAATACTTCTGAAATAAAAGTATGTGTATTAAATTATAAAACTTATAATACTAGCATGGAATATGTACTCCTTTATCCCCTTCCTAAATTTTTATGCGGCTACAAATGTGGTCTCCAAGAAGTGGGGAAAAAAATAAAAAACCCAACAAACAAACCAAAACCAATTTTCCCTTTCCTATGTGTAGAACAAAATGCTTTTTACCTGCCCACCGTGCCCCACCCCCCCATCCATGGGTTGACCTAGAATTCAACGTTGGCACTAAGACTTGATGACATATGAACTTGGGCAGGGTCTTTGAGCCCTGGAACCTTAGTTCTCTGTTTTGTGAAACGGAATTGTTCTGCCTCCTGAGCTGGATAGTGTGAGGATGAGGAAGGTACCCAGGTGAGCTTCTGTATTCTTTCCTTCCCTCTGCTTCTTCTTAGCCTTCTCTCCTTTGCGATGCTTCTTTAGAGTTTCAGAACTTTGAACCTCTCCAGAAAAGCCATTTTGAAACTGTTTTTGATCCATGTCCACAGTGATCACAAATCAATAGAACCCTAATATACATATGTATAATGAAAGTGATCACCTAATTTATTGTAAAAATTAGGAAAATTATTACTTACAAAAGTAATAACTATGCTGATCCACCAGGAATAAACTGGGGCTATTCTGGGAGAACCGAGTCACATGTCGCAAAACCACTTAACCTTATTTATTTTGGTGCATTCTGTTATTTTATCTGTATTCTATTATTTATTTATTTATTTTATAGTTTCTCAATTTTATTGTTTTTTCATGCATTCTAGTTAATTATAAAGATGCTTTTCAGGACCTATTAAATCGATTTTGTATCCCACTAATGAATCCCTACCCATATATATATATTTTTTTTTCCTTGCTTTTCTCAGAAGCCTGGAGGTTCTGCATGAGTTTATTTATTTATTTTTAATTTTTCAATCTTTTTATAAACATATAATCAATTATTAGCCCCAAGGGTACAGATCTGTGAATTGCCAGGTTTACACACTTCACAGCACTCACCATAGCCCATACCCTCCCCAATGTCCATAACCCCACCACCCTCTCCCTACCCCTCACCCCTGGGTCCCCCTCAGTTTGTTTTGTGACATTAAGAGTCTCTTATGGTTTGTCTCCCTCCTGATCCCATCTTATTTCATTTATTTTTATCCTACCCCCAAACCCCCACGTTGCATTTCCACTTCCTCATATCAGGGAGATCATATGATTGTTGTCTTTCTCTGATTGACTTATTTCACTAAGCATAATACCCTCTAGTTCCATTCACATCGTCGCAAATGGCAAAATTTCATTTCTTTTGATGGCTGCATAGTATTCCATTGTATATATGTATACCACATCTTCTTTATCCATTCATCTGTTGATGGACATCTAGGTTCTTTCCATGGTTTGGCTATTGTAGACATTGCTGCTATAAACATTCGGGTGCATGTGCCCCTATGGATCACTATGTTTGTATCTTTAGGGTAAATTGCTGGGTTGTAAGGGTAGCTCTATTTTCAACTTTTTGAGGACCCTCCATGCTGTTTTCCAGAGTGGTTGCACCAGCTTGCATTCCCACCAACAGTGTAGGAGGGCTCCCCTTTCTCTGCATCCTCCCCAGCATCTGTCATTTCCTGACTTGTTAATTTTAGCCCTTCTGACTACCTACCCAGATATTTTGACTTCTTCTAAAGAATGTCTTGTCCTTTAAAATATTCCCGGGATCCCAAGTGCTAAAGGGAAGCATTCACGAATTTGACGAAGTTCAGGAGAACTGAAGGGGTTCTAATTCCTATGGGTACACTTACTCTGTTTCTCTTCATTCATTCCTTATCAATTCTTTTCTCCTCTCATTCATGGAATACTTTGAGCACTTCCCATATTACCAGGGGCTGGAAAGGATCAGATGTAGGGACAGGGGTCCCTGCCCTTGAGGAACTGCTGTATTCTGCTGGGCAGAGGCCTCTGAAGATTGAGCGTTTCAGGATAGAGAGATAAGTGGTACAGCACAGAGATGATCAAATGGGCATAGGAACCTGGAAGAAGGATCCATCAGCTCTGCGGAGGTGGAAGGGAGGGTTCTGAGGGGAAGACTAACACTGAAATGTAGGAAGTTCTTGAGGATAGACATGGAGGCATGGGGTCGCTACCTCAAGCCAACCTCCAGGCTGCTCCACGGAGCTCTCTTCACAGGCGGGAGGGGCACTGGGGCACGGGGCTGATGGGGCGCCCCATCTGTTTCTTTGGCGTTTCTCAAATTTATTTTAAACTTCGCGAGAGTGCTCACATCCCCCTCTGTTTTGGTCTCCCCAACTTGACTGTCCTCTCCAGCTGACTCTGCTTGAGTTTTCATACAGCACTTTACACGTTCTAAATATGCTAGGTCATTTACTTCTCTGGTATGTTTACTACCTGTTTGGTCCTCCTATAAGGTAAGCTGAAGGAGAGGATTCGTTTATTTCGCTCACTGTGTGTCCTCCCAGCTCCTGGAAAAGGGTTGGTCCATTCACAGTAGCTTCCTGATAAATAACGCGAAAGACCTGGAAGAGCGAATTTCTGTTTCCAGGACATAATTTGCATGTACTCGCATCTGAAGGAAAGTGTGGGGGAAAATAAAGTCCTATAAGGGACCACCGTTTTTAATAGCATCCTTTCCCTTCCTCCCATCACTGGCGTTTATTAATCACCTGCTCCCCGCCAGCCGTTTCGAGCACTTGGATTTCAGAGAACAGAACAGATGCTCTTTCCTGTCTTCGTGTTGCTCATCTGCTAGAGTGGAAGAGACATTAATGAGCTGTGTAATTGCAAATTTGGGATAACCGCTAAGGAGAAAAAAAAAAAAAAAAAAAGAAGCACAGGAAGCTCTGAAAGCTTGAAACCGTAGCGCATGACTTGGGCTGGGAGGTCAGAGAAGTGATTTTTAAGCCGTGGCAGAGCTGAGTGTCTGGTGCGGCCAAGCCAGTGGGGAGGAGGGGCTTAGCCGAATGGGTGGGCGGGGCAGACCAAGCAGCTCCAGGTGCACGCGGGCCTTAAGGGGTTGGCCCTTTAGCCAGGAGCAAAGTGGAACAGCGAGAGGGGTGTCAGCTGGGGGAGGTTGAAATGAAAAGATAGCTCAGGCTGAAGTGCAGGCATGAGATTAGGGAGTATTCCAGGGCTATGGGGGTATCAGGTAGGAGGGTGGTGCAGAGCTCAACACGAGATGTGATGGTCCTAGGGATGAAAAGCTGTGGGTAGGTTAGAGAAATAATTAAGGCATAAAATTGAAGTTAATAGCTTTTTTTGTACTTTCAAATAAATTGGTAACGGCTTGTATGTATAAGGGATTTTTTAAAAGATTTTATTTTTATTCATTTAGAGACAGAGGAAGGGAATGGGGCGTAAGGGGCAGAGGGAGAAGGAGAGAATCTCAAGCAGACACCCCACTCAGTGTGGAGCCCATTGCTAGGCTCGATCTCACGACCCCCAAGATCATGATCTGAACTGAAATCAAGAATCAGATGTTCAAACAACTGAACTACCCAGGTGCCCTGTATGTATAAGGTTTTCTTAAGTTTGTGTGAACCAAACTATAAATAAAGATGCACTTTGAGTTGTCAGCATCCTCTGTGATATGTATACGGATATTATTAAGAATTGGCCCAATCCGTGGTGATCTAGTGGCCCCTGGGGGCTGGTGGGTCTTCTGGGGATGCAAACAAAGGAATGCTATCTAGAAGGGCCATACAGACCACGGGAAGATAATAAAAGTGGCATGTGTGTTTGTGTATACATGCATATAACCAATCGTGGAACCTCACTGCTTTCCCATCCTTCCTTCTAGCCCTGCTTCTTTCTTTCCGCATTCTCCTGTCAAACTACAGTTTAAGATCAGTGGTTCCTAATGTTCCTTGGGCCTTATCCTGAGAGTAGCATGCATCCAATACACGCAGAAAATGCCATATCATGTATCAGGAGCCCTGGGACCCCAGACTAAGAAGTTCTGATCTGCAGAGTTTGTAAAATGGCAATCCACAGACAAAAATAAATATATTTAGTCAATAAATTTTTTGAAAGATGGTCAAACTCATTAACAATCAATGGCGCCAATGACAATATAACACCCCTTCTCTTTTTCTTTTTTTTTTTTTAAAGTAGGCTTCATGCCCAGCGTGTAGCCCAATGCGGGGCTTGATCTCATGACACAGATCAACATCTGGGCTGAGAATAAGAGCCTGACACTTAACCAACCATCACCCAGGCACCCTAGGAGATAACAGCTTCTATTGATCAGATCGGTAATGATTGATAATACCCAGCTTGGTGGTTGTGGGAGGAAATGAGCACGCTTATATATTCAGGATAAGCGCAAATGGAACAGCTTTGGAGAGAGCAACTAGGCAGTACCTTTCAAAATTTTAAAGGCCTAGATCCTTCAACCTAGTAATTCCATCCTAAGAAACTATCCTTTAGGAAAGCAGATGTACGTGTGCACATAGTCAAGGATGTTCACTGCATCAATGACTAGAAAGTTAGGAACTACCTAAATGATCACCAGCAGGGAAATGGTTAAATATCTCTGGGACATTCCCAGGCTATGCAGTGGAATACCATACAATCCGAAAGAATGCACTTGATCTGTACTGACAATATATTAAGTGAAAAAGCATATTGAAGACCAATATATGTAGCCCAACACATTCTCCATTAGAGAACTCACAGAAGTATTTGTTCTATATAAATGCTTTTGTATATATTTAGAAAATACATACACGGATGTATATGAAATCCAAAATAGTGATTAACCCAAGGGATAGGACTTAAAGGGGTGAGCGAGGAAGTCCTGAAATTTTCCTCTTTGATTTTGTGCACTTTCTATACTATTTGAATTTGTTTTAACAAGCCTATACTATCTGATCTTCATTCTTAAAATGAATAAAGGTCGTGGAGAATTCTTCCCCTTGAGGTTCTTATGAACCGTACAGCTCTAACTTCAAAATTTGAGATGAGGGAAGAAGCAAACAGTTAAGATATGCGCTAGTGTCCTCCTCTGATTAAAATATTTCAGTGATGTCCCATGTGTTGGGGCTCAAGTCTGAACTTCCTGGGGCGTCTGGGTGGCTCCGTGGGTTAAGCGTCTGACTTGGGCTCGGGTCTTGATCTCAGGGTCCTGGGATCGAGCCCTGCGTTGGGCTCTGTGCTCAGCGGGGAGTCAGCTTGTCCCTCTCCCTCTGTCCCTTCCCTGCTCATGCTGGCGCGCTCTCTCTCTCTCTCTCTCAAATAACTGAATAAAAAATCTTAAAAAAAAAAAAAAGTCTAAATTCCTGGGAGTAGCACTGCAGGCTCTCCTAAATCTGGCCACTTGCCTTCCTCTACAGTGTCTTAAGCAATCCTCCAACCCACAGACTCTGCCCTCACCAGAACGTGCTTGGATGTGGATTCCGAGGCGTCTCCGGGATTATTGCTACTCGTTAGCTGTACTTGCCTCTAAAGACATCCTCTGCTACCTGATATGTGTTCTGTCCTTTAAATGCCACCTCCTCTGGAAGATCCAGCCCACTAGCCAGCGGCACTCTGGTCTGGGCAGGGCGCAAATGCTCCATGTCCCCAGGCGTATCCCCTGTATGATAATACTTGTGGTACCCCACTGCCTCCCTGTTTTAGCATCCTGTTTCCCTCTAGTTTGAGAACCTACTGAAGGCAGAAGCTGTGTTTTGTGTCACTGTATGGGCCTTGCGTATCCCAATGCCTGGCTACAGGAGGCCCTTACCAAGCGGCTGTTGGATCGCGCAGTGCTCTCCTCCCCTTTCAGGGATCCACTTGTTGACAGCCTCAAAGAAGTATGGGGACCAGATTTTAGAATTCCTCACACTTTACTTCTTTTCATAGAGTATAACTAAAAATTTAGACCCACCAAACCACAGCACTTTAGAACTAGAAAGGACTTAAGAGTTATCTAGGGGAGTTGTTTTCAATCAAAAGTCTGTGTACTAGTGCAAGGCTTCATACTCTGAGGCAAAATGAGAAAAACATGAGCAATAGAGCAGACTGAAAAAAAAAAATCAGGTTTAATGCATTTGGTTTAAAGGATGCTCTCTTACTCAGAGTTTATGTCTCTCTCCCATTTTAAGGTTATTTATGAATTATGTGCTAGTAGAGGTTTTTTTTTTTTTTAAGTTTAATTGGTCTATTAAATAAGAAAATCTGGAAACTCTGCCTCTTGTTGTCTTTCTCCTCAGAACTAAAACCCAGAGGGATTATCACTTTGCCCATAGCCAACAAAGAAAAAACCGTTTAGGTCCAGGACCCTTCGGCTTGGTGGGTAATGCAATTGCGTATGTATACAAATATTGTATATGCTTGGTGTGACTGGTTTTCTGTTCGGCATTTTAAATCCAGAAATGCAACAGTCAGTTAACATATTTGTTGTATTACAATGGGAAACAGGCTTGCTGTTTGACAAGTGTCTATTACCATATGGTATTGCTGTCTGTTAGTATTTTGGTGAGGTTTTAAGAAATGTCAGAGTCTTGAAATTATATATATGCAATATTATTATTGACTTTGATATGGAAATAAAGGCTGTTTACTATCAAATTTTGGATGCTTTCTCTGTTTGAAAGTGTTGTAAGCATCTTAAAAAAAGAATTTAAAGTGACTTTGAATTTGGCTATTGCTTCGATTCTGATTTTAAACATCTGAATGCTGTCCAACAACAGGATTCTACTTCTGAGAGTTTATCATGAGAAAATAATGAGAGATATGTGCACAGACATACATATGAAGGTGTTCGTTAAAGCATTTGTGTTAAAGATTAGGGAAAAAACACAAATGCCCAATGATAGAGAATTGTTTAAATACATTTTGACATAGTCCTATATGGCTGCATTTTTACCTTCTTTCGTATACTTGTTCGTGTTTTCCCATTTTTATCTACCACACATTATACTTATATAGGTAAAAAGTTTAAAAATCTGCCTCGCTTAACGTTTTATCCAAAATAATGTTTCTTACCTGTTTTCCTCATGTTTTTTTTTTTCTGATTTGACGTTATTGACTAATATAATTCAATAGCCCATCAAAGCTCAGTGGATATAGACTGGAAATCTTAATTTTTTTCAAATTTCACTTTTACCGCTTCTGTTTTTATGTAGTTTGGCTTGGCTTCATATCAATCAGCCCACAGTCCAGGGCAAAGCTGTCATTCTCGTTTTGAACACTATTCTCTCTGCTAAGCTCATGTTTTAGGCTTGCACATTCTAATCAGCTATCAGTGAGGGCAAGCACAGCTCTAAACTTAAAGATCTACGGACATTTGGAGGTATAATTGATCTAAGTATTTATTTTTCCTCTAGATCTGGCTCCCTCTTAGCTCAGGGGAGGAAGCTTGGCCATCGTATTTACCAGTGTTGCAGCCTGTTGGCCTAAAAACCGGAGGGAACAGCATCTCCTGCATTGCCAGCCCCCAAGAAAGCCTCTTTGAGAGAGGAAGACAAGAGATGCTTTATCACACCCTGGCTATGTGTGTCTGTGTGTGCGTACCTGTGTGTGTATCAGTGTGTGCCCCAGTGTGTGTGTGTTTGTGTGCATGGCTGAGAGATGAGGGGGAGCGGGAGGGAGAGAGAGAAAAGGAGAGTGGGATTGTGTACAAGGGTTTCTGGAATCTCTGGCATTAGGTTAATTCTTATTTGATCTAACAGTTTCCAATAGTTCTTCCTAGTAGCTGTTCTACTTTTAATTAATGAATGAATTAGCTGGTGAATGTCCGACTCTTTCTAGGATGTAAGACACCTGAAGACTAGGACCGTGTTCCCATTCCCCGTTCCCCCCACCCACTCCCAGTACCTAGCATGGAGCTTTTTACATATGGAATGAGGATTTAATAAATATTGGTTGAATAAATGTCTGTATGGGTTTTCAAAACCCTTATTTACTTCTGTTTGGACCTTGTCTAACAATTTCTACGGCTGTTGTAGCTTTTCTTCTTCCAGTGGGTCCTTTTTTTTTTTTTTTAAAGATTTTATTTATTTATTTGACAGAGATCACAAGTAGGCAAAGAGAAAGGAGGAAGCAGGCTCCCTGCTGAACAGAGAGCTTGATGCGGGGCTCGACCCCAGGACCCTAGGATCATGACCTGAGCCGAAGGCAGAGGCCTTAACCCACTGAGCCACAGGCGCCCTTCTAGTGGCTTCTTAAAGCCATTTCTAGAAGAGGACCATGTCATCAAACTGAGGAAGGGGCTTGTTGACAATTTCTCCAGCAGGAGGGTAGGCCCACCCCTCATCCACTGTAAACTTTAGAAAGTGGGACGCAGGCCTCAGCCCCGTTCTCTGTCAGGCTCCTTCCTATCCCAGCTGTTCCTCCGCTCTAGATAGTTTTGTGAAAAAAGCCAGGCATCTGTTTCAAGGTTCTCGGCAACACAAGGCTGCAGCCTTTCTAGGATAACTGATTTGGATTACCGTAGGGCTGTGGGAGCTCTAGCCATCTCCCAAACAACGTGTGCCTCCATCTTTAATTTGTGCAACATACTGCTGGCCTCCAGAGGGCTGGCTGAAGGCAGTGATTTTTGATTTGTTTGATTGATTTGCTCATTGCTGTCTCCATCTCTAAGGACAGTGCATAAATGCCTGCTCCATGGGCACTCAGGAACTATTTGCCCAATGCGTAAACGAATGATGGAATGTCGTCATGGTCTTCGAATAGCATCTTGTGTTTGAGGTGCTCTTTTTTTTTTTTTTTTTAATTTTATTTATTTGACAGAGAGAGAGAGAGGCAGAGAGGCAGGCAGAGAGAGAGGGAAGCAGGCTCCCTGCCGAGCAGAGCAGAGAGCCCGACTCGGGGCTTGATCCCAGGACCCTGAGATCATGACCTGAGCTGAAGGCAGAGGTTTAATCCACTGAGCCACCCAGGTGCCCCTGAGGTGCTCTTTTGACTATAGTTCTCCCAGTTAGGCTCTTCCCCAAATTACAGTTCCAGTCCTCTGCTACACAATCCTTCTAAACTGGATTCCACTTCTTCCATTTCTCCTTACGGAACATGCCAGACCATTCAGATTGATAATCATGGGCTAGTCTGTAGGTTATAAATTTCTGAATTTTCTCATCAACCACAGATTTTATCAATATAGAACATCAGCCTTTTTTTTTTTTTGTAAAATGGTAAAACTTTCAAATCAATGTTTTCCATAAGAATACCAATTTTTGCTGTGTGATTCGGAATGGAATAATATACACTACACTTTAAATTAGTCTACCTTTTTTTATAAACAACAAAAACCTTGTCACTGCCAATGTGTCTTGTCTTGCGAGAAGCTCAGTGCGAAGACTTGTGTCCCCTTGTCCTACCTACTTTTACCATCAACTTTCTGAAACAGTGATTCCACCTATTTCCCTTCATTACTTTGTTCTTTTAATCTTTTTAAAAAAATATATAGCATTATGCTTTGTTGAAAGTGGCCTCAAATTCTTTTTCAGTAGATGGAAAATTATAATTAATGAGAAGAAAAATATTTCCCTAATATTTCCCTAACCATTGACAGGTGCTTTTTGAAGCCCACATTCCAAGATGCTATCAATGCCTCCTTCTAACTCCTTCTAACCAACCTTCTTACTGAGTCTGATTTCTCCAGCATCACAAGTGCTGGAAAACATGGGGGTTACACTAGAACATCAGAGTGTAGCAGAAAGTACCTCGGGTTTGCAGACAGCAGAACTGGGCTGTTGTTAAAATTCCACTTATTAGTGGCATAATCTTGGATAAGACATTTAACCTCTCTATGCCTCAATTTCTCCTCTGTACATTGGGTGTAAAAATCACATGCGGTACCCACTACACTGGGTTTTTGTGATGTAAATGAGGTAACACATGTCCAGACATTTTCTAAACATGACAGTTGTCTGCATTTCTGTGTCTCCCACAATCTGTTTGCTCTTCAAGATCAGGGAGGACACCTGGTTCATATTTGTATTTCCGGGGCCTGGTTTGTGACCAAAAGATGTACTTTAGGCGAGGGCACTAGATGTGGGGGACATGAAGTTACCCTTTCTTTTATTTCAGGAATATTCCACTGGTTTCTCATTATTAACAAACCTTCATTGGTCAGTCGGACTCAGCTGAATCCCTTCGGCATGCTTTCTACTGCCTCTAGGATATTGAATTGAGGAAGACATATAGAAAAGAAACAGAAAAATGAAGTGCATGAACCCACATACACTCACACACCATTATAGACTCATAAATGTCAGGGGTCACAGATCGGTGACTTGAGGGCTACATCTGCCTCCAGACAGGCTTTCTCTGGCTCAAACACTCATTTTTTTAAAAGTACGCCAATAGGGGTGCCTGGGTGGCTCAGTGGGTAAAAGCCTCTGCCTTCGGCTCAGGTCATGATCCCAGGGTCCTGGGATCGAGCCCCCCATCGGGCTCTCTGCTCTGTAGGGTGCCTGCTTCCTCCTCCCTCTCTCTCTGCCTGCCTCTCTGCCTACTTGTGATCTCTATCTGTCAAATAAAATAAATAAAATCTTAAAAAAAAAAAAAAAGTACGCCAATACGGGGCACCTGGCTGGCTCCATCGGTGGAGCACGCGACTCTGGATCTCGGTCAGGGTTGTGAATTTGAGCCCTACCTTGTGTGTAGAGATTACTTAAAAATAAAATCTTTAAAAAAAGTCACCCAATAATTTGAAATCCAAAAATGTGGATTTTCCCTTCTCTGGAAATTGTGAACAGCTGGTCGCACGAGGCCACGTCCCTCCAAGGGGGACTGATGCAGCTGTGGCTATTTCCAGCACGTCGTTGACAGTTGGTCATGGAGGCAGCCCTGTCACTTCCTGTTGCCTCGTGAACACCGAGACAGATAGGAGCTGCTGCCCGTTATCACATTTTTTGTGCTTAAAGAGCACATACTGCACACCAGGCACTGTTGTGAGCTCTTTGGTTCCCCTATCTACCTAGCAGTCACGGGTTAAGAAACTGAGGCATAGTTAGTGTGCGGTGGATTCAGAATTCCAACCCTGGTCATCTGGCTTCCAAGTTCTCACTATTAATCACTCAGCTATGTCACATCTCGACAGGGAGAGGAGTAAATCAAAAATCATACCTAACTACAGCGCAAAGGCGTGGCAGAGCCTCTGGTCTGGAGGACTCTATTCTGTCTAATCAGAGAAGGATTCACAAAGGAAGTGTGCAGAGTTGTTGAGTTTTAAAGATAAAAAGAATCATTAGCCCAGGCATGTTAATTGTTCTGTGCATAGGCTTGTTCTCGACCTGAGAGCCGGGCACACGGAGGGCAGGTAGGGCCAAGGCGGCTGAGTGAGGTGGGGGCAGGAGACAGACCGTAGGGTGAGGTGTGGCCGCCGAGCCTCACCTAGCCTCACCGCCTGGAGGTGAGACCTGATATGGGAGGAGAGTAGTCTGACCTGGGCGGAGGGGAGGGAGGGAGGAGATAAGGCCGAAGTCCTGTTTGACCAATGTGATGTGGGATGAATCGGCATTCTTACAGGAGTCCTGCCGAACTTCATTCATTGCTTTCACAACATCAGAAAGTCAGTTTTGTAACGCAGGTGTCCTTATAATGCTGGCCTGACTGTTTACTTCTGCTTCAGTCCCTGAGCTTATGAGCAAATACTTCAGGCACTATAACGAGCAGAAACTTGAGACAGAGCTTATCTTGTAATGCTGGGTTTTGCATCATATCCAGGGTGTGGTGTTACTTTAGAAGGCAAGTTCAATAATTACGTGTTTACAGATTGAGCAAACAGAGCATGTGCCCTGAGATGGCTCAGAATTTATACTTTGAGAGCCCAGGGAACTGACTTACTCAGCTGGACAGCAGGCTCAGTACCTGGATGTATCAAGTGGTCACAGCATATTCAATACATATGCATGTATGTACATATACATGTGTGTAATAGAGAGGCATGCACATATTCAATATATACATATAGATTTATACACAAGCATACTTTCCATTTTTGAACATGTATACAGCACCTTGTCTTTAATCATACTGATGTACAAAATAGCCCAGGAAAGCTTGAAGATGTTAAGGGAATCAATTAAAGCTTAATTCAGGCAAGCCCAGGTCACTGACCTACCCAGCATGCCCTCTCCTTTTTATGTGTGATCTATTAACTGTAGTATTCTGTTTTGGTGTTCCCTAATAACATAATGAAGTGACCAAAATTAAAGTTAAAAGCATTAGGGTCATTTCAACTGCCTCTTTTAGAAAATAAAAATGCCGATTAACCAATTATATTCCTCTTCTTTTGCTCTGTTATTATTTCTCTCTCCTGGAGAGAGATTGGAACCATGTTGACCTCTCTGCTCTTTACAGAGCTTGTCGACTACTGGCATACATTAAGTGTTTATAAGCATTAGTACTAATGATTTGTGGCTCACACCTCCACCTAGTCTCAGTTTCCCTGGTTTATTTCCCTTAGATAACTTCTTCCTTTTCTATTTTCGCATTTTCAAGGACAAGGCAAAGCACGAGAATTACCCAATTCAGGGCTTTCTAAACACATTTGAAAAATGGCAATCACTTATTATTCTAGCTTGATAATAAACCTAAAGGCAAGCGTTCAAGCACTGACTTGTCCTTTCCCTCATTCCAGCTACTACTCAAAGTGCAGGGCTTTGAAATTACTTGCTTAATTGGGCTACATGTCACAGCTGTCTGTGGAAGTGGCTTTAAGGTGCAGGTGTTGGCTTTTTGGGCCTTCTTTGCTGTGATTTTACATGTCATGTTTGCATTGCTACACTAGCTCCCAGGACCAGGCAACATCCTTAGCCTCCCCTGGAGTGAGTAGGAAGGGGCACGCCCTAGATTGTTCTACTCCCTTTGAAGTAGATGCAATTGGAGCCTGGCCCTTCCTTGCTTTGGTTTTTCAGACGTTCTTGATTTAAATTTCTGCTCCTTTTGGAATGGTTGTCAGATGTCCACATGGAGACTTTCGGTCTACTTAGAGCTATCCTAGGAGAAGCATGAAATTACTTCCCAAAGGATGTGGTCCTGCCCCCTCAGAACCGGAAAAGTGGCAGCCATGTTTTGAACAGGAACCCATCCTGTGGAGTGTCAGTTTCTTTAGCTGTGAAGTGTAAGCATCAGACAAGAATGCCTCTAACAAATTTGCTTCTCCTCCTCCTCTTCTTCTCCTTCTCCTCCTCCTCCTCTTCTTCTTCTTCTTCTTCCTTCCCCTCCCCCTCCCCCTTCCCCTCCTCCTCCTCCTTCTTCTTCTAAGTTTTATTTGTTTAAGTCATCTCTATATCCAACATGGGGCTCAAGCTCATGACCCTGAGATCAAGCCTTGCATGCTCCTCCAACTGAGCCAGCTGAGGGCCCCCAGGATTGCCTTTTCTGATCAAATATTCTATGAGCCACAGAAGGATAAGCATGCACATAAATGGATTCTTATAATTCTGAAAAATTTTAAGAATCATCTGGAGAAAAATGAGACTCTGGCATCAACCAACAGGACTGAGAGCTTGCAGACAAAGGGAATTAAGATTGAATCCAGTTCTGCCCATTTGTTGCTCTGTGACCCCTCGTATATTTCTTTTCTCTAGGCCTTAGGTGTCTTCCCCTTAAAATGGAAATGCTGCTATCCACATAGTGGAGTTGTTTTAAGGATTTAATAAATGTACACAGTACCTTTTATTTATTTATTTAAAGTTTATTTATTTATTTATTTGACAGACAGAGATCACAAGTAGGCAGAGACGCAGGCAGAGAGAGAGAGAGGAGGAAGCAGGCTCCCTCCTGAGCAGAGAGCCCGAAGTGGGGCTTGATCCCACAACACCGGGATCATGACCTGAGCAGAAGGCAGAGGCTTTAACCCACTGAGCCACCCAGGTGCCCCAGTACCTTTTAAATACTACACGCTTGGCTGCCCCATTGCAGCCACTCTGTAAATGGTGACAGTCATCTTCTGAGTGTATGGTTTTGAGACTAGTGGAGGGTTTGGAATAGATTCGATCTAAAGAAGATGGCATATGAAGTCTTTGAAGTTGAAGAAGGACTAAGATTAACGTTGAGGATAGAGTAGCTACTGAAGGAAATGATGCCAAAAATGTGATAAGAAACTGAAGCGAAGGGTACTGATGGACGAGACTCTCTACTTACTTACTTCTAGTCCTTGTTACAGGTGTAGATATTTCTGAAGAGAAAATCTCCTCATTATCAGTATGGTCTTGTGTCCTGTTCAGCATTTTCCAGACACAGAGTCAATCGTTGCATTCAAAGATGATGGTATACTGATGGCACATTGTTGCTCTTGTTATCCATAATAGATAAGGTGGTGTCTGAGAATTCCCATTCAGGATCAGCATTTCTTTCTCCAATATCTCGCTGTGGAGATTGGCTGGATTTTGCTACTGTCAATGCTTAGTGTGCCCATCACTTCTAGTGTTTCCACATACAGCTGGATCCTTCACAATCTTGCCTTCAGAGCTTAACCTGGGCTCCTGTAGTCTAAGGGGGTGTTTGAAGTCCTTGAAATTCTTGGCGGAATTGCATGTATATGAGCCTATGTGCATTTGGGGTGGGGTGGGGGGAGGGGACACAGGACTCTGGCAAGAGCAAAGGGATCAGACCTAAAGAAGCCAAGCACTTTTGCTGAAGGTATCTTATAATAGGAAAGATTGTGGGGAACCTGGGTGGCTCAGTCAGTTCAGTGACCGCCTCTGGGTTTCGGCTCAGATCATGATCTCATGGGTTGTGGAATGGAGCCCGGTGTCAGTCTCCACACTCAGCAGGGAGTCTGCTTGAGAATCTCTCTCTCTCTCCCTTGCCCTCTGCCCTTCCCCCAACTTGCACATGTTCTCTCTCTCTCTCTCTCTCAAATAAACAAATAAATTAAAAAAAAAAATAGGAAAGAATGAAAGTGACTTCGTGAGATGAAAATATGGTGAAACACAGACACGGAGAGGTCCCCCAATACCTATTTGCCTAAATACCCCCACACCTATTCCTTTCCTCTAACAAATGACCTAACAACAGCATCTCTTTGACGAGGTGTGTCAGTTTTAGGCCAGCTCTTTATGACATAATTCAGGGTCTCACTGAATGGTCCAGAGGATCTCTGGTGAGTGAATATGGAGACTTTGCACTTTTTTCATTATCCTTAGAAAAGGATTACTCTTTTTTTCTTTTTCTTTTTCTTTTAAGGAAAACCAAAGTGTCTGAGAAAGTTCTCCCGGGGAAAGAAATGAAAACTGATTGGAACACCACCAACCTAAAAGTGTAAAGTAAAAGTGACAGGGTGAGATTTTTAAAAGAAGAGAAAGAAAAGTGCTTGTTTTCCAGATTTTATTGCAAAGACAATCAGTCCTTTGTGCTGGCTTTGCCTCCGGGCCAGCCAGGGCTGCAGGGCCACACCCCAAGGCAGCTTTGGATCTTTTTGTTCTCTTCCTCTTCCTTCCCTTCCTCCTCCTCCCTTAACTTCTCTTCCTCCTCCTCTTCGCTCCCCCCTCCTTTTTCCTTCTCTGTTTCTGGGTTTCTCTCTTTCTGTGTCTCTCAGTTCCTCCCTGTTCTCTCCCTTATACACACACACAAACACACATACACATGTCTTTAAAACGTACAGTTTTCATTACATCACCAGTATCATGATTGGGAACATCTTTTTTTTTTTTTTTTTTTTAAAGATTTTATTTATTTGTCAGAGGGAGAGAGGGAGAGAGAGCGAGAGAGCACAGGCAGACAGAGTGGCAGGCAGAGGCAGAGGGAGAAGCGGGCCCCCCGCCAAGCAAGGAGCCCGATGTGGGACTTGATCCCAGAACACTGGGATCATGACCTCAGCCGAAGGCAGCTGCTTAACCAACTGAACCACCCAGGCATCCCAGGATTTGGAACATCTTAAGGAGAGGCTGACTACTATCAACCTGGCTTGGGAAAGGAGCTGAATTTTAGTTGACTCTGATCTGAAAGTACAACACCTCTCTTTTAGGAAAGGGGAGGAAATCAATAGAATCTGTTGAGCCTCAGTGAGTCCAAAGCTTCCATTAAGCTTTCTGAGGAAGCCAAAAACCCACAGTTCCTCATTCACCAACTATGATAGAATGCATCTTATACCTGGATACAGAGGTCACTCTCCAGAAGTTTATCTGCTAGTGTGGGAGACAGATCTCACATCCCTGAGTCAACCAAGGAGAATAAAGTACAGTCAGACTTCCAAGAACGGGAAGATGAAGTGGGCCGGAAGAACACATCAGATCCTCAAGAGACAAGACTGAATGACCTTCAGTAGATGAACGGTTAAATACAGGTGGTGGTTCCAAAGGATGGAGTACTATTCAGCAGCCAAAAGTATGGAAATAAATCTAAATGTAGCTACACGGGTAAGCCTCGAAATAGTATCAAACAAAGAAAACAATTTTGGGGATATGCATAGCATTATACCAAATATGTAAAAAAAAAAAAAAAAACCCACATAAAATAACGTCATTTATTCTGTGTGCGTGTGCGTGTGTGTATTTCTTTTTAAAGACCTAGAAGGAGACACATTGAACTCAGAATAACGGTTACTTTTTGGGGATGGCGAGCTCAGGATTAGGGTGCCAGTCAAAGATATCTTTAGTTTCATCTGTTTTGTGCTAGTTTTGTATTCGGTGTCTTGCTTCAGTGACTGGGAGTCTCGAGGCCCAGCTCCCTTCTGCAGAAAGCAATTCAAGGTTCTGTAAATACCTGATCTTTTCCAGGTAGCCCGCGTGACTTCCTGAGAGCCAGAGCCTTTCCGAGGTCCCACGAGTGGGGTCTCTTCCACTTTTCTTGGTGTCTCCAGCACGGTACTAAATGAAAACCCTCCTGAAGAAGGTACCAGCCAGCACGGCGCATTTAAATGTTTGTGTTCGGTTTTTCAGGTTGAGTGATGAATCCTTTCAGTCCTGTCCGCGGAGCTCTGTGAGACCATCAGATGTCTGCATTTGAAGTCTTGAACCGAGGGGTCTCCTGCTGCACTCTTCCAGGGACCCCAAGGAACCAGAAAAAGGCCCTGTATGAAACAGAATGACAAGCGGATGTTGGGAGGGCCCACGAAGACCAGGTCTAGTGCCTTCCGCCCTTCCCCAGGCCTGGCGTTTGGATCCAGAACATTCTCTACTACAGAGTGGTTCAAATAGAGAAAATTTTACCCTTCCAACCATCCTTCCTTTCCCCATTCAGGGCATTTAAGGCCAAACAGGCTTTCAGGACACACCCTGTGCCAGCCCTCCCCAAACCTGCCTCTCTCCCTTCCCCAAGCTCAAGGAGCCAACGGGGCCAAACGCATCACCACCTTGTAAAAGGGCCAGGCATTTTATTTTATTTTATTATTATTATTTTTTTAAATTTTATTTATTTGAGAGACAGAGATTACAAGTAGGCAGAGAGGCAGGCAGAGAGAGAGGAGGAAGCAGGCTCCCTGCCGAGCAGAGAGCCCGATGTGGGGCTCGATCCCAGGACTCCAAGATCATGACCTGAGCCGAAGGCAGCGGCTTAACCCACTGAGCCACCCAGGCACCCCCAGGCATTTTATTTTTTAAGTGGGAAACATTCACCCTAGGAAAAAGCTGCAAAGGGGCATACAATATTAAAATGCACCTCTCTTTCACTTTATAAAAGTTAAATGGATTTCTTTTTAAAGTCTTTACTTTTGCGTTTGGTGAACCACTTGCATAAGGATCCAGAGAAGTTAATAGCCTTAGCCAATTACGAACATACTCTTAAAATGTTTTGAAGAGCTTTGTTCCTCCTGTCTCCCTCCTTTTAATATTATATTGAGAGTTTATATATAATCTAAAGTGTTCTCATTATGACAGTACTACTAGTCATTTGAAGAATACATTCATCTAAATAAACACACTCCAAAGTGAACCAAATGCTAATGCACATTTTATTGGATGAAAAGACAAACAATATAATTATACTTGAATTTCAGAAAATCAAAGGTAGTAAAACAAGTTTACACCAGAGCCCAGGGCAGGGTTTACAAGTTAGCCTTATACACGTTCTCTCCAAGCCACACAAACTCAGAAAGTTTGCTAAAATGAGCTGAGGCTCATTCGCCAGACTCACGAAAAGGAAAATGGATATCGGTTTTTCGTTTGTTCTTTCCAGATCCTGTTCAAGTGTCCACTGAGCCAGCTGGTTCACCAGAAAGCCGGTTCACCACCATTGGCTGGAACACATTATGCCGGGTGAATTTCTTCTGGAATGTTGCCAAGGGTTTTTTATGCTTCTGTGGTAGGCATTTCTTGAACGCTGTCATTTAGCCAAGCAAAGAGCATTTGCTTGAATCATAGAAAATGTTAAAAAATTCCCGTTTGTTTAAAAGCAGGTTAAATAGCAATATGATCTTAGGGTCGGGTAGAGAAAAGCACTTACTTCTCTAAGTGATTCTGATTATAAAAGTTTTTTGCTTTAACCAGATTCTAGTTTTTCCTAAAATAGTTATACATGTATTAATACAGTCTCCTAGAAAGTAGCTTCCGGTGCCTGCTTTTTCTTTAATGCGATTAGCTGGTTTTCAAAACTAAATTTTCACTTTAGAGAGCTCACACATGTTTGTGTATATAGGAGCTACTAGTAAGAGCTAAGAGAATTTGGAAGTGCAGAGAACATGCTAAAATAGAATTTCTTTTTTCACTTTCAATTCTAGAACTATGCCATAAAAAATTTAAAAAGGAAAGCATGAAAATGTCTTTAAATTAGAGCAGGTAATACTTTAAAAGTACTGAGAATTTGGCCCCAAATTCCAAGTTCAGGTTTTTGACATGTAAAAAATACAATACATAAGCCTCTCCCCAGAAATTATTCTCTAATGAATAGTGAAATCTGATTCCCCAACCGCCTCACTTTAACAAAGCTTTAATTTGTACCAAGGTTCTCATCATATTCTCTGTAATATCCAGTTACATACAAGGGCTTTCTCTAAATTTGCCAAGGAGAAATCCTGAATATACGAAATCTGAATATTGTCTCTGCCATTCACCAGCTGTATGATCTTAGTAAAGTTACTTGGCTTCTGTGAGCCTCAGTGTCCTCTTCTGTAAAATAAGAATGATAGTCCTGTGGCAGCTGTGAAGACTGGAGACCGCGGTTAAGATTGGAGTGTTTTGTCAAGGCTTAAAAAACTATTAGCTTCTTTCTTGTCTTCCCTGATCCATTCCACCACTCCAAATCAATCTGGAGATTTAAATAGGCAAAACTGTGATCTAAGCTGGGATTGTGTTGTTTTCGTGTTAGGATATTTCTAGCTGCGGCATTTTGTACTTGGATGTGAAATATACAAGTTTCTGTAAACATGCTTTAGCCAAATTAATCTGTTTTTGTTTTGATGAAGATAGGGCTGATTCTGATATGGGAGAGCTAAAATGATCACGCAAAAGAACTCTTGTTTCTAAAGAGCTGACTTTATCATGAAAATGCACTCAGTGGAAAGTAAATCTGATGCCATCTCCCCCTGCTCAGTATTTAAATGAACTCCTAAGGAAAAACACGGCAATTCTCCTTTTATACCTAAATCCTATGGAATTTGCTGCCTCCTGCATTCAGGTTGGGGCTATGATCCTAAACTTGGCTCCCTTCAATTGAGGTTTGTTACGCACTTGGCGTGTTCCCACAACCCAACCTCCCATCTGTAACCCGCACCTGCAGCTCGCAGTCCTCGGACCCCGAGAGCTCTGTACATCCGGGCCACTCAGGTCCCTGGAAGCGCTGGCCACAGCCTTTCATACCCGGTTTTGCAGCTAGTTTAGACCCTCACAAGCATTTGGGTGTTCTAATTTTTGTAACTTTGTTTTGGTTCTTTAAAAACAGCTCTTCCCCCACCCCTGGCACATCACCATTTCTCCAAGGCGCTCATTGTGAGATGGAAAGCCTGGTGCCTGTCATTTGCATTCCAGATTGAAAGGAACAGAATCTAGACTTTTTTCTTTCTTTCCTCTCTCCTTCTCCCCGCCCGCCCCCTTGGTGTCATGACAAACAAAAGAGCATAAGAGATGTATTTATTCTTTTGTAAAATGCAGAAGTATCAATTCCAGGAGCTGTTGTGTTTTCCTCATTTACTCCGAGTTGTTTATGTAAACGGTAACCCGTACTTTTAATAGATAAGGAGAAAGTAGGAATTTGGGGGAGATGTTGGGAGGGGAGGTGGTGATGTGGAAAAGCGACTTCATTCTCATTTGCCCAGAGGCGTTTAATTTCTGGAAAGAGCATATATAATGGCAAGTAAAATGTCCTGGTTTCTAGGGCCAAGAATTTGTGTCGCGTGTGTGTGTGTTGTATGTCTTACGTTGCAACGTACATGCTGAGGCTTACACGTCCCCTCCCACCCCACGGGGGTCTGCTTAGTGCTGTTTCCCTGGCACAGGGCACAGGGTGCTTTCCCAAGGCCAAGTGGCTTGCTGATGGCCCGGGATCTTTGGGTAGAGAAGAATAAATCTGATAAATTCATAGCAGTCGATTTAATTGCTTTAAAAAACCATTCAGAAAGAGAATGTCAGGAAAGGGTGTGAGCAAAATAGCACCCACCCTCCCTCAGATTCTGGCTTGGGGGTGGAGCTGGAAGCAAAACTGATATAAAATTATGTAAATGAGGATTCTTAAATATTTAAAAATATTTCTTGAGAGGATGGCACTGAGAATCTGTGGGTCAATATCATGCTTTTTAACATTATTCATTTTTTTAAAGGTTTTATTTTATTTATTTATTTATTTATTTTTTTAAAGATTTTATTTATTTATTTGACAGAGAGAGATCACAAGTAGATGGAGAGGCAGGCAGAGAGAGAGAGAGAGAGAGAGAGAGGGAAGCAGGCTCCCTGCTGAGCACAGAGCCCCAGGTGGGGCTTGATCTCACCACCCTGAGCCATTGACCTGAGCCAAAACCAAAAGTCCAACACTTAGAACTGACCCCAGGGATTTCTTTTTAAGCAATTTCTATCACTGCAAGTTTGGGTTAAGGTTAAGCATTAAGGTTGGGAGAATTTACAGCTCAAAAATCAGGATTTCTTCCCACTTTCCCTTTTCTCCACACTGCCTTTTCCCCCTCTTCCCTTCTTCTCTTTTGCAAGGGGCAGGAGACAGGCGTGCTTCAAGATGCTTGCAATCGAGTAAAGAAGGCCTCCAGGCAAATGAATGCAGACAGCCCAGGCTGGAAAGAGTAGATACTAGCACAAAGGGAATTCAGAAGCAATCAGACCTGAAAGGCTTCATGGAGGAGGTGTCTTGCAGATGACAGGGCAGGAAGTGAGGAAGAAGTGGTGGTGAAGAGATCCTGTGAAACTAGTTCGAGCAAAGGAAAAAGCTTATGAATGCTACAACGACTCGGAGTGCCCGGCAGTCGTTGAAAGTTTATTATGTCCAGCCACCTGCTATGTTACATGGATTGTCTCATTTGGGGACAGATTGGGGGCAATCCCTATTTTAATTAAAGGAAAAATTGAGGCAGAGCAAGGATATGCTACTTCCGCACAGTTGCACAGCTGGTGAGTGGTGGGCCAGGACTGGAATTCTAAAGTCTGGCCTCTTAACCTCTTTGTAGAAAGGATCTGTTTTTGGCGGTGGGGTGGGGAGAGGAAAGGGTGGGATTTCAGTGTTTTTGTGTTTTAAAGATTTTATTTATTTATTTGAGAGCAAGAGAAAGTGAGAGACAGAGCACGAGCAGAGGGGGAGGGGCGGTGGGCGAGGGAGAAGAAGACTCCCCACTGAGCAGAAAGCCTGATGCAGGATTCAATCCCAGGGCTCTGAGGCTATGACCTGAGCTGAAAGCTGACACTTAACTGACTGAGCCACCCAGGTGGCCCAGTGTTTTGTTTTTTTAAATTCCTTTTTCCCTGTATTTGTATGGAAAGAAAATTTTCCTTAAATTTTTCTTCTAGGTGTTTGTGTATGTGGAAGGTAATTTGTAGATGGTTTGGATAATGGAGAGGAATATGTTCAGAGGTAGAAGAACAATTAAGAGGCCTCCTGCCATCCAGGTAAAAGATGATGATGAGGAGGAGGATGATAGTTATTATTTTACTGAACACATACTATGTGCCACCATATCTTTACTTAATCCTCACAATGGCCCATGATATAGATAGTTATACTTTTAATTTACAGATGAAGAGACTGAGGGTCTAAGGGGCTAAGTAACTTGTTCAAGGTCACATTGCAGGTAAGAGGCAGACCCAGGATAGGGGTACGGGTCTGTCTGCTTTCAGGCTCTTTACCCTTAAGCTAGGACAGCAAGTGATACACAGACACAGACATACACAGCAGGGTGTGAGGCTCCTGAGGTGTCATCCAACTGGAGAGATGTGTAGGAAAAAGTAGAAATATATACATTTGGAAACTTAGAAGTTGACAGATGAACAAAACCAAGGGAATAATGTGTGGAGGAAAAAGCTGGGTGGGAATGGTGTCCTGGGGACCATTCCACAGAAAGGGACAAGGCTGAGAATGAAAGACCCCTAAAAGATGGGGAATGAAGACCCCGCCCCTCAGCTCTGTAGCTTGTCTACTGGGTAGTGGTAGACGAGCCCCTTACCTGGCATTTCATACTCTGCCACTGTAGAAGTGAATAAAGGAACCTACGTTCCTCTTTTTTTCCTTAAGGTTTTTATTTTTTTAAGTAATCTGTATACCCAACGTGGAGCTCAAACGCCCAATGCCAAGATCAAGAGTCACACGCTCTATTGACTGAGCCAGACGGGCACCGGGGAACCCACATTCCTAGATGGCTTCACAAGACATTTTGTCATCATCCATAAGGGGCTGGACATAAACATGCTTTAAGAATGCCAAAGTTCTTTATAATCTAATGTGTACGGAGACAAAAGGGGAGTGCTAGAGTGTTCTGAACCCAATAAGTGGGCTGAAGATGCTGGGCGAAATAGGGCTGTGAGCTTTTGAAATGTAACAGGAAGGAAGTTACCTAGATATGCTTGTGGGCTGGGTTCAGGTAGGACCCCTGGAAGAAATGCCACTCTAAAAAAAACTTAAAAGTAAACTAAAAGAGAGAGAGGAACAGGAAGAGAAAAACTCAGGAGTGTAAGTGGAGAGGTTGGTGCCATGGGAGGAGCTCCAACCTGGGTCTGTTAGTCAGGGACTCCTTGCCCCACCTTTGACCCTAACAGGTTCTTCACTGCCAGTACATGGCTTCCATTTTCTGGGTCTCGGGGTTCATCTCTCTAAAAATGATAGAGTTGGCATGGGGGATGGCATGGATGATGGTTGGCACAGATGATGAACCCAACAGCCCAAGTTGAGAATGACAAGTATTCCTACGTCTTACGCCAGGTCCATGGCTGTGTGGACTGTTGTGTTGAGAAGGGTAGTGAGGCCAGGAAAACAGATGTCAAGGTGGATGAGTGAAATCTGCTGGTGTGGGGGAGGGGAGCTGCTTCATTCAGGCCTCCCCTAAGGTCTCCTCCAGTCCCCCCCCTTCCCCCCCCCCCAGCCCAAAACAAGAGATTCCCAATTCTAGGAAACTGAAGGGTATGAGAAAAGTTCTTTCTGGAATTCTGGCCCAGACTTGGGCCCTTGCGAAAAGTCTCTGCTTTGTGAGGAGGCGAAAAGAGAGCACACTGGGAGTGGCCAGATTCTTCTGATAGGTGACTCCTGGGGTCTGGGCCAAGAAAGGGTTTTTGACAGGAAGGGGATTCTCAACAGGGCATGCTTGAGAGGAATTGTTTAAGTCTTTAAACCTTGCCAAGGCAGAGAACAGGACACTGGACCTATAAGTTACTTTAGCTATATATAGTATGGAACCTGAAAATGCCTCCCTGGGCCCCATTTGTGTTTTTGACCTCATAGCGTGTGCCTCAAGTGGAACTGGAGTGGGGGAAGGGATTCTGCTGAGGACAGACAAAAGTGGGGAGGCACTGGCTTTGAAGACCACATTTCCTCCCTTTTTATGCCTGGGGTGTAACCAGAGACCAGAGTCAACAAGGAATCTGGCTCAGGCCTGCTTTTGTTTGCAGCTCTCCACGGGGCGTGACTTGCTTTTTTCAGAGGTCAGTGAATTGTAAATTGTGTAATTTCGGGTTCTGCTGAACCACCATAGGGGAGACCTTTGAGGGGGTTGGTAAGACAGGGTGGATGGTGTCACTCAGGCATGTAGGAAACTCTTGCTGTCTCCAAGACCAGACCTGGCCACGTGGAATTCTCCCATTCATAGGCATATGGATTTGGGTGTTAATATCTGACTTTGCTTCAGCAAATGGATCTATGTCAAATATTCTAAATAAGGTAATATCCCAAGTTCTGAAGGAGCAGAAACAGTAATACCAATTATTTTCTATGCTTGATTACACTTTTCTGGTTACAACTATCCATTGTGGTCCACAAAAATAGGTACCTAAACCCTGCGCTATGGAGAAGGGTAGCATGCTGGAAACTGCTGAAGGTCTCACTTATTTGTGATCTATGTTTTCCCTCCCCACCCCTCCCCTGTGCTTAGCCCAGGACCTGATATTTATTCATGCATTCAACAAAAATCTGTTGGGCATTTATCTTATTCCAGCCACTGTTCTAAGGGCTGGGGATGCAGAAATCAAACAAGCTCTTGCTCCCTTAAAACTTAAAATCGACTGGGTTGGGGCAGACAGTAAAATCAATATATTGTATTATATATCAAGTAGCAAGACATGCTATTAGGAACCATAAAAAGAGGTACGGAAGATAGAGAGGGGCGGTAACTTGGGAAGTAGAGTTGGAGAAGAGTGAGGAGGTGAGTCCTGAGGCTGCCTGAAGGTAGCATGTCCAAGACAGAGGAGGTGTTCCAGGGAGGGCGCAGAAGTGGTGGGAGGTGAGATCAGAGGGGAATCAGAGGCAAAGGCAGAACTTGCGGGGCACTGCAAGAACTTTGAATTTTACACTGAAGGAGACTGGAAACTTATGGAGGATTTTCAGCAAAAGCGAGACCTAGGATCATTCTGGCTACAAATTTTAAAATAAGTTGAAGAGGGCAAAGATGGAAGCAAGGGAACAGGATACAATAATCTAAGCAAGAGATAATAGTGGCCTGGACTGAGGATTTGCCAGATTCTAAACATTTTGAAGGAATAGTTGGCAAGATCTTGTGATGAGTGGAATGTGAACTTGGAAGGAAAGAAGTAAAGATGAGTCAAAGACTTGGGTCTGAGCAGCTAAAGGAACAGAGCTGTTGCTTACTAAGATAGGGAAGGCTGATGGAGGAAAAGCTTTAGAAATAAGGGATCTAGAGGTTGGTTTTAGAATTGTTAAGTTTAAGTTGCCTGATAGACATCTAATAGAGAGGTCCAATAAGCTGCTGGATATGTGAGTCTGGAGTTCATGGGACAAGATGAGGCTATAGGTATAAATTTGGGAGTGGAGAGCACATGAAAAATTAAAGCTATAGGTGGGAGGAAGCCACCTAAGAAGAGGGAATATAGGCGGAGAGGAAGGACAATCCAGGACTGAACCTCAGGGAGTCTGGCATTAGTGGTTAGGGGTATGAGAAGAACCAGCCAGGGTGATGAGGAGGAACCAGTGAGAAAGGAAGAGAGAGTGATGTCCCAGGAAACAAGGCAAGAAGCTGTTTCAAGACGGGAGTGTCCAACTGGGTCAGATGCTGCTGATAGATCAAGTATGAAGAGGACTAACATTAGTCATTGGACTTGGAACATGGATGTCATTGGTAAGTTTCACAAAGACAGTTTTAGTGGAACCATGGGGATGAAAGCCTGATCTGGAGCAGTTTCAAAACAGTGTGGGAAAAGATTAAATGGAGAGAATGAATATGTAGACAGTTCTTTCAAGAAATTTCATTATAAAGAGAAGCCAACACCAACATCAACAACAATTGAGGCAGTTGCCAGAAGGAGAAATGTCAGTCTCTGATGTGGCTCAGTAGCATGCCAGTGACTGCTTTTAGAACAGTGGGTTGTTCTTTTCTGAAGAAGGCAGTTCCAAAAGAACCCTAGAAATCTATCTTGTGACTCTCCTATTGGGGTTTGCTAAGGACTCTACACAGCGCCCCTATCTATTATAAGAAGCTCCCGCCTTGTTGCGTCTCCAGATCATAGGAGCCAAGGGCACCTTGCACAGCCGACTGGATCTGCCATAGAGTCTTCTCTTGCTCTGGGCCCCACTCCAACTACAGACATCTCGAATCACACAATACATATGTTGGAGCAGCTATAACAACCTATAACCTGTTATAGGTTACCCAGTGGGGCTCACCAAGCATTAGATTCTTTAGCAGTAGTAAGACTAAGGTGTAATAAGCTGTTCTTTACTTTTTAGGGGATGTCCTGATATGCCCTAGATCATCAAAGTCCTAAAATCCTCGCTAAACTGGGAAGCAATTACAGGATCCTTTCTCAAGGGGACCCAGGCTTTGGGTCTGAAAACTGGCTCAGCTCTGGAAATCGTGAGCCCATCAGTTTTCTTCTTAATAGCTCTTGATTTTTATTTTTTGGCCAGTTCTACAAGGCATGCAAGACTCTATTGGCTGCTTATCGATCTCACTCCTAAGAACACCATGGTCTATTAACCATCATCAAAACCTCTGTGGGTGGAGGCCCACTGGTCGCCCCTCTGGCCCCACTGTCTGTTATGGTTTATGTCCGTTCTGGCTCTGATAGTTAAGCACTGGCATCTGGCCTTCGTTATTCTGGGATCTCATTATTCCCCTTGACATGAGGGAGCCCGCTTAGAAGGCTGAGTCACCTACTCTCAGTCTGGCCCACAGCAGAAGGTCATGACTAGGCTTCTCAGAGATGATGCTGCTCGCTGAGATATTCTTTATCGCCTAGTGAAGATAATGTTCTTTGAGCCCTTCCAAGAAGCATAAGCCTTACACGATAAATTTGTGCTAACATGCCTGTCTCCCTGAGCCTTGTGAGCCCTTCTTCAGTTTCCTGCCATGGCACTCCAGACTCTGTCTATAATTTACTGTCAGGCATCACCATGATGAAGCCTCAAGGAGCCATTCAGGAACAAAGTACTGCAAACTGTAAAGGGGTTCCAAGTCAAGAACCTCTCCCTTGTTTTCATATTCTGCTCCCCATCTTGTTCTCCTGTTTATCATCCTCAAAATCACTCCCATACATGTCCCCCTAGTTCATGCTGATGTATCTCAGGCAAGTCCCGCAGCTCTTTCTAAGGATAAGATGTTTTCTGCTGGATTTGGCACTCTATTTCTCTACTCGGGCTGCCTCAAGACTGGGGACTGGTCTTCGGGAGCAGTGAATAGAGGCAGAGGCAGATCTTCAGGGGGAACAACACAATTTTGTGATAGTTACTGTCAAGAATCTGGGGCACCTGGGTGGCTCAGTGGGTTAAAGCCTCTGCCTTCGGCTCGGGTCAAGATCCCAGGGTCCTGGGATCGAGTCCCGCGTCGGGCTCCCTGCTCAGCAGAGAGCCTGCTTCTCCCCCTCCCACTCTCCCTGCTTGTGTTCCCTCTCTCGCTGTGTCTGTCAAATAAATAAAGAGGAAGAGGAAGAAGGTATGCTTTTAAAAAGAGCCCAGAGGGATGCCTGGGTGGCCCTGTTGGTTAGGTGACTGCCTTCGGCTGGGGTCATGATCCCGACAATCATGATTCCAGGGTCCTGGGATGGAGCCCCGAATTGGGCTCCCTGCTCAGTGGGGAGCCTGCTTCTCCCTCTCCCTCTGCTACTCTGCCTGCTTGTGCTCCCTCGCTCTCTCTGTCAAATGAATACATAAAATCTTTAAAAAAATAAAAATAAAAAAAGTCGAGAAAGAAATGTGCACGTTGTGTATGATTAAATGTGGGCCCTCAAAGCACAATTTTGTGGGTGGGGTCCTTGAAAGCACCCTGGACCCAAAGGTGTGTTTGTGTGCTTGTGAATTTTGAAGCAGGGTGGAGTGAGAAGGGAAGGGCCCTCGCAGGGGAGGGCTGTGGGAGAGGGTGAACATCTCCTTTTAGTGACTCTAACTTGTTCATGGCTGCTGGAATCGCCAGACCTGTGCGGGTTCTTGGAACTGGAATTCATCCTCAGAATAATCTGTATTTATTTTAAAAACCACTCCAAGGAGTAAATATTAAAAACAAAAACAAAAATAGAAAGCCCAGCACGTTGGACTGAGTAGAGCCCAAGTTCCTATTTCTCAAAAGGTAGAAGCGTACTTCCTGGAGCACAAGGTCCACTCACCCTGTCCCTGGGTCTGTCGCCGGGATCTGTCGATTCAGCGGGAAACACAAGAGTCCGCGGGCTGCGCGGGGCCTGACTGTGTGCAAGGCTCAGTTCAGCTTCCCAAAGCACCATCATCGATCCAGGGGCGAGGACCGCGCCTCGGCTATTGGGGTTCTAGCTTCTCTCGGATTTCTTCCTAAGTTACATCTGTTTGTTACTGTTCTTAAAGTTTTCTGGGTAACTATAAGCAACAGACCTTGTCAGTTCCTCTTGAGATCGCCCACTACTCCCCACCCTTATTTCTCACCTCCCAGCATCCTGTTTGTCTCCCTGACTCTGTCCCCCGCCCCACCCCCACCCCCGCTCAGCTTTTAGCCATGTTTTGCTTCCCTCAGGTAGTAAATTTTAAATTTCTGTCTTGTCAGTGTTCTCCATACCACAGGAGGCCTGCCGTAGATTCATTTTGTGTTCACTGACTTATGATTGCTTCTCCTGTGAATAATTTTAAAATGTGTGCCATGGACATTCCAATGTGTGTCTTCCCCACCTTGTCTTGAAGACGCTGTACTTCCAGAAAATTTGGAAGAGTAGAGAGCCTAAGAGAAAATATGGGAAACTTTGAATGGATGGACAGGGTCTTTTTTGGTGAGTTTTGCCTATTTAAAATTACTCTGTTTTGATAGGAACAAAAAAATCTACAATGTATATTGTGTTTATACTCACATTGGGATAATTTTTAGCTTATTAAATTTTAAAGAATATTTTGGCCTGTCCATAATTTTATATGAACTATTTGCACTTACATTTCGATTTTACTCAGTATTATTGCAAATGGCTCTATTAGCTATTAAACGCTATGGAATCCGGCCTCTCTTAAGTCTTGCAGGTTTAGAGAAACACTAAAAAAGTTTTTGTTTTGTTTTGTTTTGTTTTGTTTTTTTAGAATACCAGCATGAAAAAGTCACCAGTACCCCCCTGAATATATGGTTCTGCCTAGTAGTGGTATCTTCACAGGAGAGAAAATTCATTTTCTAAAAAAAGGAGGAAAACGCTTTTAAACTCATTGAATACAACTTTTGCTACACAGTAATTTATCTAATCAGTTTCTTTTTCTCCACTGAAGATAAGAAAAATAGAGACTCAAAAGAGCAGAAATGGACCATGATGTATTTTTAATACCCTTTCTCCTAATAATTTGTAAATGTCTGAAAGGTTAAGATTTCCTCCAGATACACACATTTTCTCTCCTTTCCATGTTTGCTTATTTGGCGAATTTCTCAAATACAATTCGCTTTCTTTCACTTAGTGCTGAAAAGACAAGGGCATCTTAAGATCCCAAGAAGATTCAGGAGGAGACAGGAAAGGTCTCCGTGAGGGTTTATTACCATGTCCCAGGAGAGATGATTTTGGTAGAATCTTAGTTTGCTTCCCCTTCTTGCCACCCCCCAAATTTCTCAAGGTGTTCCCTGTTCTGTTGCCTTTGAAAGTACTTTGCCAAAAGTCTAGTCCTCAGGACTTTGTGATTCTGATTAGATGATGGTTCTAAGAAATGAATAGTGCCATTTGGATGACAACATCTGTCACGTTTCCTAATGTAGTTTCCTTTACTTTCTTCTGTACTTCAAGCAAAAGTACACTTAGAGCTTTAAAAACAAACAAGCAAACAAACAAAAAACCCAGCTAATTTAATCTTAGACCATTTGGTACTGATGACCTGATGAAGATGTATTGTCTAATTCAGACACAGTGATTGCTATGTCTGATGCCTGCCCTAATAACACTGTTGATTATGTTATTTCAAGTCTGGATAACAGTCTTTCTATTCCATAGTCTTTAAAAACTAGGAAAGGAAAGCAATATTTGTTCAGCTTATTTTAAAGAAAATGTTTCTTGTATTATTTTTTTAAATGAGTCTAACTCAGATTTTCCTTTTGAATCTAAGAAAGAAATATTCCAAAAGAGTTTTAAAAATTGTTTTTATACTCTAGAATTATCTACCCCCCCTTCAGCTTCTCTGTGCAATTTATATTTTTAGTTAGCTTGACCTCCAATAAGTTGTTTGTAAGCTAATTAGGGTAAGGGTTTTATCTTTTTATAGCTCCTGTTACAATTCTTTATACTTAACAGACAGTTTTGTATTATCCCAAGAGCTAAATGACTTTACAATTTAAATAACTTGTTTTCTCATTAGAACTTAAGTATCTATATAAGGATGTCGCTACTCTGATTTATATAGTATCAATTTGTATTTTTATGTTTTATACCTTATTACATATTACTTGCTTTAGTATCTCTGAGTTGTTCCTGAAAATGTAAGCTTTATTCAAGACAGTATTTATTAGAGCCTAACTTTTTAGGAAAAATATTATAATTAAATGTTATATTTAAAATATTGTAGTTAAAATTCCATTCAAAATGTCCTCTTTATAACACATAAAAATGGAGAGAAAATTAGACTAGGGATTAAACAAGGAATGGCCATGAAAATAATCAAAGATGGCGACATCCATGCTTATGCGTGAGGTTAAGGCCCTCCTTCTCCAATTATCTTCATTTATCATTGTTGCTTGGATCCAATTAAATGAAAAGAAACATAATAGGATTTGCAAAGGTCCTATGAAGATGAGATCAAGTGGTCAAAAAGCAACTTGAGGAATATTACATTTTTCCTAAAGGTTTTGCCTTAAATCAAGAAAAAAGACTTCCTTATAGTGGCTCACGTATTGTTATCAAGGGAATCAGAAAAATCACTGACTGTGAAAAACAACAACAACACAAAAAGTAATTAATTCTGTACAGTATTTCTTTTACCTGTGATTGTACAAACATGCTCTAGCTGTTTGCTGAAGCCCACAGAGGCAGAGACCAAACGAATTCCCGCATCCTGCTGCTGATTTGGTTATCTGAGGTAAGAGGCTATTTGATCAAAAACATACCCAGAGAAAAGAGAGTAAGAATTCCTTGGAAAGGAAACTCTCAATGTTAATTAAACCAGCATTATTCAAATATAGGGCATGGTGGATGTTTATTAGATTGGTCGGCAATGGTCGTGCTATACTTTTTGGGGCCGTGACATCAGACTAACAATGTCATTACTATTCCCTATTTCCCACTTGTGGGAGGATTTGTGCCCAAGTAGATAAAAGAGAGTTGGATTTTCCAATGCTTTCTCTGGCACCTCGTACTGTCAGGGCTGTGGTTAGGTGTGAACACTGATACGCTGTTTTCCAGTGATTTAATTCAAAATCTATTTACAATATTTGCTGACCCCTACTTAGATAGGGGTGGAATTGAGTATTTTTCAAGGTTCCTGTCCTCAGAGACCTTAGTCCAAAATGGAAACCAGACACATATCTTCACACCAAGATAACTACTGGCATGAGGAAGTAAGTGATATATTTTCTGAATGGTAGTCCAAAATGAGTGTGGTATCACTGTGGCTTCAGAGGGTCTGGAAAAGCTTCCTGTGAGAGACGCTGAGCCTAGAAACATGAGGTAGCCAGAAGAGGCCCAGGCCACTGTGGTTCCAACAAGGTGGGGGAGGCTTGTGGACTTGGGGAACAGGTTTGAAAGACCAGTGAGAGCTAGACGGGACAGTGCTTAAATTTAGGCCAAGGAGTGGAGACGTCAAACAGTTGAAAAGTTGGATTTTCCAAGACCAGCTTGAGTATCAGGACATTTTGCCCTGTTCAATTAAGGTATCTGCTAAGTGTGATTCAATATTTAAAGTTTTGCAACGCTTATGTAAATACATTTACGTAACTTTGTTTTCCTCAGATTATATCCTGATTTGGTATTTGGAAAATAACATAATTTATTCAGTTGTAAAATATTTGCTGACTCTCGTGCCAAGTACAAGACTGAACATTTATGTAATATTTCAACAATTACTTATTAGGGGTACTTGGGGGTACACCATAGAACAAAAAGAAACATCTCTGTCCTCATGGAGCTTGTATTCTAGTGGTATCTTAGTTTGCTGGGACTGCCACAAACTGTCTTAAACAACAGAACTTATTTCCTCACAGATACAGAGACTAGAAACCTGAGATCAAGCGGTCAGCCAGACTGGTTCCTTGTTAGGACCATGAGGGAAGGATCTATCCTAGGTCTATCTCCCTGGTTTGTGGCCATGTCTCCTTGTGTCTTACATTGTCTTCTCTCTATACTTGTTTGTATCCAAATTTCCTCTTCTTATAATGGCACCAGTCACACTGGGTTAGGGCCCACCCTCATTTTAACTTAATTACTTTGGAAAGACCCTAGCTGCAAATACGGTCACATTCTGAGGCGCTGGGTGTAAGGACTTGAACATACGCATTTTGGGAAGGACACAGTTCAGCCCATAACAAGTGGGCATTGATGTCAGAGCAGTGAATCAACTCTAGAACGTGGGTGGTCTTGGTCTCTGTGTGCTAGGCACAGTTCCAGGCACGCTCATGTCCCTCATCGCATTTAATGCTGTAACCAGCCCCGGAGGTAAGTATTGTTCCCCAGATTTTACAATGAGGAAACTGAGGGCGGACCACGTTAGTTCTTAGGGGTGTTTGCTTGAGCGGCACTGTGCTTAATGTTTTCATTGGTCAAGGCCATGGAAAGGAAAATTGAGCCGTGGCTGAATGTGGAGGCTATATATTTGTGGCTGATTCAGAGTCAGAAGCAATTTCTGAATGTTAATGTAAAGAGGGAAGTTCTTTTTCTTTTTATTTTTTAACATTAGGGTCTCAGAAAAAAAAAGATAAAAGTAATATTTGATAATTAAGTATATTTTTTCTCTATAAATAATCCCATATATTATTTTATGAGTAGTATGTATAGTAACACATTATTACAAATAACCACAGTTACTTAGAGTAAATATATAACTATCTATTAAATAAATGCTACATTTTTTATAGCAATGATCACTTCCTTTGGATTAGTTAGATTCAAGTAAAGCTCCAGGTCACTTCTGACCCATACCTTTTCATTCATCTCCAGACTAGGAAGCTTGCCTTGGCACTACTCCTATGAGAGGAATCCTCATTTTATCTGGTTTGCCTGTTTCCATCGTGATGCTCCTCTGGTGGACAGATTCAGATTCAGCAAACTTATGGAGGATGTACTGTCGTACGACAGACAATTTCACAGAAATCCTCATGGTTCATAAATATGGAAAACCAAAGGATAATACGCATTTTTTATGAGCACCAATTTTTATGCAGTTATTTTACAGGGAAAAAGTACTTTTTTTTTTTTAACTTAAGATAACCAGTGGATAGTTTAAAATGTAATTTAAATATTAAAACAGGGATGCCTGGATGGTTCATTCAGTTAAGTGTCTGCCTTCGGCTCAGGTCGTGATCCCAGGGTCCTGGGATCGAGCCCCACATGCGGCTCCTTGCTCAGCGGGGAGCCTGCTTCTCCCTCTGCCTGCTCTGCCTGTTCTGCCTGTAGCTCTCCCTGCTCCTGCTCTCTCTCTGACAAATAAATAAATAAAATCTTTAAAACAAATAAATATTGAAACAATATAGGTATATATTAGAGTCCAAAATGCAACATTTGCATGAACTTTCAAGAAGAAACTCATTTAAAAGGAGTGGCTTTTGTTTGGAGTTGTGCCTTTAGCTCAAGAGAGATGTGAACCTGCCCTTCTCCTTCCGAGGGCTGGGGCTGGGCAGGGGGTGGGGTGGGGGGCGGTGGGGGGTGGTTGGGTCTCAGGAGAAAGCCTTTGAAAAGTTCTGAAATTTTCTTCATTCAGTCTTCCTAACAACCACGTGAGGTATATCATCCTCATTTAAGAGATCAGAAAACAGAAGTTTGGGTAAATTATCTTGCCCTAGTTTACTCAGTGAGTAAATAGCAGAGGCAGGTATTAAATTTACACTTTCTGAGTCCAATACCCAGGCATTTTTTTTAAAAGATTTTTATTTATTTATTCGACAGAGAGAGATCACAAGTAGACAGAGAGGCAGGCAGAGAGAGAGAGAGAGAGAGAGAGAGAGAAGCAGGCTCCCTGCTGAGCAGAGAGCCTGATGCGGGACTTGATCCCAGGACCCTGAGATCATGACCTGAGCCGAAGGCAGCGGCTTAACCCACTGAGCCACCCAGGCGCCCCCCAATACCCAGGCATTTTATACTGTACTATATGCACTCCTTGGATGAATGAGGCTTCTGTCCTCCCGAGGCTGCAGAGACCTCACTGGTCTGCATGTCCACATGGTCCAACCTCATTTACTCATGGATTCATGCATTTATTTGTGCATTTAATCAATCAATACATCAATAAATATTGAGAGCTTACTATGTGCCAGGTTTCATGCTGGGTTTGGAAGACACAGAGGGTTAGCAACAAAGGCAGAACATAGTTCTCTCCCTCGTGGAATCTATGGTCTAGTGGAAGAACAGACATTAAACAAATACCGCAAAACACTTGCTCATAAATTGATTGACAGGGGTGCCTGGGTGGCTCAGTGTGTTAAAGCCTCTGCCTTCCACTCAGGTCATGATCCCCGGGTCCTGGGATAGAGCCCCGCGTCAGGCTCTCTGCTCAGCAGGGAGCCTACTTCCCTTCCTCTCTCTCTGCCTGCCTCTCTGCCTACTTGTGATCTCTGTCAAATAAATAAATAAAATCTTGAAAAAAAATAAATTGATTGGCATTATGAAGAGAAAAATAGGGTGCCATGAGAAGAAAGCAACAGGTGAGTTAATTCAGATTAGCGATCAGAGAAGACCTCTTTAAGGAAGTGACCTTGGATCTGAGGTTTTGAGCATGACTTAGGTAGAAGAAAACTTTTTTGCCCTTGAAGTAGTTACAAATTGCCATCCTACAAAACCCATCACTTCATTTCCCTCTGTCTTCATTAGATTCCCTCTTTCTCAAAAGCAAGATCAAATCCTGCCCTCAGCCATCGCATTTATTCTTTTCTATTCTATCCATCCACCTATTCTATCCCTTCATCATCGAGCATCAGCTATGAGCCCGGCACTACTGCACCCTGAATCTTTTTCTTTTTCATCTTCACACTCTTCTTTTTTCCCCTTTGACTGCTTTAACTTTCTGATTCTTTTTTTTTTTTTTTTTTAAGCTTTATCTTTTCGAGTGGGGTAGGGGTAGAGGGATAGGGAGACAGAATCTCAAGCAGACTTTCCGCTGAGAGCCAGCCCAACCTGGGGCTTGATCTCATAATGCTGAGATGATGACCTGAGCTGAAATCAACAGTCGGATGCTTAACTGACTGAACCACCCAGGCGTCCCTAACCTTCTGATTCTTGAATCTATTTTTGACTTACATATTCAGTCTTATGCCTTTCCCAGACCAGTCACTTCCCTTCCCTTGGGCTAAACTATCATTTCTATTCCTGTTTTCAACAAATGCATTCTTTCCTCACATTTTTCTGAAATTTTTATAATCAGGTGCAAGAAAATTAATGAAGTTTTGTTTGTTTGTTTGTTAACTACTTAGTATTTTCGTCCCTTAACACAGAATTACCACTAATATAAAAAACAAACATTTTGGAATCTCTCTTTCTTTACCTTTCTACCTGTATCTATCATCTGTTTCTATTTGGGACCATTTCTTTCTTTTAACTATAAACTCCTAGAGATGGGCAGATCTATCTGTGTAAGTTAATATAAAATCTGGAGCTAATAGTAATAACTTCTTAAGCTTTTCATATGCTTTTAAAAGAGGCAAGGCACATCCTTTATGGGCCTGCTAATATGCTCGATGTAACTCTGATATAAAAGTACAAATGAGGGGCACCTGGGTGGCTCAGTGAGTTAAGCTTCTGCCTTAGGCTCAGGTTGTGATCTCAGGGTCCTGGGATCAAGCCCCACATCGGGCTCTCTGCTCAGTGGGAGGCCTGCTTCCCCTCTCTCTCTCTCTCTCTGCCTACTTATGATTTCTGTCTGTCAAATAAATAAATAAAATCTTTAAAAAATTAAAAAGAAATAAAAGCACAAATGAATTCAGAAATGCATAGATCAAGATTAGCCTGCTTTTACCTTCTCCTATAAAGTCATTTCTGTCCTTTCTGTCATAACCTGGACATAAAAAACCCAAGTCAGCAATAATACTGCATTTCATCAAGTATTTAGGCAAACATACGCTTACTTCTCTATCTCCACACAAGTCAGACAAATCCAACAAACTTCCTTTGGAAAGTCTGAAAACTCAGAGTACACTATCTAAAAAGTTCCACCTAACCAAAGGCAAGTAGAGGGGATTTCTCTTTCCAAGCATGATGGAGTAACAAAGACCAGACTTAAATGCCCACCATAAATAATTAGAAAGCTGGATAAAATATGAAACAATGTTTTTCAGACATTGAGCAATAGTCTGCATAGGATTATGATTACTGAAAGAAGAGAAACAAGTGAACTCAGTAATTCCCCTGGCTTTCTGCCTAGAAGAACTTTCTAGACTGTAGAGTCAGGAACAGGGACCCAAATGGATCCCGATAGTCTTGCTGAGTTGATAAAATGAAGGCCAGAGTTTAAGGAGGCTGAGATGGCTAGAAGTAGTGGGGCAGAGTTCTGGGAAAGAGGAGGCTATGCAGAAAAATTGCTCCAGAAATATGTACAGGAATCTTTTGAATCTTTGCTGAGTACCAAGACACAAGTGTATAGAATGACACTCCACAAGTTTGGATAGAAAAGACTGGTGAGTTGTAAGCTGAATTAATCTCAGGGCACACACAAACTGGGAGAAAGTTTGGTTAGCCAAAGGAGAGAATCCTTGTTCATCCTTGGAACATTCAGAGGATACCCTAACATTATCATATGTTAGGAATAGTTCTGAACTATCCTTTGAGTGAGATACTCTAGAACAGGGGTTGGAAACTTTTCTTAAATTTAGAGAACACAATCATTTTTGGGTTGTGGGTCATAAGGTCTTCATCACAACTACTCAAATCTGCCCTTGTAGTGTGAAAGCAACCATAGAAAATACATAAGTGAATGGGTGTGGCTGTGTTCCAGTAAAACTTTATTAGCAAAAAACAAGTGGCCAACCTGTGAGCTGTGGTTTGCTGACCTCTGCTCTAGAGCAGCACTGTTCAATAGAAATATAATGCAAGCCACATATGTGGTTTTAAATGTCTGGTAACCACATTACAAAGGAGAAACAAATAGGTAAACTTAATAACATATTTTACTTAATTCTATAAATCCAAACTATTATCAATTCAACATGTAGTCAATATAAAAATTATTAATGAAGAAGTTTGTGTTTTTTCTCAAAATAAATCTTCAAAATTTGTTGTGTATTCTATACCTAAAGCACATCTTAATTCAGATTAGTCACATTTTAATAGCCACATACAGTTAGTGACTACCATAGCACTTGATAGCACATTGGATAGCACAGCTCTCACCCCTCTCTAGTAAAGCTTAAAGACAGGTCTCAAAGGAATCAAACTGATGGAACAATTAACTTCACTGCCCAATGCTCTTACAAGGAAGACAACACAATACAGATACTTAATTATGTAACAATAACAATGTCAGCATTAAACAAAAAAATCACTGGACATGCTTAAAGCAAGAAAAAAAACTACAACAAGAAAAACAATCAGTTAAGGGAAACAGACCTAGCAATGACAAAATAATGGAATTAGCAGACATGATGTTAAGACAGATTTTATTATTATGTATAAGTATTTAAAGGAAAAAATTATCAGAAGAAAAATGAAGAACATAAAAAAGAACCAATTATGACTTCTAGAGATTTAAAAAAGTGTAATATCTGGATTGAAGATTTCAGTGGATAAGATTAACATCATATTAGGCACTGCAGAAGAAAAGATTAGTCAACCTGTAAATGTAGCAATTAAATTGATCCAAGATAAACCACAGAGAGAAAAAAGACTTAAAGAAAATAGATGAAAAGAGGCTTAGTGATTGGTGAGAAAATATCAAATGATCTACCATAATTGGGAAAGGAAAGAAGAGAGGACAGAAAAATATTTGAAGAAATAATACCCTAAACACTTCAAAATTCAGTGGAAATTATATTTCATAAATCCAAGCAGCTTAAAAACTCATGAAAAAAAAACCAAGTCACACAATAATCAAATATCTGAAAACCAGTGTTGAAAAGAAAATCTTAAAGGCAGTCAGAGAAAAAAAAAAACACATTAAGTACAGAGAAATAGACATAAAAATGATTATAGACTTCACCTCAGAAATTTAGCAAGCCAGAAGACAATCAAATAACACCGTTAGAGTGCTGAAAGAAAAAACTCAACTTGGAATTCAATACTGATGGAAATAGCCTTCAAAAACAAAAGTGAAATAAGGGTGCCTGGGTGGCTCATTGGTTGAGTGTCTGACTCTTGGTTTCAGCTGAGGTCATGATCTCAGAGTCATGAGATCAAGCCTCACATCCAGCTCTAAACTCAGCAAGGAGTCTGCTTGAGATTCTCTCTCCTATCTCCCTCTGCCCTTCCCCTTGTTCATACACAAACACACACACTCTCACTCTCAAATAAATAAATACATAAGTAAAAACATTATCAGACAAACAAAATTTGAGGAACTTTGTTGCCAGCATATATATACTAAGAGAAAACTTAAACAAAATTATTTAGGCAAAAGCAAAATGACAACAGATGGAAACTTAGAATACCAGAAATGGTAAATAGTGAACAATAGAAAAGATTTGTTTCCTCATTTTAAAATTTCTTCAAAAGCTAATAACCACATAAAGCAAAAATAATAACAATGTATTTTTGAGATTTATCAAATGCATAGAAACATTATGTATGACAATAGATTGAAGGACAGAATGAGAGCAGTGGAAGTCTAGAGTATTAAGGATTTTATGTTATATATGAACTGGCATAATACTATTTGAATGTAAATTATGAGTTAAGATGCATATTGTAAAGTGTAGAGCAATCACTGAAATAAAATAATAAAATATATCTCCTCAACAGTGGAGATAAAGTGGAATATTAAGCAGTACCAATTAACATAAAAGAAGTAGGAAAAGAAAAAGTAACAAGAAAAGATGAGACAAAATGAAAACTGATAGTAAATGGTAGACTTAAACTTAACCATATTGATAATTATACTAAATGTAAATGGTCTGAAGACTCCAATTAAAAGTCAGAGATTGACAGACTAGATAAAAAATTAAGATGCTATTATATGCTGTGTAGGAACAAACCACTTCAAATATATGGACAGGATAGGTTAAAACTAAGAGGAAGGAAAAAGATATACTGTACAAACATAAATTATAAGAAAGCTGGAGTGGCTATATTAGTATCAGATAAAGCATGCAGTATAAAAAGAATATACTAGGAATAATGGGAAAGTATGCAGTTTATTGGGGGGTGATAATAAATGTAATAGAGCTTGAAAATACATGAAGCAAAACCTGTAAAATAAGTCAGGGTTCTGGGAAGCACTTAAATTCTCTGAAGTGAATCAGTTGGGTGGATTTGGGAAAATCATTTAATCTGTGAATAAAAGTTTACTCCCTTGTAAAATAAAAATAGTCACACCAATATTTCATGGGTATTTTGTGAAGACTAGATAAAAGTATATATGAAAATAAAAAAACAAAAACAAAAAAACCAAACCTGAACTGAAAGGAAATTTAAAAATCCGCAGTGACAGTTGGAGTATTCAACACTTTCCACTTATAGTCAATAAAGAAAGAAGGCAAAATCAGCAAGGATATTGAAGACTTGAATGATAACATCAATCAACTGTACCTAATTGACATTCATAGAATACTCTACCCACAACAGCAGAATTATGCGTTTTTTTAAAAAGTTCACCTGGAACATTAATCAAGAGAGACCATATGTTAGTCATGGAACAAGTTTTAACAAATTTAAAAATATTTAAATCATAGGGTCTGTCCTCTGACCACAGTGAATTTAAATTAGAAATCAATAACAGCTATTTGGGAAACCTCCCAATATTTAGGAATCAAATAGCATACTTCTAAACAACACATGGGCCAGAGAAGAAATCACAAGGGAATTTAAAAAATATTTTTAACTGAATGAAAAGGAAAACACATCAAAATTTATGAGATGTAGTTGAAACAGTGTCTCAAAGGAAATGTACAGCATTATATGTTAATATTAGAAAACAAGAAAGGTCTAAAATCAATAAGAATCTATCTAAAAAAGCAAGAAAAGAATATATGATGCCTAATTGAATTTAAATTTAAAAAATTTTTAAAAAAGGTAAAAGAAGAACAAATTAAACTTAAAAAAAAAATAGAAGGGAGAAAATATCAAAGATAAAAGCAGAAGTCAATGACATATAAAACAAAAATAATAGAGAAAATCACCGAGACCAAAGGCTAGTTGGAGAATTTCAACAAAACTTATAAACCCCTCGCCTGATACATTAAGGAAAAAAAGGAGAAGACACAAATGATCAATATCAGTTACATACTACAGATGCTACTAATATTACAAGGATAATAAATGAATATTATGAAAAGTTTGTTGTCAATAAATGCAACAACTTAGATCAATGGGCAAATTCCTTAGAAGACACAATTTGCCAAATATGACTGCAGAAGAAGTAGAAAACCCAAAGAAGCCATGTATTGCATAAAGAAATTAAATGTGTAAATTTAAAAATTTTCCACAAAGAAAACTTTAGGACCAGAAGGTTTCACTTGTGAATTCTATCAAATATTTAAGAAACATGCCAACATTTCATAAACTGTTTCAGGAAATGGGAGAATGGAATACTTTCAAACTCATTTCATGAGGCCAGCATCACCTTAATATGAAAATCTGAGAGTGAGTTACAAGAGAGAAAAAATGAAACAACATGAAACCAATATGGCCCAGGAACATAGGCACAGGAATCCTTAGCAAAATACTAACAAATTGAGTCCAACAATCTCTAAGAGAAACAATACATAGTGGTGGGGGGTTATTTCAGAAATGTCGAAAATCTAGAGAAAGACCTCTGAAGGGGGGTGTATGCCAATGGGAAGTAAAAAGTAAAAAGGGAGCATCATTAACTTCCATAGTCTTGACTTTCATCTTTTTAACAGCTGGCATTTCTGAACATTTACCACACTCCAGGGAGCAGGTTCAGAGCCGTATATGAATTCTCTTGTTTAATTTATAAGAACCCTATGAGCTTGATACTATTGTTGTGTGCATTTTATAAATGAGTAAATTAAAGCAGAGAGAAACCTCAAAACCTATCCACAGTCCCATAGCTATTGGGATTTGGACCCATATTGTCCATCTCCAGATCCTGCACTCTTTGCTAATAATGTACCACTCTACAGTGAACTGCTCATCTTCTGTGCTTTTGCCTAGCAAGGCTTATTTCATCACTCCTAAACATTTATCCACTTTTTCAGTCCATAATTAAGAACTTCTATCTGAGTCAAAATATTAAGTAGTTCCAAATGCAAATACTTCTGAAATAAAAGTATGTGTATTAAATTATAAAACTTATAATACTAGCATGGAATATGTACTCCTTTATCCCCTTCCTAAATTTTTATGCGGCTACAAATGTGGTCTCCAAGAAGTGGGGAAAAAAATAAAAAACCCAACAAACAAACCAAAACCAATTTTCCCTTTCCTATGTGTAGAACAAAATGCTTTTTACCTGCCCACCGTGCCCCACCCCCCCATCCATGGGTTGACCTAGAATTCAACGTTGGCACTAAGACTTGATGACATATGAACTTGGGCAGGGTCTTTGAGCCCTGGAACCTTAGTTCTCTGTTTTGTGAAACGGAATTGTTCTGCCTCCTGAGCTGGATAGTGTGAGGATGAGGAAGGTACCCAGGTGAGCTTCTGTATTCTTTCCTTCCCTCTGCTTCTTCTTAGCCTTCTCTCCTTTGCGATGCTTCTTTAGAGTTTCAGAACTTTGAACCTCTCCAGAAAAGCCATTTTGAAACTGTTTTTGATCCATGTCCACAGTGATCACAAATCAATAGAACCCTAATATACATATGTATAATGAAAGTGATCACCTAATTTATTGTAAAAATTAGGAAAATTATTACTTACAAAAGTAATAACTATGCTGATCCACCAGGAATAAACTGGGGCTATTCTGGGAGAACCGAGTCACATGTCGCAAAACCACTTAACCTTATTTATTTTGGTGCATTCTGTTATTTTATCTGTATTCTATTATTTATTTATTTATTTTATAGTTTCTCAATTTTATTGTTTTTTCATGCATTCTAGTTAATTATAAAGATGCTTTTCAGGACCTATTAAATCGATTTTGTATCCCACTAATGAATCCCTACCCATATATATATATTTTTTTTTCCTTGCTTTTCTCAGAAGCCTGGAGGTTCTGCATGAGTTTATTTATTTATTTTTAATTTTTCAATCTTTTTATAAACATATAATCAATTATTAGCCCCAAGGGTACAGATCTGTGAATTGCCAGGTTTACACACTTCACAGCACTCACCATAGCCCATACCCTCCCCAATGTCCATAACCCCACCACCCTCTCCCTACCCCTCACCCCTGGGTCCCCCTCAGTTTGTTTTGTGACATTAAGAGTCTCTTATGGTTTGTCTCCCTCCTGATCCCATCTTATTTCATTTATTTTTATCCTACCCCCAAACCCCCACGTTGCATTTCCACTTCCTCATATCAGGGAGATCATATGATTGTTGTCTTTCTCTGATTGACTTATTTCACTAAGCATAATACCCTCTAGTTCCATTCACATCGTCGCAAATGGCAAAATTTCATTTCTTTTGATGGCTGCATAGTATTCCATTGTATATATGTATACCACATCTTCTTTATCCATTCATCTGTTGATGGACATCTAGGTTCTTTCCATGGTTTGGCTATTGTAGACATTGCTGCTATAAACATTCGGGTGCATGTGCCCCTATGGATCACTATGTTTGTATCTTTAGGGTAAATTGCTGGGTTGTAAGGGTAGCTCTATTTTCAACTTTTTGAGGACCCTCCATGCTGTTTTCCAGAGTGGTTGCACCAGCTTGCATTCCCACCAACAGTGTAGGAGGGCTCCCCTTTCTCTGCATCCTCCCCAGCATCTGTCATTTCCTGACTTGTTAATTTTAGCCCTTCTGACTACCTACCCAGATATTTTGACTTCTTCTAAAGAATGTCTTGTCCTTTAAAATATTCCCGGGATCCCAAGTGCTAAAGGGAAGCATTCACGAATTTGACGAAGTTCAGGAGAACTGAAGGGGTTCTAATTCCTATGGGTACACTTACTCTGTTTCTCTTCATTCATTCCTTATCAATTCTTTTCTCCTCTCATTCATGGAATACTTTGAGCACTTCCCATATTACCAGGGGCTGGAAAGGATCAGATGTAGGGACAGGGGTCCCTGCCCTTGAGGAACTGCTGTATTCTGCTGGGCAGAGGCCTCTGAAGATTGAGCGTTTCAGGATAGAGAGATAAGTGGTACAGCACAGAGATGATCAAATGGGCATAGGAACCTGGAAGAAGGATCCATCAGCTCTGCGGAGGTGGAAGGGAGGGTTCTGAGGGGAAGACTAACACTGAAATGTAGGAAGTTCTTGAGGATAGACATGGAGGCATGGGGTCGCTACCTCAAGCCAACCTCCAGGCTGCTCCACGGAGCTCTCTTCACAGGCGGGAGGGGCACTGGGGCACGGGGCTGATGGGGCGCCCCATCTGTTTCTTTGGCGTTTCTCAAATTTATTTTAAACTTCGCGAGAGTGCTCACATCCCCCTCTGTTTTGGTCTCCCCAACTTGACTGTCCTCTCCAGCTGACTCTGCTTGAGTTTTCATACAGCACTTTACACGTTCTAAATATGCTAGGTCATTTACTTCTCTGGTATGTTTACTACCTGTTTGGTCCTCCTATAAGGTAAGCTGAAGGAGAGGATTCGTTTATTTCGCTCACTGTGTGTCCTCCCAGCTCCTGGAAAAGGGTTGGTCCATTCACAGTAGCTTCCTGATAAATAACGCGAAAGACCTGGAAGAGCGAATTTCTGTTTCCAGGACATAATTTGCATGTACTCGCATCTGAAGGAAAGTGTGGGGGAAAATAAAGTCCTATAAGGGACCACCGTTTTTAATAGCATCCTTTCCCTTCCTCCCATCACTGGCGTTTATTAATCACCTGCTCCCCGCCAGCCGTTTCGAGCACTTGGATTTCAGAGAACAGAACAGATGCTCTTTCCTGTCTTCGTGTTGCTCATCTGCTAGAGTGGAAGAGACATTAATGAGCTGTGTAATTGCAAATTTGGGATAACCGCTAAGGAGAAAAAAAAAAAAAAAAAAAAGAAGCACAGGAAGCTCTGAAAGCTTGAAACCGTAGCGCATGACTTGGGCTGGGAGGTCAGAGAAGTGATTTTTAAGCCGTGGCAGAGCTGAGTGTCTGGTGCGGCCAAGCCAGTGGGGAGGAGGGGCTTAGCCGAATGGGTGGGCGGGGCAGACCAAGCAGCTCCAGGTGCACGCGGGCCTTAAGGGGTTGGCCCTTTAGCCAGGAGCAAAGTGGAACAGCGAGAGGGGTGTCAGCTGGGGGAGGTTGAAATGAAAAGATAGCTCAGGCTGAAGTGCAGGCATGAGATTAGGGAGTATTCCAGGGCTATGGGGGTATCAGGTAGGAGGGTGGTGCAGAGCTCAACACGAGATGTGATGGTCCTAGGGATGAAAAGCTGTGGGTAGGTTAGAGAAATAATTAAGGCATAAAATTGAAGTTAATAGCTTTTTTTGTACTTTCAAATAAATTGGTAACGGCTTGTATGTATAAGGGATTTTTTAAAAGATTTTATTTTTATTCATTTAGAGACAGAGGAAGGGAATGGGGCGTAAGGGGCAGAGGGAGAAGGAGAGAATCTCAAGCAGACACCCCACTCAGTGTGGAGCCCATTGCTAGGCTCGATCTCACGACCCCCAAGATCATGATCTGAACTGAAATCAAGAATCAGATGTTCAAACAACTGAACTACCCAGGTGCCCTGTATGTATAAGGTTTTCTTAAGTTTGTGTGAACCAAACTATAAATAAAGATGCACTTTGAGTTGTCAGCATCCTCTGTGATATGTATACGGATATTATTAAGAATTGGCCCAATCCGTGGTGATCTAGTGGCCCCTGGGGGCTGGTGGGTCTTCTGGGGATGCAAACAAAGGAATGCTATCTAGAAGGGCCATACAGACCACGGGAAGATAATAAAAGTGGCATGTGTGTTTGTGTATACATGCATATAACCAATCGTGGAACCTCACTGCTTTCCCATCCTTCCTTCTAGCCCTGCTTCTTTCTTTCCGCATTCTCCTGTCAAACTACAGTTTAAGATCAGTGGTTCCTAATGTTCCTTGGGCCTTATCCTGAGAGTAGCATGCATCCAATACACGCAGAAAATGCCATATCATGTATCAGGAGCCCTGGGACCCCAGACTAAGAAGTTCTGATCTGCAGAGTTTGTAAAATGGCAATCCACAGACAAAAATAAATATATTTAGTCAATAAATTTTTTGAAAGATGGTCAAACTCATTAACAATCAATGGCGCCAATGACAATATAACACCCCTTCTCTTTTTCTTTTTTTTTTTTTAAAGTAGGCTTCATGCCCAGCGTGTAGCCCAATGCGGGGCTTGATCTCATGACACAGATCAACATCTGGGCTGAGAATAAGAGCCTGACACTTAACCAACCATCACCCAGGCACCCTAGGAGATAACAGCTTCTATTGATCAGATCGGTAATGATTGATAATACCCAGCTTGGTGGTTGTGGGAGGAAATGAGCACGCTTATATATTCAGGATAAGCGCAAATGGAACAGCTTTGGAGAGAGCAACTAGGCAGTACCTTTCAAAATTTTAAAGGCCTAGATCCTTCAACCTAGTAATTCCATCCTAAGAAACTATCCTTTAGGAAAGCAGATGTACGTGTGCACATAGTCAAGGATGTTCACTGCATCAATGACTAGAAAGTTAGGAACTACCTAAATGATCACCAGCAGGGAAATGGTTAAATATCTCTGGGACATTCCCAGGCTATGCAGTGGAATACCATACAATCCGAAAGAATGCACTTGATCTGTACTGACAATATATTAAGTGAAAAAGCATATTGAAGACCAATATATGTAGCCCAACACATTCTCCATTAGAGAACTCACAGAAGTATTTGTTCTATATAAATGCTTTTGTATATATTTAGAAAATACATACACGGATGTATATGAAATCCAAAATAGTGATTAACCCAAGGGATAGGACTTAAAGGGGTGAGCGAGGAAGTCCTGAAATTTTCCTCTTTGATTTTGTGCACTTTCTATACTATTTGAATTTGTTTTAACAAGCCTATACTATCTGATCTTCATTCTTAAAATGAATAAAGGTCGTGGAGAATTCTTCCCCTTGAGGTTCTTATGAACCGTACAGCTCTAACTTCAAAATTTGAGATGAGGGAAGAAGCAAACAGTTAAGATATGCGCTAGTGTCCTCCTCTGATTAAAATATTTCAGTGATGTCCCATGTGTTGGGGCTCAAGTCTGAACTTCCTGGGGCGTCTGGGTGGCTCCGTGGGTTAAGCGTCTGACTTGGGCTCGGGTCTTGATCTCAGGGTCCTGGGATCGAGCCCTGCGTTGGGCTCTGTGCTCAGCGGGGAGTCAGCTTGTCCCTCTCCCTCTGTCCCTTCCCTGCTCATGCTGGCGCGCTCTCTCTCTCTCTCTCTCAAATAACTGAATAAAAAATCTTAAAAAAAAAAAAAAGTCTAAATTCCTGGGAGTAGCACTGCAGGCTCTCCTAAATCTGGCCACTTGCCTTCCTCTACAGTGTCTTAAGCAATCCTCCAACCCACAGACTCTGCCCTCACCAGAACGTGCTTGGATGTGGATTCCGAGGCGTCTCCGGGATTATTGCTACTCGTTAGCTGTACTTGCCTCTAAAGACATCCTCTGCTACCTGATATGTGTTCTGTCCTTTAAATGCCACCTCCTCTGGAAGATCCAGCCCACTAGCCAGCGGCACTCTGGTCTGGGCAGGGCGCAAATGCTCCATGTCCCCAGGCGTATCCCCTGTATGATAATACTTGTGGTACCCCACTGCCTCCCTGTTTTAGCATCCTGTTTCCCTCTAGTTTGAGAACCTACTGAAGGCAGAAGCTGTGTTTTGTGTCACTGTATGGGCCTTGCGTATCCCAATGCCTGGCTACAGGAGGCCCTTACCAAGCGGCTGTTGGATCGCGCAGTGCTCTCCTCCCCTTTCAGGGATCCACTTGTTGACAGCCTCAAAGAAGTATGGGGACCAGATTTTAGAATTCCTCACACTTTACTTCTTTTCATAGAGTATAACTAAAAATTTAGACCCACCAAACCACAGCACTTTAGAACTAGAAAGGACTTAAGAGTTATCTAGGGGAGTTGTTTTCAATCAAAAGTCTGTGTACTAGTGCAAGGCTTCATACTCTGAGGCAAAATGAGAAAAACATGAGCAATAGAGCAGACTGAAAAAAAAAAATCAGGTTTAATGCATTTGGTTTAAAGGATGCTCTCTTACTCAGAGTTTATGTCTCTCTCCCATTTTAAGGTTATTTATGAATTATGTGCTAGTAGAGGTTTTTTTTTTTTTTAAGTTTAATTGGTCTATTAAATAAGAAAATCTGGAAACTCTGCCTCTTGTTGTCTTTCTCCTCAGAACTAAAACCCAGAGGGATTATCACTTTGCCCATAGCCAACAAAGAAAAAACCGTTTAGGTCCAGGACCCTTCGGCTTGGTGGGTAATGCAATTGCGTATGTATACAAATATTGTATATGCTTGGTGTGACTGGTTTTCTGTTCGGCATTTTAAATCCAGAAATGCAACAGTCAGTTAACATATTTGTTGTATTACAATGGGAAACAGGCTTGCTGTTTGACAAGTGTCTATTACCATATGGTATTGCTGTCTGTTAGTATTTTGGTGAGGTTTTAAGAAATGTCAGAGTCTTGAAATTATATATATGCAATATTATTATTGACTTTGATATGGAAATAAAGGCTGTTTACTATCAAATTTTGGATGCTTTCTCTGTTTGAAAGTGTTGTAAGCATCTTAAAAAAAGAATTTAAAGTGACTTTGAATTTGGCTATTGCTTCGATTCTGATTTTAAACATCTGAATGCTGTCCAACAACAGGATTCTACTTCTGAGAGTTTATCATGAGAAAATAATGAGAGATATGTGCACAGACATACATATGAAGGTGTTCGTTAAAGCATTTGTGTTAAAGATTAGGGAAAAAACACAAATGCCCAATGATAGAGAATTGTTTAAATACATTTTGACATAGTCCTATATGGCTGCATTTTTACCTTCTTTCGTATACTTGTTCGTGTTTTCCCATTTTTATCTACCACACATTATACTTATATAGGTAAAAAGTTTAAAAATCTGCCTCGCTTAACGTTTTATCCAAAATAATGTTTCTTACCTGTTTTCCTCATGTTTTTTTTTTTCTGATTTGACGTTATTGACTAATATAATTCAATAGCCCATCAAAGCTCAGTGGATATAGACTGGAAATCTTAATTTTTTTCAAATTTCACTTTTACCGCTTCTGTTTTTATGTAGTTTGGCTTGGCTTCATATCAATCAGCCCACAGTCCAGGGCAAAGCTGTCATTCTCGTTTTGAACACTATTCTCTCTGCTAAGCTCATGTTTTAGGCTTGCACATTCTAATCAGCTATCAGTGAGGGCAAGCACAGCTCTAAACTTAAAGATCTACGGACATTTGGAGGTATAATTGATCTAAGTATTTATTTTTCCTCTAGATCTGGCTCCCTCTTAGCTCAGGGGAGGAAGCTTGGCCATCGTATTTACCAGTGTTGCAGCCTGTTGGCCTAAAAACCGGAGGGAACAGCATCTCCTGCATTGCCAGCCCCCAAGAAAGCCTCTTTGAGAGAGGAAGACAAGAGATGCTTTATCACACCCTGGCTATGTGTGTCTGTGTGTGCGTACCTGTGTGTGTATCAGTGTGTGCCCCAGTGTGTGTGTGTTTGTGTGCATGGCTGAGAGATGAGGGGGAGCGGGAGGGAGAGAGAGAAAAGGAGAGTGGGATTGTGTACAAGGGTTTCTGGAATCTCTGGCATTAGGTTAATTCTTATTTGATCTAACAGTTTCCAATAGTTCTTCCTAGTAGCTGTTCTACTTTTAATTAATGAATGAATTAGCTGGTGAATGTCCGACTCTTTCTAGGATGTAAGACACCTGAAGACTAGGACCGTGTTCCCATTCCCCGTTCCCCCCACCCACTCCCAGTACCTAGCATGGAGCTTTTTACATATGGAATGAGGATTTAATAAATATTGGTTGAATAAATGTCTGTATGGGTTTTCAAAACCCTTATTTACTTCTGTTTGGACCTTGTCTAACAATTTCTACGGCTGTTGTAGCTTTTCTTCTTCCAGTGGGTCCTTTTTTTTTTTTTTTAAAGATTTTATTTATTTATTTGACAGAGATCACAAGTAGGCAAAGAGAAAGGAGGAAGCAGGCTCCCTGCTGAACAGAGAGCTTGATGCGGGGCTCGACCCCAGGACCCTAGGATCATGACCTGAGCCGAAGGCAGAGGCCTTAACCCACTGAGCCACAGGCGCCCTTCTAGTGGCTTCTTAAAGCCATTTCTAGAAGAGGACCATGTCATCAAACTGAGGAAGGGGCTTGTTGACAATTTCTCCAGCAGGAGGGTAGGCCCACCCCTCATCCACTGTAAACTTTAGAAAGTGGGACGCAGGCCTCAGCCCCGTTCTCTGTCAGGCTCCTTCCTATCCCAGCTGTTCCTCCGCTCTAGATAGTTTTGTGAAAAAAGCCAGGCATCTGTTTCAAGGTTCTCGGCAACACAAGGCTGCAGCCTTTCTAGGATAACTGATTTGGATTACCGTAGGGCTGTGGGAGCTCTAGCCATCTCCCAAACAACGTGTGCCTCCATCTTTAATTTGTGCAACATACTGCTGGCCTCCAGAGGGCTGGCTGAAGGCAGTGATTTTTGATTTGTTTGATTGATTTGCTCATTGCTGTCTCCATCTCTAAGGACAGTGCATAAATGCCTGCTCCATGGGCACTCAGGAACTATTTGCCCAATGCGTAAACGAATGATGGAATGTCGTCATGGTCTTCGAATAGCATCTTGTGTTTGAGGTGCTCTTTTTTTTTTTTTTTTTAATTTTATTTATTTGACAGAGAGAGAGAGAGGCAGAGAGGCAGGCAGAGAGAGAGGGAAGCAGGCTCCCTGCCGAGCAGAGCAGAGAGCCCGACTCGGGGCTTGATCCCAGGACCCTGAGATCATGACCTGAGCTGAAGGCAGAGGTTTAATCCACTGAGCCACCCAGGTGCCCCTGAGGTGCTCTTTTGACTATAGTTCTCCCAGTTAGGCTCTTCCCCAAATTACAGTTCCAGTCCTCTGCTACACAATCCTTCTAAACTGGATTCCACTTCTTCCATTTCTCCTTACGGAACATGCCAGACCATTCAGATTGATAATCATGGGCTAGTCTGTAGGTTATAAATTTCTGAATTTTCTCATCAACCACAGATTTTATCAATATAGAACATCAGCCTTTTTTTTTTTTTGTAAAATGGTAAAACTTTCAAATCAATGTTTTCCATAAGAATACCAATTTTTGCTGTGTGATTCGGAATGGAATAATATACACTACACTTTAAATTAGTCTACCTTTTTTTATAAACAACAAAAACCTTGTCACTGCCAATGTGTCTTGTCTTGCGAGAAGCTCAGTGCGAAGACTTGTGTCCCCTTGTCCTACCTACTTTTACCATCAACTTTCTGAAACAGTGATTCCACCTATTTCCCTTCATTACTTTGTTCTTTTAATCTTTTTAAAAAAATATATAGCATTATGCTTTGTTGAAAGTGGCCTCAAATTCTTTTTCAGTAGATGGAAAATTATAATTAATGAGAAGAAAAATATTTCCCTAATATTTCCCTAACCATTGACAGGTGCTTTTTGAAGCCCACATTCCAAGATGCTATCAATGCCTCCTTCTAACTCCTTCTAACCAACCTTCTTACTGAGTCTGATTTCTCCAGCATCACAAGTGCTGGAAAACATGGGGGTTACACTAGAACATCAGAGTGTAGCAGAAAGTACCTCGGGTTTGCAGACAGCAGAACTGGGCTGTTGTTAAAATTCCACTTATTAGTGGCATAATCTTGGATAAGACATTTAACCTCTCTATGCCTCAATTTCTCCTCTGTACATTGGGTGTAAAAATCACATGCGGTACCCACTACACTGGGTTTTTGTGATGTAAATGAGGTAACACATGTCCAGACATTTTCTAAACATGACAGTTGTCTGCATTTCTGTGTCTCCCACAATCTGTTTGCTCTTCAAGATCAGGGAGGACACCTGGTTCATATTTGTATTTCCGGGGCCTGGTTTGTGACCAAAAGATGTACTTTAGGCGAGGGCACTAGATGTGGGGGACATGAAGTTACCCTTTCTTTTATTTCAGGAATATTCCACTGGTTTCTCATTATTAACAAACCTTCATTGGTCAGTCGGACTCAGCTGAATCCCTTCGGCATGCTTTCTACTGCCTCTAGGATATTGAATTGAGGAAGACATATAGAAAAGAAACAGAAAAATGAAGTGCATGAACCCACATACACTCACACACCATTATAGACTCATAAATGTCAGGGGTCACAGATCGGTGACTTGAGGGCTACATCTGCCTCCAGACAGGCTTTCTCTGGCTCAAACACTCATTTTTTTAAAAGTACGCCAATAGGGGTGCCTGGGTGGCTCAGTGGGTAAAAGCCTCTGCCTTCGGCTCAGGTCATGATCCCAGGGTCCTGGGATCGAGCCCCCCATCGGGCTCTCTGCTCTGTAGGGTGCCTGCTTCCTCCTCCCTCTCTCTCTGCCTGCCTCTCTGCCTACTTGTGATCTCTATCTGTCAAATAAAATAAATAAAATCTTAAAAAAAAAAAAAAAGTACGCCAATACGGGGCACCTGGCTGGCTCCATCGGTGGAGCACGCGACTCTGGATCTCGGTCAGGGTTGTGAATTTGAGCCCTACCTTGTGTGTAGAGATTACTTAAAAATAAAATCTTTAAAAAAAGTCACCCAATAATTTGAAATCCAAAAATGTGGATTTTCCCTTCTCTGGAAATTGTGAACAGCTGGTCGCACGAGGCCACGTCCCTCCAAGGGGGACTGATGCAGCTGTGGCTATTTCCAGCACGTCGTTGACAGTTGGTCATGGAGGCAGCCCTGTCACTTCCTGTTGCCTCGTGAACACCGAGACAGATAGGAGCTGCTGCCCGTTATCACATTTTTTGTGCTTAAAGAGCACATACTGCACACCAGGCACTGTTGTGAGCTCTTTGGTTCCCCTATCTACCTAGCAGTCACGGGTTAAGAAACTGAGGCATAGTTAGTGTGCGGTGGATTCAGAATTCCAACCCTGGTCATCTGGCTTCCAAGTTCTCACTATTAATCACTCAGCTATGTCACATCTCGACAGGGAGAGGAGTAAATCAAAAATCATACCTAACTACAGCGCAAAGGCGTGGCAGAGCCTCTGGTCTGGAGGACTCTATTCTGTCTAATCAGAGAAGGATTCACAAAGGAAGTGTGCAGAGTTGTTGAGTTTTAAAGATAAAAAGAATCATTAGCCCAGGCATGTTAATTGTTCTGTGCATAGGCTTGTTCTCGACCTGAGAGCCGGGCACACGGAGGGCAGGTAGGGCCAAGGCGGCTGAGTGAGGTGGGGGCAGGAGACAGACCGTAGGGTGAGGTGTGGCCGCCGAGCCTCACCTAGCCTCACCGCCTGGAGGTGAGACCTGATATGGGAGGAGAGTAGTCTGACCTGGGCGGAGGGGAGGGAGGGAGGAGATAAGGCCGAAGTCCTGTTTGACCAATGTGATGTGGGATGAATCGGCATTCTTACAGGAGTCCTGCCGAACTTCATTCATTGCTTTCACAACATCAGAAAGTCAGTTTTGTAACGCAGGTGTCCTTATAATGCTGGCCTGACTGTTTACTTCTGCTTCAGTCCCTGAGCTTATGAGCAAATACTTCAGGCACTATAACGAGCAGAAACTTGAGACAGAGCTTATCTTGTAATGCTGGGTTTTGCATCATATCCAGGGTGTGGTGTTACTTTAGAAGGCAAGTTCAATAATTACGTGTTTACAGATTGAGCAAACAGAGCATGTGCCCTGAGATGGCTCAGAATTTATACTTTGAGAGCCCAGGGAACTGACTTACTCAGCTGGACAGCAGGCTCAGTACCTGGATGTATCAAGTGGTCACAGCATATTCAATACATATGCATGTATGTACATATACATGTGTGTAATAGAGAGGCATGCACATATTCAATATATACATATAGATTTATACACAAGCATACTTTCCATTTTTGAACATGTATACAGCACCTTGTCTTTAATCATACTGATGTACAAAATAGCCCAGGAAAGCTTGAAGATGTTAAGGGAATCAATTAAAGCTTAATTCAGGCAAGCCCAGGTCACTGACCTACCCAGCATGCCCTCTCCTTTTTATGTGTGATCTATTAACTGTAGTATTCTGTTTTGGTGTTCCCTAATAACATAATGAAGTGACCAAAATTAAAGTTAAAAGCATTAGGGTCATTTCAACTGCCTCTTTTAGAAAATAAAAATGCCGATTAACCAATTATATTCCTCTTCTTTTGCTCTGTTATTATTTCTCTCTCCTGGAGAGAGATTGGAACCATGTTGACCTCTCTGCTCTTTACAGAGCTTGTCGACTACTGGCATACATTAAGTGTTTATAAGCATTAGTACTAATGATTTGTGGCTCACACCTCCACCTAGTCTCAGTTTCCCTGGTTTATTTCCCTTAGATAACTTCTTCCTTTTCTATTTTCGCATTTTCAAGGACAAGGCAAAGCACGAGAATTACCCAATTCAGGGCTTTCTAAACACATTTGAAAAATGGCAATCACTTATTATTCTAGCTTGATAATAAACCTAAAGGCAAGCGTTCAAGCACTGACTTGTCCTTTCCCTCATTCCAGCTACTACTCAAAGTGCAGGGCTTTGAAATTACTTGCTTAATTGGGCTACATGTCACAGCTGTCTGTGGAAGTGGCTTTAAGGTGCAGGTGTTGGCTTTTTGGGCCTTCTTTGCTGTGATTTTACATGTCATGTTTGCATTGCTACACTAGCTCCCAGGACCAGGCAACATCCTTAGCCTCCCCTGGAGTGAGTAGGAAGGGGCACGCCCTAGATTGTTCTACTCCCTTTGAAGTAGATGCAATTGGAGCCTGGCCCTTCCTTGCTTTGGTTTTTCAGACGTTCTTGATTTAAATTTCTGCTCCTTTTGGAATGGTTGTCAGATGTCCACATGGAGACTTTCGGTCTACTTAGAGCTATCCTAGGAGAAGCATGAAATTACTTCCCAAAGGATGTGGTCCTGCCCCCTCAGAACCGGAAAAGTGGCAGCCATGTTTTGAACAGGAACCCATCCTGTGGAGTGTCAGTTTCTTTAGCTGTGAAGTGTAAGCATCAGACAAGAATGCCTCTAACAAATTTGCTTCTCCTCCTCCTCTTCTTCTCCTTCTCCTCCTCCTCCTCTTCTTCTTCTTCTTCTTCCTTCCCCTCCCCCTCCCCCTTCCCCTCCTCCTCCTCCTTCTTCTTCTAAGTTTTATTTGTTTAAGTCATCTCTATATCCAACATGGGGCTCAAGCTCATGACCCTGAGATCAAGCCTTGCATGCTCCTCCAACTGAGCCAGCTGAGGGCCCCCAGGATTGCCTTTTCTGATCAAATATTCTATGAGCCACAGAAGGATAAGCATGCACATAAATGGATTCTTATAATTCTGAAAAATTTTAAGAATCATCTGGAGAAAAATGAGACTCTGGCATCAACCAACAGGACTGAGAGCTTGCAGACAAAGGGAATTAAGATTGAATCCAGTTCTGCCCATTTGTTGCTCTGTGACCCCTCGTATATTTCTTTTCTCTAGGCCTTAGGTGTCTTCCCCTTAAAATGGAAATGCTGCTATCCACATAGTGGAGTTGTTTTAAGGATTTAATAAATGTACACAGTACCTTTTATTTATTTATTTAAAGTTTATTTATTTATTTATTTGACAGACAGAGATCACAAGTAGGCAGAGACGCAGGCAGAGAGAGAGAGAGGAGGAAGCAGGCTCCCTCCTGAGCAGAGAGCCCGAAGTGGGGCTTGATCCCACAACACCGGGATCATGACCTGAGCAGAAGGCAGAGGCTTTAACCCACTGAGCCACCCAGGTGCCCCAGTACCTTTTAAATACTACACGCTTGGCTGCCCCATTGCAGCCACTCTGTAAATGGTGACAGTCATCTTCTGAGTGTATGGTTTTGAGACTAGTGGAGGGTTTGGAATAGATTCGATCTAAAGAAGATGGCATATGAAGTCTTTGAAGTTGAAGAAGGACTAAGATTAACGTTGAGGATAGAGTAGCTACTGAAGGAAATGATGCCAAAAATGTGATAAGAAACTGAAGCGAAGGGTACTGATGGACGAGACTCTCTACTTACTTACTTCTAGTCCTTGTTACAGGTGTAGATATTTCTGAAGAGAAAATCTCCTCATTATCAGTATGGTCTTGTGTCCTGTTCAGCATTTTCCAGACACAGAGTCAATCGTTGCATTCAAAGATGATGGTATACTGATGGCACATTGTTGCTCTTGTTATCCATAATAGATAAGGTGGTGTCTGAGAATTCCCATTCAGGATCAGCATTTCTTTCTCCAATATCTCGCTGTGGAGATTGGCTGGATTTTGCTACTGTCAATGCTTAGTGTGCCCATCACTTCTAGTGTTTCCACATACAGCTGGATCCTTCACAATCTTGCCTTCAGAGCTTAACCTGGGCTCCTGTAGTCTAAGGGGGTGTTTGAAGTCCTTGAAATTCTTGGCGGAATTGCATGTATATGAGCCTATGTGCATTTGGGGTGGGGTGGGGGGAGGGGACACAGGACTCTGGCAAGAGCAAAGGGATCAGACCTAAAGAAGCCAAGCACTTTTGCTGAAGGTATCTTATAATAGGAAAGATTGTGGGGAACCTGGGTGGCTCAGTCAGTTCAGTGACCGCCTCTGGGTTTCGGCTCAGATCATGATCTCATGGGTTGTGGAATGGAGCCCGGTGTCAGTCTCCACACTCAGCAGGGAGTCTGCTTGAGAATCTCTCTCTCTCTCCCTTGCCCTCTGCCCTTCCCCCAACTTGCACATGTTCTCTCTCTCTCTCTCTCTCAAATAAACAAATAAATTAAAAAAAAAAATAGGAAAGAATGAAAGTGACTTCGTGAGATGAAAATATGGTGAAACACAGACACGGAGAGGTCCCCCAATACCTATTTGCCTAAATACCCCCACACCTATTCCTTTCCTCTAACAAATGACCTAACAACAGCATCTCTTTGACGAGGTGTGTCAGTTTTAGGCCAGCTCTTTATGACATAATTCAGGGTCTCACTGAATGGTCCAGAGGATCTCTGGTGAGTGAATATGGAGACTTTGCACTTTTTTCATTATCCTTAGAAAAGGATTACTCTTTTTTTCTTTTTCTTTTTCTTTTAAGGAAAACCAAAGTGTCTGAGAAAGTTCTCCCGGGGAAAGAAATGAAAACTGATTGGAACACCACCAACCTAAAAGTGTAAAGTAAAAGTGACAGGGTGAGATTTTTAAAAGAAGAGAAAGAAAAGTGCTTGTTTTCCAGATTTTATTGCAAAGACAATCAGTCCTTTGTGCTGGCTTTGCCTCCGGGCCAGCCAGGGCTGCAGGGCCACACCCCAAGGCAGCTTTGGATCTTTTTGTTCTCTTCCTCTTCCTTCCCTTCCTCCTCCTCCCTTAACTTCTCTTCCTCCTCCTCTTCGCTCCCCCCTCCTTTTTCCTTCTCTGTTTCTGGGTTTCTCTCTTTCTGTGTCTCTCAGTTCCTCCCTGTTCTCTCCCTTATACACACACACAAACACACATACACATGTCTTTAAAACGTACAGTTTTCATTACATCACCAGTATCATGATTGGGAACATCTTTTTTTTTTTTTTTTTTTTAAAGATTTTATTTATTTGTCAGAGGGAGAGAGGGAGAGAGAGCGAGAGAGCACAGGCAGACAGAGTGGCAGGCAGAGGCAGAGGGAGAAGCGGGCCCCCCGCCAAGCAAGGAGCCCGATGTGGGACTTGATCCCAGAACACTGGGATCATGACCTCAGCCGAAGGCAGCTGCTTAACCAACTGAACCACCCAGGCATCCCAGGATTTGGAACATCTTAAGGAGAGGCTGACTACTATCAACCTGGCTTGGGAAAGGAGCTGAATTTTAGTTGACTCTGATCTGAAAGTACAACACCTCTCTTTTAGGAAAGGGGAGGAAATCAATAGAATCTGTTGAGCCTCAGTGAGTCCAAAGCTTCCATTAAGCTTTCTGAGGAAGCCAAAAACCCACAGTTCCTCATTCACCAACTATGATAGAATGCATCTTATACCTGGATACAGAGGTCACTCTCCAGAAGTTTATCTGCTAGTGTGGGAGACAGATCTCACATCCCTGAGTCAACCAAGGAGAATAAAGTACAGTCAGACTTCCAAGAACGGGAAGATGAAGTGGGCCGGAAGAACACATCAGATCCTCAAGAGACAAGACTGAATGACCTTCAGTAGATGAACGGTTAAATACAGGTGGTGGTTCCAAAGGATGGAGTACTATTCAGCAGCCAAAAGTATGGAAATAAATCTAAATGTAGCTACACGGGTAAGCCTCGAAATAGTATCAAACAAAGAAAACAATTTTGGGGATATGCATAGCATTATACCAAATATGTAAAAAAAAAAAAAAAAACCCACATAAAATAACGTCATTTATTCTGTGTGCGTGTGCGTGTGTGTATTTCTTTTTAAAGACCTAGAAGGAGACACATTGAACTCAGAATAACGGTTACTTTTTGGGGATGGCGAGCTCAGGATTAGGGTGCCAGTCAAAGATATCTTTAGTTTCATCTGTTTTGTGCTAGTTTTGTATTCGGTGTCTTGCTTCAGTGACTGGGAGTCTCGAGGCCCAGCTCCCTTCTGCAGAAAGCAATTCAAGGTTCTGTAAATACCTGATCTTTTCCAGGTAGCCCGCGTGACTTCCTGAGAGCCAGAGCCTTTCCGAGGTCCCACGAGTGGGGTCTCTTCCACTTTTCTTGGTGTCTCCAGCACGGTACTAAATGAAAACCCTCCTGAAGAAGGTACCAGCCAGCACGGCGCATTTAAATGTTTGTGTTCGGTTTTTCAGGTTGAGTGATGAATCCTTTCAGTCCTGTCCGCGGAGCTCTGTGAGACCATCAGATGTCTGCATTTGAAGTCTTGAACCGAGGGGTCTCCTGCTGCACTCTTCCAGGGACCCCAAGGAACCAGAAAAAGGCCCTGTATGAAACAGAATGACAAGCGGATGTTGGGAGGGCCCACGAAGACCAGGTCTAGTGCCTTCCGCCCTTCCCCAGGCCTGGCGTTTGGATCCAGAACATTCTCTACTACAGAGTGGTTCAAATAGAGAAAATTTTACCCTTCCAACCATCCTTCCTTTCCCCATTCAGGGCATTTAAGGCCAAACAGGCTTTCAGGACACACCCTGTGCCAGCCCTCCCCAAACCTGCCTCTCTCCCTTCCCCAAGCTCAAGGAGCCAACGGGGCCAAACGCATCACCACCTTGTAAAAGGGCCAGGCATTTTATTTTATTTTATTATTATTATTTTTTTAAATTTTATTTATTTGAGAGACAGAGATTACAAGTAGGCAGAGAGGCAGGCAGAGAGAGAGGAGGAAGCAGGCTCCCTGCCGAGCAGAGAGCCCGATGTGGGGCTCGATCCCAGGACTCCAAGATCATGACCTGAGCCGAAGGCAGCGGCTTAACCCACTGAGCCACCCAGGCACCCCCAGGCATTTTATTTTTTAAGTGGGAAACATTCACCCTAGGAAAAAGCTGCAAAGGGGCATACAATATTAAAATGCACCTCTCTTTCACTTTATAAAAGTTAAATGGATTTCTTTTTAAAGTCTTTACTTTTGCGTTTGGTGAACCACTTGCATAAGGATCCAGAGAAGTTAATAGCCTTAGCCAATTACGAACATACTCTTAAAATGTTTTGAAGAGCTTTGTTCCTCCTGTCTCCCTCCTTTTAATATTATATTGAGAGTTTATATATAATCTAAAGTGTTCTCATTATGACAGTACTACTAGTCATTTGAAGAATACATTCATCTAAATAAACACACTCCAAAGTGAACCAAATGCTAATGCACATTTTATTGGATGAAAAGACAAACAATATAATTATACTTGAATTTCAGAAAATCAAAGGTAGTAAAACAAGTTTACACCAGAGCCCAGGGCAGGGTTTACAAGTTAGCCTTATACACGTTCTCTCCAAGCCACACAAACTCAGAAAGTTTGCTAAAATGAGCTGAGGCTCATTCGCCAGACTCACGAAAAGGAAAATGGATATCGGTTTTTCGTTTGTTCTTTCCAGATCCTGTTCAAGTGTCCACTGAGCCAGCTGGTTCACCAGAAAGCCGGTTCACCACCATTGGCTGGAACACATTATGCCGGGTGAATTTCTTCTGGAATGTTGCCAAGGGTTTTTTATGCTTCTGTGGTAGGCATTTCTTGAACGCTGTCATTTAGCCAAGCAAAGAGCATTTGCTTGAATCATAGAAAATGTTAAAAAATTCCCGTTTGTTTAAAAGCAGGTTAAATAGCAATATGATCTTAGGGTCGGGTAGAGAAAAGCACTTACTTCTCTAAGTGATTCTGATTATAAAAGTTTTTTGCTTTAACCAGATTCTAGTTTTTCCTAAAATAGTTATACATGTATTAATACAGTCTCCTAGAAAGTAGCTTCCGGTGCCTGCTTTTTCTTTAATGCGATTAGCTGGTTTTCAAAACTAAATTTTCACTTTAGAGAGCTCACACATGTTTGTGTATATAGGAGCTACTAGTAAGAGCTAAGAGAATTTGGAAGTGCAGAGAACATGCTAAAATAGAATTTCTTTTTTCACTTTCAATTCTAGAACTATGCCATAAAAAATTTAAAAAGGAAAGCATGAAAATGTCTTTAAATTAGAGCAGGTAATACTTTAAAAGTACTGAGAATTTGGCCCCAAATTCCAAGTTCAGGTTTTTGACATGTAAAAAATACAATACATAAGCCTCTCCCCAGAAATTATTCTCTAATGAATAGTGAAATCTGATTCCCCAACCGCCTCACTTTAACAAAGCTTTAATTTGTACCAAGGTTCTCATCATATTCTCTGTAATATCCAGTTACATACAAGGGCTTTCTCTAAATTTGCCAAGGAGAAATCCTGAATATACGAAATCTGAATATTGTCTCTGCCATTCACCAGCTGTATGATCTTAGTAAAGTTACTTGGCTTCTGTGAGCCTCAGTGTCCTCTTCTGTAAAATAAGAATGATAGTCCTGTGGCAGCTGTGAAGACTGGAGACCGCGGTTAAGATTGGAGTGTTTTGTCAAGGCTTAAAAAACTATTAGCTTCTTTCTTGTCTTCCCTGATCCATTCCACCACTCCAAATCAATCTGGAGATTTAAATAGGCAAAACTGTGATCTAAGCTGGGATTGTGTTGTTTTCGTGTTAGGATATTTCTAGCTGCGGCATTTTGTACTTGGATGTGAAATATACAAGTTTCTGTAAACATGCTTTAGCCAAATTAATCTGTTTTTGTTTTGATGAAGATAGGGCTGATTCTGATATGGGAGAGCTAAAATGATCACGCAAAAGAACTCTTGTTTCTAAAGAGCTGACTTTATCATGAAAATGCACTCAGTGGAAAGTAAATCTGATGCCATCTCCCCCTGCTCAGTATTTAAATGAACTCCTAAGGAAAAACACGGCAATTCTCCTTTTATACCTAAATCCTATGGAATTTGCTGCCTCCTGCATTCAGGTTGGGGCTATGATCCTAAACTTGGCTCCCTTCAATTGAGGTTTGTTACGCACTTGGCGTGTTCCCACAACCCAACCTCCCATCTGTAACCCGCACCTGCAGCTCGCAGTCCTCGGACCCCGAGAGCTCTGTACATCCGGGCCACTCAGGTCCCTGGAAGCGCTGGCCACAGCCTTTCATACCCGGTTTTGCAGCTAGTTTAGACCCTCACAAGCATTTGGGTGTTCTAATTTTTGTAACTTTGTTTTGGTTCTTTAAAAACAGCTCTTCCCCCACCCCTGGCACATCACCATTTCTCCAAGGCGCTCATTGTGAGATGGAAAGCCTGGTGCCTGTCATTTGCATTCCAGATTGAAAGGAACAGAATCTAGACTTTTTTCTTTCTTTCCTCTCTCCTTCTCCCCGCCCGCCCCCTTGGTGTCATGACAAACAAAAGAGCATAAGAGATGTATTTATTCTTTTGTAAAATGCAGAAGTATCAATTCCAGGAGCTGTTGTGTTTTCCTCATTTACTCCGAGTTGTTTATGTAAACGGTAACCCGTACTTTTAATAGATAAGGAGAAAGTAGGAATTTGGGGGAGATGTTGGGAGGGGAGGTGGTGATGTGGAAAAGCGACTTCATTCTCATTTGCCCAGAGGCGTTTAATTTCTGGAAAGAGCATATATAATGGCAAGTAAAATGTCCTGGTTTCTAGGGCCAAGAATTTGTGTCGCGTGTGTGTGTGTTGTATGTCTTACGTTGCAACGTACATGCTGAGGCTTACACGTCCCCTCCCACCCCACGGGGGTCTGCTTAGTGCTGTTTCCCTGGCACAGGGCACAGGGTGCTTTCCCAAGGCCAAGTGGCTTGCTGATGGCCCGGGATCTTTGGGTAGAGAAGAATAAATCTGATAAATTCATAGCAGTCGATTTAATTGCTTTAAAAAACCATTCAGAAAGAGAATGTCAGGAAAGGGTGTGAGCAAAATAGCACCCACCCTCCCTCAGATTCTGGCTTGGGGGTGGAGCTGGAAGCAAAACTGATATAAAATTATGTAAATGAGGATTCTTAAATATTTAAAAATATTTCTTGAGAGGATGGCACTGAGAATCTGTGGGTCAATATCATGCTTTTTAACATTATTCATTTTTTTAAAGGTTTTATTTTATTTATTTATTTATTTATTTTTTTAAAGATTTTATTTATTTATTTGACAGAGAGAGATCACAAGTAGATGGAGAGGCAGGCAGAGAGAGAGAGAGAGAGAGAGAGAGGGAAGCAGGCTCCCTGCTGAGCACAGAGCCCCAGGTGGGGCTTGATCTCACCACCCTGAGCCATTGACCTGAGCCAAAACCAAAAGTCCAACACTTAGAACTGACCCCAGGGATTTCTTTTTAAGCAATTTCTATCACTGCAAGTTTGGGTTAAGGTTAAGCATTAAGGTTGGGAGAATTTACAGCTCAAAAATCAGGATTTCTTCCCACTTTCCCTTTTCTCCACACTGCCTTTTCCCCCTCTTCCCTTCTTCTCTTTTGCAAGGGGCAGGAGACAGGCGTGCTTCAAGATGCTTGCAATCGAGTAAAGAAGGCCTCCAGGCAAATGAATGCAGACAGCCCAGGCTGGAAAGAGTAGATACTAGCACAAAGGGAATTCAGAAGCAATCAGACCTGAAAGGCTTCATGGAGGAGGTGTCTTGCAGATGACAGGGCAGGAAGTGAGGAAGAAGTGGTGGTGAAGAGATCCTGTGAAACTAGTTCGAGCAAAGGAAAAAGCTTATGAATGCTACAACGACTCGGAGTGCCCGGCAGTCGTTGAAAGTTTATTATGTCCAGCCACCTGCTATGTTACATGGATTGTCTCATTTGGGGACAGATTGGGGGCAATCCCTATTTTAATTAAAGGAAAAATTGAGGCAGAGCAAGGATATGCTACTTCCGCACAGTTGCACAGCTGGTGAGTGGTGGGCCAGGACTGGAATTCTAAAGTCTGGCCTCTTAACCTCTTTGTAGAAAGGATCTGTTTTTGGCGGTGGGGTGGGGAGAGGAAAGGGTGGGATTTCAGTGTTTTTGTGTTTTAAAGATTTTATTTATTTATTTGAGAGCAAGAGAAAGTGAGAGACAGAGCACGAGCAGAGGGGGAGGGGCGGTGGGCGAGGGAGAAGAAGACTCCCCACTGAGCAGAAAGCCTGATGCAGGATTCAATCCCAGGGCTCTGAGGCTATGACCTGAGCTGAAAGCTGACACTTAACTGACTGAGCCACCCAGGTGGCCCAGTGTTTTGTTTTTTTAAATTCCTTTTTCCCTGTATTTGTATGGAAAGAAAATTTTCCTTAAATTTTTCTTCTAGGTGTTTGTGTATGTGGAAGGTAATTTGTAGATGGTTTGGATAATGGAGAGGAATATGTTCAGAGGTAGAAGAACAATTAAGAGGCCTCCTGCCATCCAGGTAAAAGATGATGATGAGGAGGAGGATGATAGTTATTATTTTACTGAACACATACTATGTGCCACCATATCTTTACTTAATCCTCACAATGGCCCATGATATAGATAGTTATACTTTTAATTTACAGATGAAGAGACTGAGGGTCTAAGGGGCTAAGTAACTTGTTCAAGGTCACATTGCAGGTAAGAGGCAGACCCAGGATAGGGGTACGGGTCTGTCTGCTTTCAGGCTCTTTACCCTTAAGCTAGGACAGCAAGTGATACACAGACACAGACATACACAGCAGGGTGTGAGGCTCCTGAGGTGTCATCCAACTGGAGAGATGTGTAGGAAAAAGTAGAAATATATACATTTGGAAACTTAGAAGTTGACAGATGAACAAAACCAAGGGAATAATGTGTGGAGGAAAAAGCTGGGTGGGAATGGTGTCCTGGGGACCATTCCACAGAAAGGGACAAGGCTGAGAATGAAAGACCCCTAAAAGATGGGGAATGAAGACCCCGCCCCTCAGCTCTGTAGCTTGTCTACTGGGTAGTGGTAGACGAGCCCCTTACCTGGCATTTCATACTCTGCCACTGTAGAAGTGAATAAAGGAACCTACGTTCCTCTTTTTTTCCTTAAGGTTTTTATTTTTTTAAGTAATCTGTATACCCAACGTGGAGCTCAAACGCCCAATGCCAAGATCAAGAGTCACACGCTCTATTGACTGAGCCAGACGGGCACCGGGGAACCCACATTCCTAGATGGCTTCACAAGACATTTTGTCATCATCCATAAGGGGCTGGACATAAACATGCTTTAAGAATGCCAAAGTTCTTTATAATCTAATGTGTACGGAGACAAAAGGGGAGTGCTAGAGTGTTCTGAACCCAATAAGTGGGCTGAAGATGCTGGGCGAAATAGGGCTGTGAGCTTTTGAAATGTAACAGGAAGGAAGTTACCTAGATATGCTTGTGGGCTGGGTTCAGGTAGGACCCCTGGAAGAAATGCCACTCTAAAAAAAACTTAAAAGTAAACTAAAAGAGAGAGAGGAACAGGAAGAGAAAAACTCAGGAGTGTAAGTGGAGAGGTTGGTGCCATGGGAGGAGCTCCAACCTGGGTCTGTTAGTCAGGGACTCCTTGCCCCACCTTTGACCCTAACAGGTTCTTCACTGCCAGTACATGGCTTCCATTTTCTGGGTCTCGGGGTTCATCTCTCTAAAAATGATAGAGTTGGCATGGGGGATGGCATGGATGATGGTTGGCACAGATGATGAACCCAACAGCCCAAGTTGAGAATGACAAGTATTCCTACGTCTTACGCCAGGTCCATGGCTGTGTGGACTGTTGTGTTGAGAAGGGTAGTGAGGCCAGGAAAACAGATGTCAAGGTGGATGAGTGAAATCTGCTGGTGTGGGGGAGGGGAGCTGCTTCATTCAGGCCTCCCCTAAGGTCTCCTCCAGTCCCCCCCCCTCCCCCCCCCCCCCCGCCCAAAACAAGAGATTCCCAATTCTAGGAAACTGAAGGGTATGAGAAAAGTTCTTTCTGGAATTCTGGCCCAGACTTGGGCCCTTGCGAAAAGTCTCTGCTTTGTGAGGAGGCGAAAAGAGAGCACACTGGGAGTGGCCAGATTCTTCTGATAGGTGACTCCTGGGGTCTGGGCCAAGAAAGGGTTTTTGACAGGAAGGGGATTCTCAACAGGGCATGCTTGAGAGGAATTGTTTAAGTCTTTAAACCTTGCCAAGGCAGAGAACAGGACACTGGACCTATAAGTTACTTTAGCTATATATAGTATGGAACCTGAAAATGCCTCCCTGGGCCCCATTTGTGTTTTTGACCTCATAGCGTGTGCCTCAAGTGGAACTGGAGTGGGGGAAGGGATTCTGCTGAGGACAGACAAAAGTGGGGAGGCACTGGCTTTGAAGACCACATTTCCTCCCTTTTTATGCCTGGGGTGTAACCAGAGACCAGAGTCAACAAGGAATCTGGCTCAGGCCTGCTTTTGTTTGCAGCTCTCCACGGGGCGTGACTTGCTTTTTTCAGAGGTCAGTGAATTGTAAATTGTGTAATTTCGGGTTCTGCTGAACCACCATAGGGGAGACCTTTGAGGGGGTTGGTAAGACAGGGTGGATGGTGTCACTCAGGCATGTAGGAAACTCTTGCTGTCTCCAAGACCAGACCTGGCCACGTGGAATTCTCCCATTCATAGGCATATGGATTTGGGTGTTAATATCTGACTTTGCTTCAGCAAATGGATCTATGTCAAATATTCTAAATAAGGTAATATCCCAAGTTCTGAAGGAGCAGAAACAGTAATACCAATTATTTTCTATGCTTGATTACACTTTTCTGGTTACAACTATCCATTGTGGTCCACAAAAATAGGTACCTAAACCCTGCGCTATGGAGAAGGGTAGCATGCTGGAAACTGCTGAAGGTCTCACTTATTTGTGATCTATGTTTTCCCTCCCCACCCCTCCCCTGTGCTTAGCCCAGGACCTGATATTTATTCATGCATTCAACAAAAATCTGTTGGGCATTTATCTTATTCCAGCCACTGTTCTAAGGGCTGGGGATGCAGAAATCAAACAAGCTCTTGCTCCCTTAAAACTTAAAATCGACTGGGTTGGGGCAGACAGTAAAATCAATATATTGTATTATATATCAAGTAGCAAGACATGCTATTAGGAACCATAAAAAGAGGTACGGAAGATAGAGAGGGGCGGTAACTTGGGAAGTAGAGTTGGAGAAGAGTGAGGAGGTGAGTCCTGAGGCTGCCTGAAGGTAGCATGTCCAAGACAGAGGAGGTGTTCCAGGGAGGGCGCAGAAGTGGTGGGAGGTGAGATCAGAGGGGAATCAGAGGCAAAGGCAGAACTTGCGGGGCACTGCAAGAACTTTGAATTTTACACTGAAGGAGACTGGAAACTTATGGAGGATTTTCAGCAAAAGCGAGACCTAGGATCATTCTGGCTACAAATTTTAAAATAAGTTGAAGAGGGCAAAGATGGAAGCAAGGGAACAGGATACAATAATCTAAGCAAGAGATAATAGTGGCCTGGACTGAGGATTTGCCAGATTCTAAACATTTTGAAGGAATAGTTGGCAAGATCTTGTGATGAGTGGAATGTGAACTTGGAAGGAAAGAAGTAAAGATGAGTCAAAGACTTGGGTCTGAGCAGCTAAAGGAACAGAGCTGTTGCTTACTAAGATAGGGAAGGCTGATGGAGGAAAAGCTTTAGAAATAAGGGATCTAGAGGTTGGTTTTAGAATTGTTAAGTTTAAGTTGCCTGATAGACATCTAATAGAGAGGTCCAATAAGCTGCTGGATATGTGAGTCTGGAGTTCATGGGACAAGATGAGGCTATAGGTATAAATTTGGGAGTGGAGAGCACATGAAAAATTAAAGCTATAGGTGGGAGGAAGCCACCTAAGAAGAGGGAATATAGGCGGAGAGGAAGGACAATCCAGGACTGAACCTCAGGGAGTCTGGCATTAGTGGTTAGGGGTATGAGAAGAACCAGCCAGGGTGATGAGGAGGAACCAGTGAGAAAGGAAGAGAGAGTGATGTCCCAGGAAACAAGGCAAGAAGCTGTTTCAAGACGGGAGTGTCCAACTGGGTCAGATGCTGCTGATAGATCAAGTATGAAGAGGACTAACATTAGTCATTGGACTTGGAACATGGATGTCATTGGTAAGTTTCACAAAGACAGTTTTAGTGGAACCATGGGGATGAAAGCCTGATCTGGAGCAGTTTCAAAACAGTGTGGGAAAAGATTAAATGGAGAGAATGAATATGTAGACAGTTCTTTCAAGAAATTTCATTATAAAGAGAAGCCAACACCAACATCAACAACAATTGAGGCAGTTGCCAGAAGGAGAAATGTCAGTCTCTGATGTGGCTCAGTAGCATGCCAGTGACTGCTTTTAGAACAGTGGGTTGTTCTTTTCTGAAGAAGGCAGTTCCAAAAGAACCCTAGAAATCTATCTTGTGACTCTCCTATTGGGGTTTGCTAAGGACTCTACACAGCGCCCCTATCTATTATAAGAAGCTCCCGCCTTGTTGCGTCTCCAGATCATAGGAGCCAAGGGCACCTTGCACAGCCGACTGGATCTGCCATAGAGTCTTCTCTTGCTCTGGGCCCCACTCCAACTACAGACATCTCGAATCACACAATACATATGTTGGAGCAGCTATAACAACCTATAACCTGTTATAGGTTACCCAGTGGGGCTCACCAAGCATTAGATTCTTTAGCAGTAGTAAGACTAAGGTGTAATAAGCTGTTCTTTACTTTTTAGGGGATGTCCTGATATGCCCTAGATCATCAAAGTCCTAAAATCCTCGCTAAACTGGGAAGCAATTACAGGATCCTTTCTCAAGGGGACCCAGGCTTTGGGTCTGAAAACTGGCTCAGCTCTGGAAATCGTGAGCCCATCAGTTTTCTTCTTAATAGCTCTTGATTTTTATTTTTTGGCCAGTTCTACAAGGCATGCAAGACTCTATTGGCTGCTTATCGATCTCACTCCTAAGAACACCATGGTCTATTAACCATCATCAAAACCTCTGTGGGTGGAGGCCCACTGGTCGCCCCTCTGGCCCCACTGTCTGTTATGGTTTATGTCCGTTCTGGCTCTGATAGTTAAGCACTGGCATCTGGCCTTCGTTATTCTGGGATCTCATTATTCCCCTTGACATGAGGGAGCCCGCTTAGAAGGCTGAGTCACCTACTCTCAGTCTGGCCCACAGCAGAAGGTCATGACTAGGCTTCTCAGAGATGATGCTGCTCGCTGAGATATTCTTTATCGCCTAGTGAAGATAATGTTCTTTGAGCCCTTCCAAGAAGCATAAGCCTTACACGATAAATTTGTGCTAACATGCCTGTCTCCCTGAGCCTTGTGAGCCCTTCTTCAGTTTCCTGCCATGGCACTCCAGACTCTGTCTATAATTTACTGTCAGGCATCACCATGATGAAGCCTCAAGGAGCCATTCAGGAACAAAGTACTGCAAACTGTAAAGGGGTTCCAAGTCAAGAACCTCTCCCTTGTTTTCATATTCTGCTCCCCATCTTGTTCTCCTGTTTATCATCCTCAAAATCACTCCCATACATGTCCCCCTAGTTCATGCTGATGTATCTCAGGCAAGTCCCGCAGCTCTTTCTAAGGATAAGATGTTTTCTGCTGGATTTGGCACTCTATTTCTCTACTCGGGCTGCCTCAAGACTGGGGACTGGTCTTCGGGAGCAGTGAATAGAGGCAGAGGCAGATCTTCAGGGGGAACAACACAATTTTGTGATAGTTACTGTCAAGAATCTGGGGCACCTGGGTGGCTCAGTGGGTTAAAGCCTCTGCCTTCGGCTCGGGTCAAGATCCCAGGGTCCTGGGATCGAGTCCCGCGTCGGGCTCCCTGCTCAGCAGAGAGCCTGCTTCTCCCCCTCCCACTCTCCCTGCTTGTGTTCCCTCTCTCGCTGTGTCTGTCAAATAAATAAATTAAAAAAAAAAAAAAAGAATCTGGTCTCACACAGATCTGGAGAAGAAAACAGAAGCAACATTCAGGTTAATATCAGTCAACTGATGGGATGTATTGAATAGAGTAAGAGAAGCCAAAGAATGTCCCCTCAGGGTCCAGGCTTCCCCTGAAGGATTGGGAGGAAGTTGGTGGTGGCAAAGTATGTGTGAGGCCAGAGAGCACTGTGGGGAGTGGGGTCAGTGCACTCTATTTGGTGAGTTTTCATGGGTAGCTGTGTAGTTCCAGAACTCTCACTCCAGCAAGCAGAACTACAACAATCATTCATTCATTCATCTATTCATTAACTTAACGTTTATTGAAAGCCTCTTCTGCTAGGTATTTGGTTCAAAGATGAATAAAACCCTGTCTTTATTCTTCAGAAATTCAGAGTGTAATGGGAAGTGGACAGAAATGCCCTTTCCTATTTACAATTACATGTAATAGAATAGAGGATATACAGGGTGTTGCGGGAGTGGAGATGAAATGAGAAAAAAACTTGCCTGGTGTGTATGCACACAAAGGAGGAGTTATATAACTCCTTGGTTAGTTTCGTATCCTGGCACACTTCCATTTCTCATTTCTAGGAGGTCTTGACCACAGTCACTGGTCAGGGATAACATAAAGAATCTTGATTTGGTAGCTGAGAGAAGTATAAAGTTAACCTTCCTTTTTGTTCTCTACATCTCTGCCTAGTTTCTTAATCTGTTTTTGCAGCCCATCTTCTCTTGCCCCTCAGTTTCATTGTCCTAAACCTCTTTTCTACTTTTATACCTGATGTACTTTCATAGATCTCTTGACTCCCTCTTGCCCAAAGCCCAGACTTTTGGGCAAATCCTTACTCCTTTTCCTCTGTACCTGTCTTGGGAGAAGGGAAAATGTCTTAACACGTGAACCATGTAGGTACGTTGATGATCAATTTCAGCCTTCCGTGTTCCCATTCTATAAATGAAGCTCAGGGAAGTTAAGGAATTCTCCCAAATTCACACAGCTAGACAAGAAAAAAGCAGGATGTTCAATGTAGATCCAAAATTCAGAATACTGAACCATACCTTGAGTACTCCCAGATGACTAAATACCTGGAAAACATTCCATCACAAAGCTTTTCTGTTCAAAGTCTCCCAGGAGAAGAGAAGAAGAACTAAAAGACTTCTTTGTAGTTTTATAAGCTCTTCATGTTTCCTATCAAAGATTTGGTCCCCTCCTTACCCCCAGATTCATAAGGCACTTACATCTCTCCTCCAGGTTGTATGAGTATATGACTTTATCATGACTATAAATGTATAAATGGAATTCCTGGGTCACATAGAATGCATATATATCTATATCTACAGGTATATATATATATATAGAGAGAGAGAGAGAGAGAGAGAGAGTAAATATCACTGAATAGTTTTTCAAAGTGATTGTACCAACTTACATTTTCACCAACAGTATATGTGCTAATTATTCTCATCAGCATATGGTATTATTGTCAGTCATTTGAATTTTAGCCATTCTGGTGGATTTGTAGTAGAATCCCATTGAGGTATTAATTACATGTACCTGATTATTGATGAGGTTGAGCACATGATTTAATGAGTATAAAATTTGAATTAGATTTTTTTGAAGAGAACTTCTTTCAGATTAAGAAAGTCAAAAGCTATACAGTTTCCTTCTAGCACAGCTTGATTGTACCACAAAAATTTGATTTGCCATATTTTCATTATTATTCCATTCAAATTCTTTTCTAGCTTCCATTGTGATTCCTTCTTTGAGCCTGTAGGCTTATTTTAAAGTATATTTTAAAATTTCCAAACATGATTTTCTGAATATTGTTTTGTTATTGATTTCTAGCTCAGGTCTGTGTTAAGGTAACATACTCTGCATGATTTCAGTCCTCTGACATTAGTTGGGGCTTGCTTTAAGACCCAGAATTTTGTGATTTTGGTGCATAAAATAAATAAGTATTCTTCAGGTGTTGGGTGTAGTGTTCTTAGAGGCCAATTCAGTCAGTTTTAAAAAATGTGTATACACTCTTGTGAATATGAACTAACTTTTGTCTGACCTGTCAGATCTCAGAGAGGTTAATAAAATTTGAGACTATGCATTTTAGTTACATTTAAGTTTAGAACTCTTATATCTTCATGATGAGCTTAATTTTTATCACTATGATGTCATTCTCTCTGTCTTTAGTAATACTTTTAGTCTTAATATATATAGTTTGTCTAATTTGATATCATATCCCTGAGAAATCTTATGCTTTAGATTGTCTTTTCTAAATAGCATGTGCAGTTCAATGTAATTCTTTAAGACAATCTTTGGTGGTTAAAGACAAAATTTAAACATTTATGTGTAACCTAATTTCTGATTTTTAAAATTTAAATTTACCATCTTGCTCAGCTCTTCAATTTATACTACTTGTCCTCTATTCCATTTCCTTCAGTTCTTGCTTTCAATGCATTGATTGAGGACTTCAAAATGTTATTTCAATCATATAAGATCTTGTAGTGATTGTACCAGACATTGCAATATGCACACTCAACTCACACAAATTCAGTATTGATTGGTTCTTTTCCCTCTTCTTGGACAATACATGGACCTTAACACACCATAACCCTATTATTTCACTCCTGACTTAATTCTCTTGCAATGTATTTATAATTTTCTATATAATTTTCCACAAGATATTAGTTTTTATTGTTTTATATTTAACATTCCTTTTTGCATTTCTGACCTTTTATCTGGAATCATTTCCTTATGCCTGAAGGCTCTATATATTAGTTCAGATCTTTGGGGATGAATTCTCCCAGTTTTGGTTTGTTGGAACAGTTCTCTTTATATATATATATATATATATATATATATATATATATATA